>NC_081559.1:12252560-12597795 GCF_022355385.1 Mustela nigripes | reverse complement strand
ATCATTTTGGCCTCTGCTTTCTGTCCTAACAATGGATGACTTACTTAGGCTCTTTCAATGCACTGTGCTGTTTCTTTACACTAGTGTTTATACAAGCTCTACCTCCTGACTGAATTCTACCCTCCCCACGGCCCCAGGAAACCTTCCCTATAAGCCCTCTGCGTATCTTTAGCATAGGTAATTACAATAAACTCCTCGGTATCACCCAAACTTTTGTCCTACTCCTGCATCTCCATGGGCCCAGCACAAAGAACACAAGCAATGACTGAGGAAAATGACATCACGAGTCTCGAAGCTGTCTGCTCTCTGTCTGCTCTCCGATGGCTCGACTTTTGAGGTCCGCCACCCCTCATCAAAGCTTTCTACTTGGCTTCTGAGGCTTTGCTGATCCTCCTCCCACCTCCTCTCCTGGCTCCTCCTCCGACCCTTGAATTGGGGGGCGTTTCTAAAGGCTCAGTCCTATTTTCTAAAGACTCAGTCCTATTGGTTTTTTTCTGTGGTGAATCAATATTACAGGTGAACCACCAAGAATAATTTGCAAGTTAGGATCCCAAATCCTCTAGGAGATGACTGGTAGGAAAAGGGTCCTACAGAATAAATGTAAAATTCTTTCCTTTCTCATCTTAGACAGTTATTTTATTTTATTTTTTAAATTTATTTATTTGACAGACACATCACAAGTAGTCTGAGAGGCAGGCAGAGAGAGAGAGGAGGAAGCAGGCTTCCCGCTAAGCAGAGAGCCTGATGCGGGGCTCGATCCCAGGACCCTGGGATCAGGATCTGAGCCAAAGGCAGAGGCTTTAACCCCCTGAGCCACCCAGGCGCCCCTTAGACAGTATTTTAAAAGACTGGCTTTTGTCATTACCAAAAGAAAAAACTCCCCAGAGCAACTGGAAATCTGAGAGAATTCAAAAGAAAAACCTCCCATACCTCCCAGAGAAAATCCCAGTTAAAATGGATTTCTTCTAGATTGCCTACAGATCTCCTCTATCAGGTTTATCATCATTGTTCATTAAGAAGCAGTTAAGAACACAGACTGGAGCCAGACTGCCTGAGTCTGTGTTCAAACTCCCGTCATTTCCTAGCCACGTAGTCTCGGGCAAACTCCATAACCTGTTTCAGTTTAATCATCTGTAAAATGGAAACCATAATACCCACATTCTTTTTTTTTTTTTTTTTTTAAAGGTTTTATTTATTTATTTGACAGAGAGACATCACAAGTAGGCAGAGAGGCAGGCAGAGAGAGAGAGGAGGAAGCAGGCTCCCTGCTGAGCAGAGAGCCCGATGCGGGACTTGATCCCAGGACCCTGAGATCATGACCTGAGCCGAAGGCAGTGGCTTAACCCACTGAGCCACCCAGGCGCCCCATAATAAATACCCACATTCTTGTTTCTACAGATTGGAAGTGTTTATAACATACCCGAGAATGCCTAGTATGAAATTAATATTGCATGATAACTCGGATTATTCTAAAAGCTATCTTTCTGTATTACTAGTAAAATTTCAGGTAAGTTATCTAAAAAGCAATAAAATAGTCATGAATAATGATCATGTATATTAAAGAACAAAAAAACAAAACCTCATCCTGATCCTGAAATCAGAAGGTCAAAGCGTAGTGATCTACAAATGGGAACAGAGACAAACCTTATCACCCCCTAGAGGCCACTACCTAGAAATAAGTGCTCCAATCTCAAGTTTTTTAAAGTATATTTCTAAACTAACCAAGGTCAGAAATATCTAGAACACATCCCATCTATAAGTAAACTAAGGAGAAGACTGCTTGAGCAACTTCCCCAGAATGTTAAGTAAACAGATTTTAGTGGATCTTTCCAGGAGTTTATAACGAAATACGATTTACATTGTATAATCATCTTAATTCCTCTTATAATGAATACTTGTTCTGAATGGTCACTGTTATGATTTTTACCATATGAGCTACAGAACATTTGATGAAGCAGATTTACAAACCAGAAATAATGTACATTCTAAGACGTTCTTCCAGGAGGATTCGAGCTGCGCCGATTCACGTTAGGCATTCAGGCGGGGCTGTCCTCCCGCTCCTCCAGGAGGCTCTACGCCACACAAAGAGGGTCTCGGTCTGCCTCTGACAGGATAATATCAATCTTGTTTTCCAAGTGAGCACGCAGCATATCTCGAAGATCAGAAAGGAAGCCTCGTTCGGTGTTGCTGTGTTCACAGAGGACGACAGTTACCCCCTGGGACGCGGCATCCAGAACATCGTGGTGGGACATCTCGCCTGCCGCCAGAGGAAAGGGCAAATCCGTAAGTACCAGACGAGCGGCCTGCCGAGCGCCGACCCACCACTGCAGAAACACCACGCTCGCGCTGTGTAAAAAGCAGAACTGTACACACAAACCTAGAAAGTTAGGTACAGGTTTTCTTCCATGTCCTCCAATTGAGAGAGAGACAGGCCATCCCACCGAGAATTCCAAATTCTTTCTCTGTGGCCCGTTGAAAACAAGAATCTAAAAGCCGCATATGCTACAGTATCTCCCACTGCCAGACCCGTAAGGACGTCCATTCAAAATGCTTCCATTTGGGGTCCCTGGGCAGGAGGAGCTCACTGGTTAAGCTTCTCTGACTCCATCTCTGCTCAACTCAGGGTTAGGAATTTGAGCCCTGCATTGAGCTCCATGCTGGACCTGAAGCCTACTTCAAAAAAAAACCAAAAAATACAAACGTTTCCATTATAAAATAAAAGAGCACTGTTAAGTGAAATGGGGCTTTCAGAAAATTCTCTCATATAAATATTAAATCACAAATACCTCCAGAAAACCCTAGGTATACTTCCCAAAGACTCCTTTATGCTTGGTGAACACCAAATTTTTCAGTATCAACTCCAGTCTAATTCATAAAGATGAAATGAGTTTTAAGGCTATTTCTAAATTAAAGACAAGGTAAAAAATAAATAAATAAATAAAAACAGAGCATTTCTTTTCCTTTGACCTATGCAAAATTTCTAGAAATTCTGAAGTTACTGGTAGAACAGGACCTCATCTTTTGTAAACAGATTTTGGGAAAACTCAAGTGTTCAGAATTTTTAAAAATCCCATTTGCGAATCTGATGACTTCAAATTTTTTTTAAAAGATTTTATTTATTTAAATGAGAGGCGAGAGACAGAAATAGTGACAGAGTGGGGAGGAGAGGGAGAAGCAGACTCTCCACTGAGCGGGGAGCCCAATGCAGGGCTCAATTCCAGGACCCTGTGATCATGACCCAAGCCAAAGGCAGACATCTGACCCACTGAGCCACCCAGGCACCCTCATGACTTCAAATTTAACAGCAAAAAGACACTGCACAATTTGGCTTACTCATAATAAGCATAATTCTGAAATATGTTTAGAGCCCTAAAAGCATAAAAAATTGGGGCGCCTGGGTGGCTCAGTGGGTTAAAACCTCTGCTTTCAGCTCAGGTCATGATCCCAGGGTGCTGGGATCGAGTCCTACATACGGCTCTCTGCTCAGCAGGGAGCCTGCTTCCCTCCCTCTCTCTCTGCCTGCCTCTGTGCCTACTTGTGATTTCTGTCTGTCAAATAAATAAATAAAATCTTAAAAAAAAAAAAGCATAAAAAATTGAGAGAAGCTTCTTAAGGGGAAAAATAACATTTTTTTTTCCCTGAGAAATTTCCAATCCCCCACACTTCACCCTGCTCCTCTATACATGAAATTTCATATATAGAATAATTTTTATTCATTTTTTAAAGATTTTATTATTTATTTTAGAGAGAGGATGTATGAGCAGAGGGGCAGAGGGAAAGAGAAAATCTCAGGCAGACTGCCTGCTGAGTGCGGTGCCAGCTGAGTGCGGTGCCAGCTGAGTGCGGTGCCCGCCTCGAGATGCTGAGATCAAGACCTGAGCTGAAACAAGTGTCAGACGCTTAACCTA
Organism: Mustela nigripes; assembly: GCF_022355385.1. Taxonomy (NCBI): domain Eukaryota; kingdom Metazoa; phylum Chordata; class Mammalia; order Carnivora; family Mustelidae; genus Mustela; species Mustela nigripes. The sequence goes on along the minus strand of NC_081559.1, from coordinate 12,593,887 downwards.
CTGAGCCACCCGGGGGCGCCTAAAACATCTTCATCTGTAATAGTAAAGTATTTAAATTTGAAATAGAAAGAAGACCCTAATGGGCCCACCTAGAAGCTGCGCTTCAGGAGAGACGAGTCTGGTGGCCTGGACTATTACAAAGGCTCTAAGAAGGCATGAAAGCGGAGACTCTGCAAAGACTCCACAGTAACAGCCGAAGGCAAGTGGGGGGAGAAGCCTAGCTCAGAGGGTCGCTGGGGAAAGAAAGAGCAAATGAGAGGATTTATACCTGCAAGGAGCAAGCTCCCAATCTGCTGGTCTCCCCACAATATTACCCTAATGACCTGATACTACCATGCTCTGCTCAAAGGCGGAGTGACGAACATCAGCGGAGGCCTGTGTGTGTGGTCTCTGAGCTGGTACTTTTTATCCCTAAAGTTATACTCAAAGTGGTACCTCACAGATCACAGACATCCAAGTTCAGCCAGATAAGAAGACACTTTGTATTTCCCCAAATAACGAGATAGGAAGACTATTTTAACAATTCTGAATCGCATTAATTTACCTTATGCACATACTGCTTAATAATTAAAAAAAAAAAAACACCTAGTTTTAAGAAGGTCATTATTTGGGCGCCTGGGTGGCTCAGTTGGTTAAGCAACTGCCTTCGGCTCAGGTCTTGATCCTAGAGTCCTGGGATTGAGTCTCACGACGGGCTCCCTGCTTGGCAGAGAGTCTGCTTCTCCTGACCCTCCCTCCTCTCAGGCTCTCAAACAAATAAAATCTTTTATTTTTTTTTAGATTTATTTATTTATTTATTTGACAGACGGAGATCACAAGTAGGCAGAGAGGCAGGCACAGATAGAAGAGGAAGCAGGCTCCCTGCGGAGCAGACAGCCCAATGTGGGCTCGATCCCAGGACCCTTGGATCAAGACCTGAGCTGAAGGTAGAGGCTTTAACCCACTGAGCCACCCAGGAGCCCCTCAAATAAATAAAGTCTTAAAAAAAAAAAAGTCATTATTTATAAGAAAACAATCAGAGGTGCCAAATAGAGATATGCCACAAAACAAATGGTCTATACCCTTAAAAATGACAGTGCTCTGGACAAAGAAGCATTCCAGATAGATGACATATTAAATAAATGTTTTAACAATATTAAATTCCTATATTTGATCACTGTCTATGATCATATAATATCTTCATTCTTAGGACACATATGCTGAGGTATTTAGGGATAAGACAAAAGGTCATATATACAATTTATTTTAAAATGGTTTTGGGGGAAATATGTAAGTAGAAATATATTTATACACACACATATATATACATGCATACATATATAACGTGTATATGACACAGAATGTGCAGATGTGGCAAAATATAACCCTTACTGATCTTTATTATTCATTTATTTAAGTAGCTCCTTGCCCAGTGTGGAGCCCAGCGTGGGGCTTGAACGACTGTTAAATTGAGACCTGAGCTGAGATCAAGAATTGGATGTTTAACTGACTAAGCCACCCAGATGCCCATATAACCATTAGTAATCTAAGTGAAGGGCATACGAAAGTTTATTGTACTATCCTTGCAACTTTCTACAGGTCTGAAATTCTTTCAAAGTAAAATGTTATAATTAATATCATTTTTTAAAGATTTACTCCTGAGCAGGGAGCCTGATACGGGGTCCGATCCCATGACCCCGAGATCATGACCTGAGCCAAAACAAAGAGTCAAAACACTTAACCAAATGAGCCACCCAGGCGTCCCCATGACTGTTTTAAAGTCAGTTAAATACTCAGTTGGTCAAGCATCCAACTCTTGGTTTCAGCTCAGGTCATGATCTCAGGGCTGTGGGATGGGGCCCCAGGTTGGTCTCTATGCTCAGCAGACTGTCTGCTTGAAGATTCTCTCCTCTACCCCTCCCCCGCTTGCTTTCATGCTAATAAATATTTTAAAAATTAAAATATTAAAATTAAATAGTCATATAATGCTATAAGCTATTTTGTCAAATTATTTATACACTGGAAGTTTATTTCAATCTGGTACAAGTTTGAGGACTTATAAAAATTTTACGTCTTTAGAAGAATAGAAAATGGGTAATGGTTGTGTACGTTTTTAATAAGCTCAGATACTGCTCCGCTATACTTCCAGATGTGACAGTATTAAGTCCAGCAGCCTCTGAAGGAGGGTGTGCTAGACAGATAATAAGGGGCATGGACATGAGAGGCAGGAAAGGAGTAATAATGCAAAGTCCTAGGAAGTAGCCATGGGGGTTAAGACCCTCGATTCCGGTCCTAGAAGTCAAAAAAGTAATTTTTTAAAAAGATTTTAAGTAATCTCTATACCCAACGTGGGGCTTGAACTTACAACCCTGAGACCAAATATTACATACTCTTTCTGACTGAGCTAGCCAGGTGCCCTGGAAAAAGTTAATTCTTAACTCCCGCTCTCTTAACCCTAAGGAGGAACAGAGGTGGAAATGCAGCTGGTATCGGGAAATGTACTAAGTGCCTCCAAATCCTCTGAATGAGAGGCCAGGTCACCTGTCAGATGCTTTCCCCTATGACAGAAAGTAACGCCTGGGTGCCAAACAATGACTGTCCCACAGAAATGCATCCTGGAGCTGAAGGACAAAGCGACGGGGACTGGAGAGGAAGGCGTGACCATCAGGGCAGGAGTCAGGGACAGGAAACGTTTCTCTGAGGAGGTATCCGAGCTTATCCCTGGAAGTGTAAAGGAAGGAGCCAGAAAGACATTCTAGCCAGAGAAAACCGCATAAGCAGAGGCCGCATGGAAGAGAACGAGCATTTAGGCTCGCCCGAGACACATAAAGGAAATCGCTGAAGGCTTCGTAGCTAGGATAGTGTCATACCCAATAAATCTATACTTGTGAAGAACAGTTCATTTCGGAGGCCTATGTGGAAGAAAGACTAAGATTAGGGACTTGATGAAGTATTTCAAGTAGGCGATGATGCCTGAGTAGAGAGAAAAGGAAAGGCTCTCTGAAGATTCTGGAGCTAGAGCTGATAGGAGCTAATGACTGGCTGTAGGGCCGAGTAAGAACCATTTTCTGGCGAAGGTGGGAGGGTAGAAAGTGTCCTATTACCTGACATGAATCATGTGTAGGAAAGAAGATAGGTTAAATAAATGCTCAACATCAATCAGTCTTTTATATAATCTAATAATAAATTGCTAAATGATTTTTTCCCCTCTACAAAAAATATGGCCTGTCTCCAATTTCAGTACAGTTCCTGTTTAGTTCAGGTTCAAACAATAGTTATTAAATCCATTTATCTATCAAGTGCTGTTCTAAAATCTATGTTTTATCTCATAAAACAAACCAAGTTTGGGGAAGGATACACACATGAAAAGAAAAAGAGAGCCAAAGTCTGTCCTACCTGTGAGGTAAAGGTCGGCCTCCGTCCCCTGCAGCACCTTGCTTCCAGAACCAGCGCACAGGGCCACGACTTTGACTGGAGACTCTTCAAAATAAAAGAAATAAGAAAACCAATACTTTACAATTCCCCTTCATTTTAACATTGTAATTTGTACCAAGAATCTATCACATAATGCAAACTTCAGTCCTGGTCTCATCACCAGTACAAGAACTTCGCTTACTGAGTTTTAAAAAGTAATAAAACATGTCTTCACAGAAACAAGAAGATTATTTTTTGATATTGCATAAATAACCCAACACAGGGCTGTTATTTCTTCAGACATATGCGGCTGCACAAGCCTATGTAAGACGTACGCAGCTACACCGCTGAACAGAGCTAACTGCGCGGCTCTAGGCTTTGTCGCCGCTGCAAGGTAAAGTGACCTCTCCTGGGTTTCCGGGCAACAGTGAGAGGTAGACAGGTACTGTCACTGTTCTCAAGTGAGGAACCAAAACAGCTACTTAAAGGAATGCTACCAAATTGATCTGACATATGACATATATTTTAAAATAGATTTACTCTAAAAGAACAACCTTTGAAGAGTTGAAGAGTAAAACGACAGAAGCTTTGAAGCCCAGATCCACAAGTATTTCACCCTTAAGGATTCTAGAATGGATACTTTATTAGTGGTCACTCCATTAGAGGTATTTTAGATTTACTGATTTGAAAGAGAGAGAGTACATGCACGTATGCGCAGGGTTGGGGCAGAGGGAGAGAGAATCCTCAAGCACACCCCCCACTGAACAGGGAGCCTGACACAGGACTCCATCCCAGGACCCTGAGATCATGACCTGAGCCAAAATCTAGACTCAGATGCTTAACTGACTGAGCCACACAGGTACTCCTAGGGGTGCTTTAAAAGAGTGGCTGATGGCACTCTCTGCATGGAGAGTCCCAGGATCCCCAGGCCTGTACCAACTTCAGCTACAGCTGTCCTGTCAGGGTGCCCCCTGCATAAAGCCCCTTGGGACCTCCCCAGCCCATGCACCACCACCGCTCCAGCTGCCCCTCCGAGGCACCCCCTGCACAGAGTACCCTGGGACACTAGCTTTACACCCACTTCAGCTTCAGTTACCCTATTGGGATGTCCTCTACACCGAGAGCCGAGGGACACCCCAGTGTGCACCCACTTCACCTACAGCTGTCCTGTCAGGGCATTCTCTGAGAGCCTCAGGACCATCCCAATCCATGCCCACTTTAGCTCCTGCCATCCCATTAGGACAGCCCCAACAGAGAGTGCTGGGACTCCAAGCCCATGCCCGACACCGCTCCACCCAGCCAAAGCCACTGAGCACACACAGCCTACACAGGGATGGTCATAACCCTTCAAGGTTAGAAGCAGCTGTTCCACCTAATTCATAGAAATGAACACAGAAAGTCAAGCAAAACGAGAAGACTGAGGAATAAATTCCCAACGAAAGAACAAGACGAAACCTCAGAGAAAGAACTAGATGAAACACAGTTAAGTAAAATGCCAAGCAAAGTTTAAAGTATGGTCATAACGAGAGGAAAGTGGAAGAACTTCAACATAGAGCCAGAAAACAAAAACCTATCGGGGTTGAAAAATAGAACTGAAATGAAAAATACACTCGAGGGAATCAACAGATTAGTGGGTGCGGAAGCATGGATCAGCAATCTGCAAAACAGGCTGATGGAGCACATCCAACCGGAACGGCAAAAAAGAAAACCATTTTTTAAAATGAGGATATGGTAATGGATCTTTTCAACAACATCAAGCTAACAAACATTAGCATTATGTGTGTCCCAAAAGGAGAAGAGAGAAAGAATCATAAAACTTATTTGAAGAAACAATAGCTGAAAACTTCCCTGACCAGAAGGAAACAGACATCCAAGTTCAGGAAGCACAGAGTTCCAAACAAGATGAAGCCAAGGAGGCCCATACCATGACACATAATAACTGAAATGTCAGACTAAAAGAGAATTTTATCAGCTGCTTTCCAGCAGAAATTTTGCAGGCCAAAAGGGAATGTTGGTGACATAAAGTGCTAAATGGAAAAAAACCTACCATCAAGAATAATTTACCCAGCAAGATTATCATTCAGATTTGAAGGAGATAAAATGAGCTTCTCAAAGGAGCTCATCAACACTAAACCAGACTTACAAAAAATGTCAAAGAACTTCTTGAGGCGGATAAGAAAAAGACACAATTAGAAGAAAGTTATGAAGAAATATGTGTAAAATAAAATAATGTACACAAAAAAACATGAAGGAGGTAGTAAAGAGAAGTCCTTTTAAAATGAGTTCCAAGTGGGGCACCTGGGTGTCTCAGTCAATTGGGCAGCCAATTCTTGATTTTAGCATGACATACATTGAGAGAGCACAAGCAGTGGGAGCAGTAGAAGGAGAGGGAGAAGCAGGCTCCCCTCTGAGCAGGGAGCCTGATGTGGGGCTTGATCCCAGGACCCTGGGCTCAATGACCTGAGCTTAAGGCAGATGCTTAACCATCTGAGCCACCCAGGCACCCCAAAGTCTCAATATATTTGAGAAGAATGAAGTTGTACCATCCATCTTTTCCGACCACAAGGCAAGAAACTAGAAATCAACCACAAAAAAAAAAAAAAAAAAAAAACCTGGAAGAAAACACAAACAACTTAAGAAAACTTAAACAACCAATGGGTCAACAAAGAAATCAAAGAAGAAAATTAAAAAATACAGAGAGACAAATAGAAATGAAAATACAATGGTCCAAAATCTGAGACACAGTAAAAGCAATTCTAAGAAAAATTTACAATGATACAGGCCTACCTCAAGAAACAAGAAATATCTGAAGTAAACAATCTAATCTTAAAGGAACTAGAAAAAAAACAAAACCCAAGGTCAGTAGAAAAATGAAACAAAAAATCAGAGCAGAAATAAATGAAAAAGACTAAAAAAAAAAAAAAAAAGGCTCAAACAATAGGAAAGATCAATGACACCAAGAGGCGTCTCTTTGAAAAGGTAAACAAAATTGATAAAACTTTGGCCAGACTCAAGAAAAACAGAAAGGACCCAAATTTTAAAAATCACAAATGAAAGAGAAGTAAAAACCGACACAACAGAAACACAAAAGATGAGACACTACTTTGAAAAACTACATTCCAACAAACTGAACAACCCAGAAGAAATGGATGACTCCTGGAAATACACAATCTTCCAATATTGAATCAGGAATAAATAGAAAATCTGAACAGACTGATTTACTAATAATGGAACTGAATTGGTAATCAAAAAACTCCCAACAAATACAAGTCTAGATGAATTTACAGGTGAATTCTACCAAACACTTAAAGAAGAGTCAATACTTAATTCTCCCCCAAACTATTCCAAAAAATAGAAGAGGAAGTAAGTCTTCCAAATACATTCTACAAGGCCAGCATTACTTCGATTCCAAAACCAAAGACACTCCCAAACTAGAGGCCAAAATCCTCACTGAACATAGATGCAAAAATCCTCAATAAAACATTAGCCAACCACATTAAAAAATGCATTCACCACAATCAAGCAGCATTTATTCCGAGGAGGCAAGGATGCTCCAATAGTCATAAAATCAATGTAATATACCACATTAACAAAGCGAAGGATAAAAATCGGATGATCATCTCAAGAGGTGCAGAAAAGTCAATGGACAAAATTCAACATCTGCTCAATAAAGCGGGTTTAGAGGAAACATTCCTCAACATAATAAAGGCCATATATGAAAAACCCACAGCTAACATCAAACTCAATGGTGAAAAACTAAAAACTTTTCCTCTAAGATCAGGAATAAGACATGAATGCTCACTCTAGCCACCATAAGCTGTAGTCATAGCAATCAAACAAGAAATAAAAGATATCCAAATTGATAAGGAAGAAATAAAACTCTGTGGGTGATGTAATAGTATACATAAAAAAACCCCCAAGGGGCACCTGGGTAGCTCAGTGGGTTGAGCCTCTGCCTTCAGCTCGGGTCACGATCTCAGGTTCCTGGGATCAAGCCCCACATCGGGCTCTCTGCTCAGTGGGGAGCCTGCTTCCCCCTCTCTCTCTGCCTGCCTCTCTGCCTACTTCTGATCTCTCTCTCTGTAAAAATAAATAAATAAAATCTTTAAAAACAACAACAACAAAAAAACACTCAAGACTCCACCAAAAACCATTAAAATTATAAATGAATTCAATAATGTTGTAAAATACAAAATTAAGGGGCGCCTCGGTGGCTCAGTGGGTTAAAGCCTCTGCCTTCAGCTCGGGTCATGATCTCAGGGTCCTGGGATCGAGCCCCGCATCGGGCTCTCTGCTCGGCAGGGAGACTGCTTCCTCCTCTCTCTCTGCCTGCCTCTCTGCCTACTTGTGATCTCTGTCAAATAAATAAATAAAATCTTTTTTTAAAAAAAAGTAAAAAATAAAATACAAAATTAATATGCAGGAATCTGTTGCATTCCTATACACTAATAATGAAGTAGCAGAAAGAGAAATTAAGGAAACAATTCCATTTACAATTGCACCAAAAATAAAATAGGAATAAACTTAACCAATGAGGTCAAAGTCCTATACTCTGAAAACTATAAAACAGTGATTTAAGATACTGAAAATGACACAAATGGGAAGATATTCCATTATCACAGATTTGAAGAATACTGTTAAAATGTCCATACTGCCAGATGCAATCTACAGATTCAATGCAATCCCTATCAAGATACCAACAGGATCGTTCATGAAACTAGAACAAATAATACTCAAATTTGTACGGAATCATCAAAGACTCGAATAGCCAAAGCACTATTGAGAAAGAACAAAGCTGGAGGCATCACACTTCCCAATTTCAAGACATACCACAAAGGCTTAATAATCAAAACAGTATGGTACTGGCACAAAAACAGACACCTAGATCAATGGAACTGAATAGAGCCCAGAAATAAACGTACATTTATATATGCTCAATTAATCTTCAACAAAGGAGGCAAGAATATGCAATGGGAAGAAGTCTGTTCAAGAAATGATGCTGGGAAAACTGGACAGTTACCTGCCAAAGAATGAAACTGGACCTGTGTCTTACAGTAACACAAAAATAAACTCAAGATGGATTAAAAACCTAAATGTAAGACCTGATACCATAAAACTCCTGAAAGAAACACAGGCAGTTAATTTCTCTCACATTGGCCTTAACAATACTTTTCTAGATCAATCTCCTGAAGCAAGATAAACAAAAGCAAAAATTAACTATTGGGACTACACCAAAATAAAAAGTTTTTGCACAGGCATGCCTGCGTGGCTCAGTTGGTTAAGCATCTGCTTTCGGCTCCGGTCAAGACCCTGGAGTCCAGGATCATGGGGAAAAAAAAATCCCTGCTCAGCAGGGAGTCTGCCTCTCCTGCCCCCCCACCCTGCTTGTGCTCACTCTCCTGCTCATTGTCTCTCTCAAAAAAATAAAATCTTAATTAAAAAACAAACAAACAAACTTTTGCACACAAAGGAAACCATCAACAAAATGAAGAGGCAATTTACTAAAAGGGAATAGATATTTACAATGATAAATCCAATAACAAATTAACATCCAAAATACATAAAGAACTTACAACTCAACACTAAAAAAAAAAACCAACCCACATAGTCCAATTTAAATGGCCAGAAAACCTGAACAGTTTTTGCAAAGACATACAGATGGCCAATAAACACATGATGAGATAGTAAACATAACTCATCATCAGAGAAATGTACATCAAAACCACAAGGAGGTATCATCACATCTGTTAGAAAGGATGAACTCAAGAAGACAAGAAATATCAAGTGCTGGTGAGGATGGGAGAAAAAGGAACCTTCACCCACTGCTGGTGGGAACGCAAACTGGTGCAGCCACTGTGGAAAACAGTATGGAGGTTCCTCAAAAAAATAAAAACAGGAATACCATATGACCCGGCAATTCCACTACGGAGTATTTATGCAAAGAAAATAAAAACACTAACTTGAAAAGACATATGCACCCCTGTGTTTACTGCAGCATTATTTACCACAGCCAACTAAGGAAGAAACCCAAACGCTCATTAACAGATAAACGGACAAGGGTGATGAGCTAAGTATACATAATGAAACATTACTCTGCCACAAAAAAGGAGATCCTGCCACTTGCAATGATACTGATGGACCTAGAAGGTATTACACTAAGGAAAATAAAAGTCAGACAGAGAAAGACAAATACCATGAGGAATCACACATGGAATCTTAAAAAAAAAAAAAAAAAAGGAGGGGCCCCGGGGTGGCTCAGTCGTTAAGCGTCTGTCTGCCTTCTGCTCAGGTCATGATCCCAGAGTCCTGGGATTGAGCCCCACATTGGGTTCCCTGCTCTGTAGGAAGCCTGCTTCTCCCTCTCCCACTCCCCCTGCTTGGGTTCCCTCTCTCACTGTCTTTCTCTGTCAAAAAATCAAATAAATAAAATATTTAAAGTGAACAAAAGAAATAAACAAAAAGCAGGAGACCGATAAATACAGAGAACAGATGGCTGCCAGAGGGGGGGGAATGGGCAAAGTGTGAGGCGGGTAGGAGACACGTCGTTATAGAATGAATAAGTCACAGGGACAAAAGGTACAGCACAGGGAATAAGTTAATGGTATCGTAATACTATTGTGTGGTGACAGATGGGTAGTCACACCTCGTGAGCACAGCATAATCTACAGACTTGTTGAATAATTATGTTGTACACCTGAAACTAACCTAACATTGTATGTTAAGTATACTTCAATTAAAAAATAAAAAAAAAATAATAATAAATAAATAAATAAAGCAGGGGCACCAGGGTGGCACAGTTGGTTAAGCATCTAACTCTTGGTTTTAACTTGCTTCATGATCTTAGGGGTCATGAGATCAAGACCCACACTGGGCTCCACTTTGCTCAGGGCAAAGTCGGCTTGGGATTGTCTCTGCCTCTCCCTCTGCCCCTCGCCACATTCCACGCACACCCATACGCATGCATGCTCTTTCTCCCCCAAATAAAGAGATAAATCTTTCAAAAATTAAGTCAATCAAGAAATAAATACAATAAAACTTGGAAGTCCTAAAGAAAAACATTTTAAAAGCAGCTCTGGAGTTGGATCAGAAAGGAAATCCCATCTCTGCCATCCATGTTCTTTGGACACCAACTCCCCTGAGTGGTCTGCGGACTAAGTTACCTGTTTGTCTGAACCTCGATTTTATCACCTGTAACATAATAGGAATAATAATAGCTTCCACATAACTAACAGCTAGCATGTACTATACTTAATGTACGCCGGTCAGTGTGCCCTGTCACATGGATTATACTCACACGATGAGTAAGGTTTTATTATTTTTACTGCAGTTTTTATAGATGAGACTACCATGACACAGAGGTGTTCACTGACTTGTCAAAGTTATGCAGCAAAGAGGACACAGAAATCTGAACCCATGGCATTCAGGATCCACTCAACAGTTACGCTCTACCCCTGCCTCTGCAGTGGGAATTCACATACTTAGGACATTCCGTACACTGCTAAGCTCACTGTAGGAGTCCAACAAATATTCTTTGTTCCCCAAAATACTGGGAAAAGCCAAAAGACAAGACAGTGGCTACAAGACACAAACTGCAGTGGGTCACTCTGCACCTCACAGTAAAGTATCACCATATGGTAAAATATAACATGTGCATTGTTAATTGGAGCAATAACAATTTCCAGCTCTCCTCTTGGCCCATGGTAGAACTGTTTTCATGTCCTGACTTGTCCTGGCAATGTGATTAATTCTGGACAATGAGTTGAACAGAAAATGGATCATTTCCATGTCAGAATATGGTTTAAGACCCTCTAAAACTACCTCCCTACAAGAGAAATCAGTCTGCGGTGAGGAGACTTCTGCTGACTTGAAATGAACAGCAAATATGAGAGAGACATAAATCTCGTTTGACAATAAGATGTTTGCCACAGCACCATCTAGTCTACCCTGACTGATAAAAGAAACCAGTCCTCTCCCATGAACTAACATGTTTCCTGTCACTTATATTAATATAACCAAGAACTTCAACTTCTGCCCAAATACTACATAATACTACATTAGTAAATGCACTGGACAAATAAATGGTACATATTTACCTAAGGTCCTTCCTACCCCAAGAGCAAGGCGAACATGAGGTAGTTTAAGGTGCCTCTTGATTCGCTCGATCATGGTAGCCAAGGAAACAGATTCATCCAGTGTGCATAAGCGTCCCATTCCAGCATGCAGGAGCAGAGGCTGAGGAGAAACCGAAGTTAGAAAAACTGTTCATCTTCGTCCTAGTAAACAAACAGCACGTGATGAGAAGAAAACATGCACACTTAGTATGTCAGCTTAGTATGTCAGCACCAGGCTAAAGCCTGGGGATGGAAACCTGACGAAGACATTCTCTGACTTCTACAAGCTCAGACTTCTGGAAAGGCAAATTCTCTCCCTCTCCCTCTCTCTGCCCCTCCCTCCAACCCCTGCTCTCACAGGTGTTCACACTGTCTCTAAAAAAATAAAATAAATAAAGGGGTGATACAGGGAATAAGGTCAGTAATTGTATATACTGAAGTACCTGTGGGATCCATTAAGAGGAAAATGTCAGAGAGTCCCTGGAAATATGGGTTTGTTTTTTAACTTTTTACATTAAGAAAGCATTCTGAGCTAAAAAATCAAGATATAGGAATCATTATACAAACAGCAATCAGGTTAAAGGAGCAAATAAAATGGTACAGGCGGAGGGTATAAAAGAGATAGAACCTGGAACCTGGAACTGAGTCTCTAACCCTAGAAAGTAGTGCTCTGTAATACTGGGTGTCAACCGTACTTAATGATAAAAAACAGAAACTTCAGGGGCATCTGGATGGCTCAGTCAGGTAAGCATCTGCCTTTAGCCCAGGTCATGATGCTGGAGTCCTGGGATCGAACCTCGCATCCAGCTCCCTGTTCAGTGGGGAGTCTGCTTCTCCCTCTGCCTCTCACCCTGCTTGTGAGCTCTCTCTTGCTCTCTCAACCAAATAAAATTTTTTAATCTTAAAAAAAAAAAAAAAAACAGAATTTAAAAAATTATTTTATATTATTTAATTTCTTTTTTTTCTGAGAGAGCGTGGATATATGAGTTTGGGGGAGGGGGAGTCTTGAGCAGGATCCACACCCAGTGGGGAGCCGCACCTCATGACCCTGAGATCATGACCCGAACCAAAAGCAAGAGTTGGACACTTAATGGACCGAGCCACCCAGGTGCCCCCACATCAGAACTTTTTTTTTTTTTAAGTCCTGCACTGCTGTGACCCAAATGCTTCTGCCCCCACACAAATTCAAATGTTGAAATCCTAACGCCCAAAGGTGATGGTATTAGGAGGTGGAGCCCTATGAGGAGGTATTTGGGGGGTACTTAAGTCATAAGTGGGGAGCCTACATGATGCGATTCGCTTATACAATAGTGCTCCAAGAGGTACCCCGAGTCCTTCCTTTTATGTGAGAACGCAGAGAGAAGGCACCGCTGATGAACCAGGAAGTAGGCCCTCAGCAGCCACCACTCCAATCTGTTGGTACTGTTATCTTGGACTTCCTAGCCTCCAGAACTGTGAGAAGTAAAATTTCTGTTGTTCATAAGCTATCCAGTCTGGGGTATTTTGTCAGAGCAGCCCAAATGGACTGAAACATCTACCAACAGTTTTCTACTCCTGGCATGTCTTCCTTTCTCAAATATTTTTTTTCCAGGATGCTTTACGCATTCTAGACCACCTTGTGCTTCTTTAAGTAACAGTTATCACAGCCTGTCAATCTAACAAACTACAAATGAAACTGTCAAACAAAAATGCACAGTAATATATTTTTGTTACCTTCTCCAGTGACAGAATTTCGGTCTTCTGATAGAACTGTCTGCTCTGCGAAAGAAAAGCCACCACTTGCATCAAGGCCTCCTGACTACAATTCAGACTAACCCGTGTTTGCTCCTCCTCATCAGTCCTATAAAAGAAAAAAAAATCACTTGCTCCTTTAGGATAAAGTAAGTGAAATATATTTTATTTTTTGTAAAGATTTTATTTATTTATTTGAGAGAGGGCACGCACAAGCACATGCTCACAAAAGGGACAGAGAGAGAGGGAAGGAGAATCCCAAACAGACTTTGGGCTGAGCTTGGACTTAGCTGCCAAGAGGCTCAGTCTCGTAACTCTAAGATCATGACCTGAGCGGAAACCAAGAGTTAGATGCTTAACCAGGCACTTAACCAACCGAGCCACCCAGGGGCCCCATGACATGTATTTTTAAACAATCCATTTTACAACTCCTGTAAAAGAGGTTAGATTCCATGAAATTTAAGATTTGATCCCAAACCAAACTATTTTCTAGAACAGTATTTCTCAAACTTCCATATGCATCAGGGGTGCTTGGGTGGCTCAGAGGATTAAGCCTCTGCCCTCGTCTCAGGTCATGATCTCAGGGTCCTGGGATCGAGCCCCACATCGGGCTCTCTGCTCAACAGGGAGCCTGCTCCCCCACCACTCTCTGCCTGCCTCTCTGCCTACTTGTGATCTCTCTGTGAAATAAATAAAATCTTTAAAAAAACAAAAACAAAAAAACCCTTCTGTATGCATCAAAATCTTCTTGTAAACTTCTTTTTTAAAGATTCATTTATGTGAGAGAGAGAGAAGAGGGAGAGAGAATCTCAAGCAGCCTCTGTGTTCAGTGTAGATCCCAACACGGGGCTTACTCTCATGACCCTGAGATCACCACCTGAGCGGAAACCAAGAGTCAGATGCTTAACCCAGGAGAACCCAGGCACCACAAAATCTCCCTGTAGACTTAATAAAACACAGATTGCTGAGCTCTACCTCCCAGATTCAGTAGTTGTAGGTTGTGATCTGAGAATGTACCCTTCTAACAAGTTCCAGGTGATGCTGATGTTGCTGACCCAGGGACCTCATTTTGAAACCATTGTTACAGAACTATTGTTTTTTTTAAATTTTATTTATTTGGCAGAGAGAGAGAGAGAGAGAGGCAGCACAGAGCAGGAGAAGCCGGAGAGGAAGAAGCAGACTCTCCACTGAGCAGGGAGCCTGATGCAGGGCTTGATCCTAAGACCCTGGAATCATGACCTGAGCCAAAGGTAGATGCTTAACCTACTGAGCCTTCCAGGGGCCCTGTTACAGAACTACTCTTAATTCCAGGTGTGCATCAGCAATCTGCTACCTTCTTAAAATGATAGCTGCTGGACTCTTCTACAGATCCAGTGAAAAAAGAACTTCTATGAATGGGACTACAGCAAACTGCATTTTTTTAAGGCCCTACGGAAGTTAACTTTCAAATATCACTGAATACAAGATTCTCCGGGACAGATTTTCAAGCAAACTCTATTCTAGTTACATAGATCTAGAATGAAAAGCCAAAAACAAGCATTTTTCATAAGCATCCCATTAACATTGATGTAGGAGCTCCCTGAGTCACCCTCTGAAAAGCAATGCCAAATAGAGCCTCTCCAAAAAGACTGGCATCAGGAAAGTTCGCTATTTAACCGTAAACTCTAAATATAATCATAGAAGTCTAGAACTAAGACACCTTAAAAGAATCTGGAAGAGGGGGGTGCCTGGGTGGCTCAGTGGGTTAAAGCCTCTGCTTCCGGCTCAGGTCATGATCTCAGGGTCCTGGGATTGAGCCCCGAGTCGGGCTCTCTGCTCAGCAGAGAGTCTGCTCCCCCACCCCTCGCCTGACTCTCTGCCTACTCGTGATCTCTGTCAAATAAATAAATAAAATTAAAAAAAAAAAAAAAAGAATCTGGAAGAGTAGTTGTCAACACTAGAATCATCTGTGGAGTTTGGAAGAAAAAGGAAAAACTGCCTGGACTCCAATCTAGTGGTAAAACCCAGATATTACCTGTAACAGGGAAAAACTAACACCAAATGTGCATCAGTTGGGGGGGAAAAAAAGTTCATCAGTTAGGAAGAATGCTTAAAGAAACCTGGTACATCTAAAATAAGAAACATTACATATCAGGCAAAGAGATCTTCTATAACTATATGGGATGATCTCTAAGACACCCTGCTAATAAGAAAGACAAATACAGCATATCATTTAATTAAGTGGGGGAAAACACCCAAAAAACTATACATTTCTTCAGATCCCGGTATATGTATGGAAAGATACCCACTTCTCGGAAAACAGGGACAAGATCATTTGCAAGGAGGACTTCTGTATTGTTTGAAATTTTATTTATTTGTATCACTGTCTTTTAATATCAGTACTTACACAGTATTTCAATAAGGTACAAGACTGTCATTATTGGAATCTATAAAGTCCTATAATTTCTCTTGAGAGTCTTTAAATTCCTCAACACTATTAAAAAACATTTTCAATTATAAAAGGTCTACACTTAAAAACCTCTCTTAAGAGGCACCTGGTTGGCTCAGTTGATTAAGCATCTGACTTTGGCCCAGGTCATGATTTCACAATCCTGGGATTGAGCCCCACATTGGGCTCCCCGCTCGGCAAGGAGTCCGCTTATCTCCCACTCCCTCTGCCCCACCCCGCTTGTGTGTGCACGAACATGCTTGCTCACTCTCCCTCAAATAAATAAAATCTTTAAAAACAAAACCAAACCAAACCACTTATGGTTGTAGCCTGATAGAGATTTCCATTTTATTAAAATCTTTATTTTTTTTTAAGATTTTAGTTATTTATTTATTTGACAGATAGAGATCACAAGTAGGCAGAAAGGCAGGCAGAGAGAGAGAGAGAGGAGGAAGCAGGCTCCCCGCTGAGCAGAGAGCCCGATGCGGGGCTCGATCCCAGGACCCTGAGATCATGACCTGAGCTGAAGGAGGAGGTTTAACCCACTGAGCCACCCAAGCGCCCCTTTACTTTTGTTTGTTAAACAATTACTAAGTTCCAGCTTTGTATAACTTGTCTTTTAACATGTTTCAAAAGGCATGAGGATAAATTAGCTTCAAAGGAAACCTTCTATGAGGCACCATTTTGGTATCTCTGCCCTAAATAAATGATTGGCCTTATAAGAGACACCTGAATGGTCTGTTTGTTTTTCCCTTTAAAGTATTCAGGAGGACTTGGGAGAAAGGGGAATCCTCTTGCACTGTTGTTGTGAATGCAAACTGGGGTGCAGCCACTCTGGAAAATAGTACCGAGTTCCTCAGAAACTTAAAAATAGAACTCCCCTACAACCCAGCAATTGCACTACTAGGTATTTATCTAAAGGATAGAAACATAGTGATTGGAAGTGGTACATGTACCCCAGTGTTTATAGCAGCAGTGTCCACAATAGCCAAAATACAGAAAGAGCCAAGATGTCCATCAACAAATAAATGGATAAAGAAAACATGGTACATATATATAATGGCTCGGCCATCAAAAAAAATGAAATCTTGCCATTTGTACCTATATAGATGAACTAGAGTACTATGCTAAGCAAAATAAGAGAAGACAAATACTGTATAATTTCACTCGTATGTAGAATTTTAGAAACAAAACAGATGAACACAGAGGAAGGGAAGGAAAAATAAAATAAGATGAAAACATAGAGGGAGGCAAACCATAAGAGACTTTTTTTTTTTTTAAGATTTTATTTATTGTTTGACAGAGACACAGCAAGAGAGGGAACATAAGCAGGGGGAGTAGGAGAGGGAGAAGCAGGCTCCCCACTGAGCAGGGAGCCCAATGCAGGGCTCGATCCTAAGACCCTGAGATCATGACCTGAGCCAAAGGCAGATGCTTAATGGACTGAGCCACCCAGATGCCCCAAAATAAATAAAATTTTAAAAAGTGCTTGGGGGGGGGGGCGCCTGGGTAGCTCAGTGTGTTAAGCCTCTGCCTTCGGCTCAGGTCACGATCTCACAGTCCTGGGATCGAGCCCCACATCGGGCTCTCTGCTCGGCGGGGAGCCTGCTTCCTCCTCTCTCTGCCTGCTTCTCTGCCTACTTGTGATCTTTGTCTGTCAAATAAAATCTTTAAAAAAAAAAAAGTGCTTGGGAATCACTTTTACTAGAAACTGAAAGTAAATCCATGTAATCAGTGTTATCAATAGGGTTTATCTATATACTCTCAGGTAAAAAACCACCTTTCAACGTTATCAGGAGGATTAGAAATATTATAAGCAAAAGGGTATAGCACAGTCCCTCCCACATAGAAAACAGTGTTACTTGTCATTTTACTGTTTTGAAAAGACCCCGTGGAACACCCACATGCAGATGAGAAGTGTGCTGCCCTAGAAACCCACTCTGGGGCAAAATAGATCTAAATAGCAGGGTTATAGAATTTATAAGGAAGATCCATACAGATAAATATACATAAAAAAGGAGAAAAATATATCGTACCTTGTAGAAAAAGAAGTGACAGAAACATCTGTAATATCTTTCACTACAGAAATGACTTTGTCCAGGTCTTCGGTGCCATTAACACTGAATTCGACCCTGTGCGTCCCCGCTGTGGGGTAGGTGGGAGCTTTGGAAGGATGTATGGGCCTGGAGGTGCAAACTCCTAGGGAAAAAATGGTGTCTTTTTTTTTTTTTTAAATTTTAAAAAGAAACTGTTATGAGCAAAATTTTTAAGGAAATGAGTTCTTAAAGATCAATTCTCAGACTCTTATGTAACACACATGCACACATATCTCTTACATATACACCTAAATCCTATATACTAAATCGCCATAATGTAGGATTTTGTACATACAAAACCAATTTGTTTTCAGAATTATTTCCAGAAGACTCTTAAATAACACAAAAACTTGACTCATGAATACTTAGAGGATATACGGAATTTGTGACTGCTTCCTAAATTTATTCATGTAAACCATCATTCTGGTTGCAAATGCTCACAGCCTACTTGGCCACATTAATCCAGGTTATACAATCATAAAAGCTTCAGCCCCAAATGAGTAAACTAAAGTAACTTACTAAAAGTAAAACTAAAACACATAGGCTAAAGTCCTTCATTGTACTGGGCAGGAGTAAGCATTCAATAAAACTCTAAGGTCTGTTTAACTAACGCACGCAGTATATTCTGGAGAGGCCTGAGCTCTGGACTCAATTTAACAAGCGCTTCTTAAACTTCCGGGTGCCAGGCACTGTGACACTTGAGTGAGGACTCCCAAAGCTCAATCCAGCAATGAAGATTGCCTATGCTTTCCGTATTCATTAAGGACAAAATTTTCGTTTATCAAATACGGTTGCCAGATTCCACAACATTATTTTTAAATATATAAAAATAAAATCATGGTACCCACAGCTAAAGCAATTAAAATTCTTTTGGAAAGACATTCTAAAATTTCAAAGCATTTGTAGGGAAAATAGTTAACAGGAAGGAATAAGAGGCTTCTCACCAAGCCCTTTAGCCAACCAGCTGTTGACTCCCTGGGGTGAAGCATCATAGGCTGTGTGAGGAGAGTAAATCCCGACTCTGTTTTCCAGAGCCCGGATCACCAGGCGCTCCTTCCAGGTTTTCCAGGTTATACGCTTCAGGGGTCGGAAGATGGGTGGGTGGTAGGAGAGAATGAGATCCACCTTCTTCTGCAGTGCCTCCTCCATGACTTGCTCGGTCAAGTCAATGGTAAGAAAGAGAGTGTGTACGGTGTGTGGTGGGCTTGGTTCCACCAGTAGCCCAACATTGTCCCAACTCTCAGCAAGGGAGAGGGACGCAAAGTCATTCAAGGAAGAAACGAGCACCTTCAAATCCATGAAGGAGCGGGAAGGATTGCAGACTGGGTTATGAACAAGCCGGACTGTTCTGCGAATGAGGCGTACAGATGACAACATACAGAAATCAGGCAAAACTGAGTATCTGAAGTCAAAACACAGAAAATAGTACACAGACACACTTTAGGCCTGGACCTTCAAGGGAGCAAAGCAAAGGAGCAAAAGAGCTGTAGTCACATATTCCTGAGTTCAAATACTAATTCTGCCACTTATCATCACACGGTATCTTAGGTAACTCATTTAACCTGAGGTTATTTTCTCATTTACAAAATGGGAGACACTATAACCTACATCAGAGGCCATTCAAGGAGCAAATGAATTAATATGTGTAAGTCACCTAGCATGAGCTTGGTACTTAATACACCAGATGTTCATCCCTACTTCCTGGACCTCACAGAAGCCCTGATTCTTGTTCTCCCCACTCTTGCTTCAACCACTCGCCTCCCTTCTCCAGTTCTTTAAATACCACCCTTTCTTCCAAGACTCCTTCAACTTCCAAAATAAAGCTTCTCAAAAAACCTTTTCAGTGTCTGGGCCCTATACAAAACTAACACTCAACTTCAATTAGAATCCAGGAACAGGGGGCCTGGGTGGCTCAGTGGGTTAAAGCCTCTGCCTTCGGCTCAGGTCATGATCCCAGGATCCTGGGATCCAGCCTTGCATTAGGCTCTCTGCTCCGAGGGGGTGCCTGCTTCCTCCTCTCTGTCTGTCTGCCTCTCTGCCTACTTGTGATCTCTGTCTGTCAAATAAATAAATAAAATCTTAAAAAAAAAAAGAATCCAGGAACATTTCTATTTTTGAAGAAGAGCATTCATAGTATGCCTAACTGACAAGATAAGCATAGCCAACTGTAAATTTAACCAGATAATCGTAATTTCAAAACCAAGTATTTCCACAAAAATATTTAACAAATTTGTTGAAAAATGTACTCTTTCAGGGGGGCCTGGGGGGGTCCAGTCGTTAAGCATCTCCCACTGTCTCTGTGTGTCAAATAAATAAAATCTTTTAAAAAAAAATGTACTTTTTCAGCAAAAAACATTTACTACGACATGTGTGTACTTAATCAGAATCTGATTTGAAATGATGCGGAGCCTCCAAAACCCACTGGAGCCTGGGGTCTTGGAAGATCTTCTGAAGGTCCTTACACACTTCCCTTCCCCGGATTCCAAGCGCTGATACCGCCCCGCTCTCCAGACTCTTCTATATCTGGCAGGCGTGCAAGTAAAGCCCTAGTGGCCCACCACAGTTTTGCGTGATGTACTGCTAAATCTGAAAGAGCCCTTCAAGGTAACAGAGAAGACCCTCCACTTCACAGACCAGGAAACTGCGAGGCTGCGCGTCCTGACGCCGCAGGTAACCACGCGAGGCGGCACAGCGGGTGGGCAGCAGCGCCCACTCTGAAACCGGACCGACCCCCAGAGCCGCGGCCGTGGAAGCCACCTCCTAACGTCTGTTGTGCCGCCCACCTGAGGATAAAAATACCCGCGCCCCGCTGACAGTGTGGTCGAGATGCAACCGTACAGCTGGGAGCAAAGCCCAGTGTCAGCCCTGATTTTAAGCACATTAGTATGGACCACTTGACAGCCTGCAAACTGCACCCTGCTCCGTGACTTCAGATACCTCCCCATTTTAGTCCCACTTCAGACCTTTTCCGGGATAATGAAGAGCCGAGACCCAGCCTGAAGCTCCCGAGTAGGCACTCCTACCCCACTAGCGCCCTATGCCCTCAAGCTACACACAGATTTCCTGCCCGTCTCCTCCTCCGCCTTCCCTCCCAGAAGCACCGTCTTAACCTCCACAGCGTGCACTAACCCCACGCCCGCCACGAACTGCGCTCACTACTTCCGGTCCTGCGCAGAGCCTCCTGGCACTGCAGGATGGGATGGGATGGAGCCGGGCGGAACTGGTCCTCCCCGTTTTATGTCGGAGCCCAAGGCACTGCTAGAGGTTGCGCGGAATGGTTCCGGCTTACGTTTCGTGTCCTGGTACATTTATTAAAAGAGCTCTCTTTCGCTGTCAAAAGGTACCGGGTGAGGATAAATTACATTGTCTTCCTAGCTGTAGTCATTCTGGTTTGAAATAGGAAGGAAGGAAGGAGGAGGTAAAACGAGGCGAGGAGGTGAGGGGCGTACTCTCTAATGGGTCCCCCGCTTGACTTCCGGTAGCCGAAGTCTCTTAACTCCGAAACGTGGGTATATGCAAGGGGATTTTTTTGTTGTTTCAGCAACAGCTGTGCTAGCTGAAGTGGTAAGTAACATCACTCGGTCTTTCATCCACCGAGATTCTTGCTAAGCTCTTTGTTTTGATTCTTGGGCTGCTTCAAGTGAGCATACCCGGCGGGGAGGGTGGTGTTGGAACAGACCCGTTTAGAAAAATAAATAGCGCATTATTGGTGAGTGCTATTGTTGTGCCCAAATTCCGAGACCCCCCAAAGACGACCACCAGAGTCCAGAGTCAAAGCCAAACAGCAAGGGTCGTTGATTACAGGTTCCAACCCGGACCTCCACGCACTCGTTGCCAGTGATGCTTAGAGGTCCCGAGCTCGGGATCACAACACCTTTTATACACTATTTTTGGGGAGGCAGGGACTTAGCATACATCATAGTATCTTGTAAAAATCACCACATACTGCGGGAAAATCAAAAAGGAACTCTATAATATGACTGGCGCGCTACAGAGCGGGAAAAGGCTGGGAACAGATTATTGGTTAGGTCAAAGGGCTGTCATTCTTCAAACTGCTGAGTTGGCGCCGCCAGGGTATGTGTCACCTCAGGATTGACCAGGGTCTTCCCGTCAAGCCGCAGGGCGCCAGATGGTTGTTATCTCTCGGCCCAGAGCCAGGTGGGGGGTCCGGGAGCAGCCATTCTGTCAGGGTCAATTCTGGGCGGGGGATGTGTGGTTCCAGAGTGTCCATAGAAAGTCTGCTGGTATTTTTCCATCTCCTCATGGGTTAGCAAGCGAAGGTACAGAAGCAGAAATAGCGGTAATGGTTATAATTTAGGCATCTCACTATAGGAGAAGATAATTGGGCAGGTCCTAGAGTGAAGGCAGTTTTAAATAGAGTTATCAGGCCAGTGAGACCTGACTTTCGAGCAGAGACTTGGACGTGAGGGATGTAACTGTCCAGACGTCCGAGTTTAAGTGCTCCAAAGGGAGAACACTCGGTGTCTAGACCCCAAGGCGGAAATGTACCTGACTTGCAGGAGTTGCAGGGAGGCTTTTGAATAAGAGTAAGTGAGAGATTGAGGGGCTTGAGTCGGGAAGGTTCTCATCGTTTCCATAGTCAGATTTTTATTACTTGGGGATGCTATTCGAGACGTTTTCTTTTAAATATGCAGTAAAAATGAGCATGTGTGAGTTGAGAGGAAAATAAACATAGTTTTGTCTTTCAGGAATAGAGGCACGTTTTCCAACTTCTCTTGGTAAGACTGAGAAATTCAGCAGTAGTACTTCCTGAAACCATCAAGAAGAAAAATGGTAAGCTTTGTACAAATTTTTTTTAAGATTTTATTTGTCAGAGAGAGAGCGAGCACAATAGGGGGAGAGGCAGGCAGAGCAGGCAGAGGGAGAAGCAGGTTCTCCCCGCTGAGCAAGGAGCACAATGTGGGACTCAGTCCCAGGATGACAGGGTCATGACCCGACACCAAGGCTGACGCTTAATCTACTGAGCCACCCAGGCGTTCCCAGTTTTGTGCAATTCATAATGTCTTTCATTATAAATAATTTTTAGAAATTCAGTTAAGGGAAATAAAACTGTGTGGACTTTAATGGCAAGACATGAATGGTAAGACAGAAGCACACAGCAGATGACCGCTCTAAACAAAACCAGAAGCAAAATTACTTTTAAATTCTTCAGCATTTTCACTTAAAATGCACAGAATTTACTTTTTACAGAAAAAGACTGATTACAGCATATACATGGAAAGAGGGAGCTGCAGAGTATACCCAGGTGTGATAATTTTAACTGAATCCTTTTGTTCTGGATCTAAGGTAGCACCCAGAGCTTGCCATAGAAGACAGGCAATGAGAATAATGCTCTGTCTCCCTCCCACCCTACCCCCGGCTCACACACTCTTGCCCTCTATCAACCTGACCATACTTTCTGACTGCGAGAAACTATTGGGAGAAGAGAAATGAAAAAGGAAGCCTCAGAGTAACCCCCCACCCCACAATGTAGCAACCAAAGGGATGTGCAAGTTACTGGGACAGCAGATAAACAAAAAGCAAGCAAGAATAATATGGTTACCTCTGTACACTTAGGATCTAGAAACACAGAAGACTGTTGTCTTTAGTGAAGAAAGGAATTGTTTTTAACACTGTCACTCAGAATTAAAGTACATAAGGAAAATGGTGGAACCTGTTTTGAAAAGTCATTTTCTTACTATTTTTCAATATAAATGATGTTGGTGTGTTTCCATTTAAATCAGTATTACTAACATGACCATTGTTTTCATTTTTATTGATGAAAAATTCACACTTAAGTATTTCCATTACAGTATTTACTATCAAATTTTAGGATAGATACCATTTTACATTAACATATTCATCTTCTGGAGTTTTTTTTTTTCTACTGTTGAAATAAGTTTTGAAGAAGTACAGCTTACTCTCAGCTATGAGGACAGTTCATCTCTGAAATGTTGTTTTTTTGTGTTTTCATTCAGATTGTCATCTTTATCCTAGTTTGGGAAATAAATACAATGCATAAAGTCATGAAGAAATCTCATTTTTTATTTTTCTTGTTTTTAGTCAGTGACACTGCATACAGATGTAGGTGATATTAAAATAGAAGTTTTCTGTGAGAGGACACCCAAAACTTGTGAGGTGAGTACCATTATGTACCTGTAAGTTAATGAGTTAATGCAGCAGGATAACCATTTTGAAATTAACCTAAAAAACAATGAACACTTGTATATAAAACCAGTGTCAGGAAAAACTAGGCGGCATAATTTCTCACTTAATTTCTACTTACTTTTTTTTCTTTTTTTTTTAAAGATTTTATTTAACAGAGAGAGAGATCACAAGTAGGCAGAGAGGCAGGCAGAAAGAGAGAGGGAAGCAGGCTCCCCGCTGAGCAGACACACCCCCACCCCTACCCCCGCAATGCAGGGCTTGATCCCAGGACCCTGAGATAATGACCCGAGCTGCAGGCCACCGAGGTGCCCCAGTTTCTACTTACTTTTGATGTTAAAGGTGGAGCAAAGAAAAGATTGATAATTTTTCTTTAACTGTAGAGTGGTAGGTATCTTTTTCTGCTCATTTTATTAGGATATTAGGTAAGAGAACTGTTTCTTACATTATTTTAATTATTTAAATGACAAGGAAGGAAAAAGTTAGCTCTCTCTCTATATTCATTTAGCAATTACTTATGAAAGACTATCTTGCCAGGGTCAAGGAATACAGTAATGAACAAGAGATATCCCTTGCCCTTACAGAGCTAATACTCTGAGAAAATAAGCTGGGGGGCGGGAGAGTCATTCTAGAAAAAAAATGATTCCAGATCATGATAATGCGTTGTAGGAAACAAAGTACTGAAATGGAGACTAATGGAAAGGAATTATTTAAAAGAAGTTGAGGGCAGGCCTAGCCAGGAAAGTGATACTTAAACTTAGTGCAGAAGGTAATGAAGGCATTTTCATGGAAAGACATAAAAAGAATATTCCAGGTATAGAGATAGAAGTACAAAGGGCTTAGGTGGGTAAGCCGACCCCTTTCAGATGAATTTTCAGAATGATAGTGGGGTTAACATAGTAATAGAAAGAAATTATTAACACATGAGATGTAGAGGTAGGATTGTGTATTCTATTCCAAGAACAAAAGGAAGCCATTAAAGTGTTTTAGGCAGAAAAGTGAGATCCAAAGTAATTCCTAAAAACATAAATGCATTGTTAATGGTATTTTTAGTAAATAAAATAGTTTGCTCATTGCTTTAAATGTGTTTCTGTTACATCATTTCCCAATCATTATTTTTACTCTTTTCAGAATTTTTTGGCTCTTTGTGCCAGTAATTACTACAATGGCTGTATATTTCATAGAAATATCAAGGGTTTCATGGTTCAAACAGGAGATCCGACAGGTAAGTTTCTCCATCAATATCTAGAGAATTGGGTATATAGTATGAAGAAGAGAGTAGACAAAGAATAAAAAAATTTATAATGTAACATTGTATATAAACTATGCTCCAATTAAAAATATTTGGAGGGGGTTGTCTGGATGGCTCAAAGAGGTTAAGTATCTGACTCTTGATTTTGATCCAGGTTTTGATCTCAGGGTTGTAAGTTCAAGCCCCGCTGGACTTGGAGCCTACTTAGAGAATTATATGAAAACAAGTTTTTTTAATAAATAAAATTTATTTAATTTTTATAAAATAAAACCAAAGATATAAGCACACAGAGTTTTTATAACCCGGCTACCTTACCATAGCAAGAAATTTTTTAAGTAGAAGCTGCTGGCATCTAGCTTTGCATTAAAGTAGGACAGGGGTGCTTGCATGGCTCAGTGGGGTGAGCACTGGACTCTTGGTCTCGGCTTGGGTCGTGATCTTGGGGGAGTGAGATCAAGACTTACATCAGACTCTGTGCCAGGTGCAGAGTCTGCTTCAGTTCTGTCTTCCTTTCCCACTGCCCCTCCTGCTCGTTACACTCTCTCTCTTCAAAATAAATAAATAACATCTTAAAATATGAACACTATTGACAGTGAAAGGATTTCTTTCTTTGTAGAGATACTTTATTTTTCTGGTCTGTGAAGTGAAATTTTGAGAAGAGGGGACATATATAATTTTAACTTTTTTTTTTTATTTATTTTTGAGAGACTGCCTGCGCAAGCATGGGAGGGTGACAACGGGGGTGGGAGGGGAAGGCAGACTCCCCGCTGAGCAGGGAGCCCCATGTGGGACTCGATCCCAGGACTCTGGGATCATGACTAAAGCCGAAGGCAGATGCTTAACCAACTGAACAACCCAGCCACCCCAAATGTTATTTATAATTAAAGAATTATTGGGGTGCCTGGGTAGCTCAGTTGGTTAAGCATCTGCCTTTGGTTGGGATCATGATTTCAGAGTCCGGGGATCAAACCCCATGTTGGGCTCAGCAGGGAGCCTGCTTCACCCTCTCCCTCTGCCTCTTCCCCAGCTGTGCCCTCTTTTTCTCTTTCACACAAATAAATAAAATCTTTAAAAATAAATAAACAGGGGCACCTGGATGGCTCATTCGTTAAGTGTCTGCCTTTGGCTCAGGTCATGATCCTAGAGTCCTGGGATGGAGCCCCACATAGGGCTCCCTGCTAAGTGGAAAGCCTGCTTCTCCCTCTCCCACTCCCTCTGCTTGTGTTCCCTCTCTCACTGTGTTGCTGTCAAATGAATAAATTAAAATCTTCTTAAATAAAATAAATAGTTATAAAATAGCCCATATGTTTTAGAAACTGAACCTTTTCAGGCACTTGGGTGGCTCAGTTGGTTAAGTGACTGCCTTCAACTCAGTTTATGATCCTGGAGTCCTGGAATTGAGTTCTGGCATAAGGCTCCCTGCTCAGTGGCCAGCCTGCTTCTGCCTTTCCTCCCTGCTCCCGCCCTCTCTATCTCTGCCTCTCTCTCTGTCCAATAAATAAAATCTTTAAAAAAAAAAAAAAAAAAAAAAGGAAGAAAAGAAAATCAACCTTTTCAACTTTTTTTTTTTTTAAAGATTTTATTTATTTATTTGACAGAGAGAGAGATCACAAATAGGCAGAGAGACAGACAGAGAGAGAGATGAGGAGAAGCAGGCTCCCTGCTGAGCAGAGAGCCCAATGCGGGACTCGATCCCAGGCCCCCGGGATCATGACCTGAGCCGAAGGCAGAGGCTCAACCCACTGAGCCACCCAGGCGCCCCATCAACCTTTTCAACTTTTAACTAGATACTTTGGTTTCTGTTTTTTCTTTTTAAGTATTTTATTTATTTATTTGACAGAGATCACAAGTAGGCAGAGAGAGGAGGAAGCAAGCCTCCCTACTGAGCAGAGAGCCGATTCGGGGCTCAATCCCGGGCTCCATCCCAGGACCAGGATATTATGACCTGAGCTGAAGGCAGAGGCTGTAACCCACTTGGCCACCCAGGCGCACCGATACTTTGGTTTTTTTAATTAGATACTTATTTTGATTTGTCTTGTAATATAGGTACCGGAAGAGGAGGTAACAGTATCTGGGGCAAGAAATTTGAGGATGAATATAGTGAATATCTTAAGGTATATCTCTAGTGCTTCAAAATCTATTTTCTCATGCCTTGTTTACACTTGAAAACTTCTAGTACGTATGTTGTTAATGTCATTAGTATACAAACAAACTTTTTTTGTAGTTTTAGTATACTTGATAAATGTCAGGGAGAAAATGGCAAGAAAAATTTCTTGCCTTAAATATATTTTAGAATATATAAATGTATTTTGGAATCTCACAATCCCATGTATCTTAATATTAAGGGAGCTTATCTTCGGATCCAACCTGAAATGTTTAATCAGTAACGTATCAACAGGGCTAAATGTCTCACTAGGTTAAAGGGAAGGGCATAGCATGGTGAAATTAGAGATTTTTATTTTCCTTCCTGTTTTTGTTTTTCTTTTTGTTTCTTTTTTTAATTTATTTATTTATCCGAGAGAGCAAGCGAGCACACCGGCAGGCAGAATGGCGGCAGAGGGAGAAGCAGGCTCCCTGCCGAGCAAGGAGCCCGATGTGGAACTCGATCCCAGGACGCTGGGATCATGACCTGAGCCAAAGGCAGCTGCTTAACCAACTGAGCCACCCACGTGTCCTGTTTTTGTTTTTTTTTTTTCACATTTTTCGTTCACATTTTCTTGATTTTTCAAACTTTCTAAAGAACATTTTCTTTTTAATTTCGTATAAAAAAGAAAAAAAATTATTTTAAAGTAATCTCTACATCCAGCGTGGGGCTCAAACTTACAACCCCAAAATCAAGAGTTGCATGCTCCATCAGCTGAGCTCGTCAGGTGCCCCACGGAATGTTTGTTGGTTTTGTTTTGTTTTGTTTTTGTTAATAAACTAATGCATGCCTGTTTTTAAAAATTTTTTTTAATTTAAATTTAAAAAATTAAAATAGCATGATACTATCTTAGCTCAAAAACAAGCAAAAGAAAAAAATATATTGTTTAGGCATATTTAAAGATAGTAGAATAATGGTTCTCCGAGAGGTTGAGGTGACAGATAAGGAGTATACAGGCATATGCAACAGTTGGGTAAGCTGGATTCTTAAATCTTAGAAATAGATTAATGAGTATTAAGTTCTAAGGGGTACATTACACTCTTGTGTATGTATCAAATGTAACATTTGGGAGTCACCTTTTAGGAAGACAATGAAGGATTAATATCTTTTTTTCACATTTTTAAAATTCAGTTGATTAACATACAACGTAGTACTGGTTTCAGAGGTACAGGCCTGTGATTCATCGGTCTTACGTATAATACCCAGCGCTCATTACATCACATGCCCTCCCTGATGTCCATCAAAGCATTAGTATCTTGATGTAGCTGTATTTCTGTTGCTTGTCTCACTAGTGTTTCCTGATAAATAGCTAAGGAGAGAGTAATCATTATTTATTGGCAGCAACTCCTTATAACACAGTTCTGTCATGTGTTCCATCTTATCAGTAGAGTCCTTTTAATTCTTTAATAGTTACTTGTTTAACAAATACTATCATGAAATTAGAGCTGTAGGAAACCTTCCCTTGATCATTCAGTCCTGGGTCATGAACTGACTGCCCTTGGGTAGAAGACCCAAGATATATTCTCAATGGCCATTGGCTTAAAAAAAATGTTTAGCACTATCAGGCAAGAGATAACACCATTCCTTTTGCCAGACTCCATCACTCCCCAATGTGTACATTCTGTCCAATTAATTTATTACCTGCTGACTCATGCAGGCACTTGAGTTATGAATAAACCCCTGAACTAGTCCAACCACCCTCCCTTGTTTTACAGATACAGAAACTAGCCAGAGTCCAGTGTATATGTGAAGAGTTTATGGGGATTTTGGTTTTGTTGTCTGCCTGATCGTTCCATGCCAGCATGTTCCTTAATATAAATGTAAGGATTTCTATTATACCTTGGTATTGTGAAAAATGTTTGTGGCTGTACTCCTTCAAAGTGAAAATGAAACTAACTGGGGCATGTGATTTGATACATGACCAATTTACATATAAGTTTTAGAAATACAGATAATACAAAAAGTGAACATTGGCATTAGCCTTAATAGAAGCTGATTAAATGTTTTCTTGGTCCCTTAAAAAGTACAGGTCTTGTTTCAGTCCTATATTTGGAATATTTATATTAAAACACAGGTAAATATTTTGCCCTATCTTTTACAGCACAATGTTAGAGGTGTTGTATCTATGGCTAATAATGGCCCAAACACCAATGGATCTCAGTTCTTCATCACCTATGGCAAGCAGCCACATTTGGACATGAAATACACAGTATTTGGAAAGTGAGTATTTTGGTGTCATCCTTCCGTACTTTCTCTGGGCTTTCCGATACCAAAGAAAATCTTATGACTGGTTTGTATTAGATCCATTTGTAGCGGTGCTGTGCGAGTACTTTGATGGTAGTATTCCTACCCATTGCTGTTGTCTTAAGGCATAAAAATGAATTTTTGTTTCTGATTTTGACTCCTATCCATGACAGAATATCAGTATTTTTTATTGTCCACTGAACTAGGGAATTCAAAGAACTATGAGCATGGTCCTTTCAGGAAACTGTAATAGGTATTTGGATATTGTGTTTCAGTCTAAGGAAATTTTCATCCATTTATATTGTTTCTCTTTCAGGGTGATAGATGGTCTGGAGACTCTGGATGAACTGGAGAAGTTACCAGTAAATGAGAAGACCTATCGACCTCTTAACGATGTACACATTAAGGACATAACAATACATGCCAATCCATTTGCACAATAGCTATAATAGATCTGGAAAAATACTTGGCCGACTATTCAAGGAACATACGTATTGTGTTTACCCAGTTTTAATTATGTAGAAAGATTACATCATCTTCCTGCCTGTTTATAGCTAAGATCTTCTAGGAGTTGGTGGTACCATGAGGGCCCAAACAGCTTTCATTTCCATTATTACAGCATATTTTTTACTATAACTATTATCTAATGTATTTAAGTTCAATTTTTTAAAAAACTCTTCTACTTGTAATTTTTTGTTACACATAAACATTCATATATAAACAGCATTTTTGAGCACTCTGATTACATATGCTTGCCATATCTTGTCCACATCCTGGAAGTAGTCTTTTCCATTAATTATTCACTTTGTGCAGTTAGAGTAAGGGCAAGATAGAGATGACCTAGAAAAGCCAACCAGTCCATTTTGCTATTTTCTCTAGTCTTTTTTTTTTTTAAAGATTTTATTTATTTATTTGACAGAGAGAAATCACAAGTAGATGGAGAGGCAGGCAGAGAGAGAGAGAGGGAAGCAGGTTCCCTGCTGAGCAGAGAGCCCGATGGGGGACTCGATCCCAGGACCCCGAGATCATGACCTAAGCCGAAGGCAGTGGCTTAACCCACTGAGCCACTCAGGCGCCCCTATTTTCTCTAGTCTTTAGATTTACAATAAAGGCTCAGAGAAGTCCTCAAGTACAGTTTGAGCACTCAATTTCCCAACTCATTTGCCCATGGAACATTTTTGAAACCTTATCATTTACAGTATTGCAGGATAGAATTCTACAGGTGATCCATTTGAAAAATGCATTTAGATGGTTAAGAGCACCAGTTGTAGAGTCCTGGACTGTGTTTGAATCACAGCTCTACCTCCTACTAGACAGATTATCATCTCCCAAGTTTTCTCATCCCTGAAGACTCCTCCCCTCATAAGACTCATGAGGACTGAATCAAACAATGTGTGTAAAGCTTCTGGCATGTGATTCTGTAGTGAGTATTCTGTAGTGAGTAAATGGAAGCTGCTCTCCTGACCTTTCCACCATAGGGCTCTCACCTAATCAGTCCTCATTTATCAAGCTGTACTATTGATCTCATCAAGAACTATATTCTTCAGGGTACTTGGGTGGCTCAGTGGTTAAGCATCTACCTTCAGCTCAGGTCATGATCCCAAAGTCCTGGGATGAGCCCCCACATTGGGCTCCCTGCTCAGCAGGAAGCCTGCTTCTCCCTCTCCCACTCCCCCTGCTTGTATTCCCTCTGTGAAATAAAATCTTTAAAAAAAAAAAAAAGTATTCTTCAGTCTGCTTCAATCATCTCGATAGTATTCCTAAAACTGATGCCCAATGTTTCTCGGTTTGTATCATTTCTGCAGATGGCTGATCTAAATATTTTCTTTCTTTCTTTTTTTTTTTTTTTTTTTGTTTGATTATTTATTTATTTATTTGACAGACAGAGATCACAAGTAGGCAGAGAGGCAGGGAGAGAGAGAGAGGAGGAAGCAGCTCCCTGCAGAGCAGAGAGCCCGATGCGGGGCTCGATCCCAGGACCCTGGGATCATGACCTGAGCTGAAGGCAGAGGCTTTAACCCACTGAGCCACCCAGGCACCCTAAATATTTTCTTTCTTAACTACAGTTTGGATGTTAGCTTGCAATATCCTCTTAATTACCATCTATACCTTTTACTAAACTAATGTGCCAGTTATACTAACATCCTCACTTTGGTTTTTCTTTTAAATGAGCTCTATGCCTAATATGGGGCTTGAACTCATAACTCTAAGATCAAGAATTGCAGACTCCACCTACTGAGCCAGCCAGGTACCCCTAAAGCCTTCACATTTTGATTCAGCCTTTTAATTTAATCATTTGAATCATTTAATCATTCTAGATTTTTTTTTTAATTTTATTTATTTATTTGACAGAAATCACAAGTAGGCAGAGAGGTAGGCAGAGGTAGAAGGGGAGGCAGGCTCCCCACTGAGGAGAGAGCCCGATGTTGGGCTCGATCCCAGGACCCTGAGATCATGACCTGAGCCGAAGGCAGAGGCTTTAACCCACTGAGCCACCCTCACGCCTCCACATTTCTAGACTTTAATATTAAAGCCTCTTTTGGGCCAGAATTTGTTTTGACATATAACTGATACTTTCCTTTCCAACTGAATGGCACTAGATTTTTTTTGTCATTTCTCTTAAGAGGCGTTTTTTAAATTTTTTTTAAAGATTTTATTTATTTGTTTGAGACTGAGATCACAAGTAGGCAGAGAGGGAAGAGGCAGGCTCCCCGCTGAGCAGAGAGCCTGACATGGGGATCAATCCCAGGACCCTGGGATCATGACCTGAGTCAAAGCCAGAGGCTTAACCCACTGAGCCACCCAGGCACCCCTCTCTTAAGAGGCTTTTACTGATTGTCAAGATGTTTTGGTACTGACTGGCACTCCTTCAATTTTTATTCTAAACTCTGCTTCTGTTTTTTTAAGTGCTAGTAAATGGTGGGTTTTGGGTTTTTTAGAGCTCATTCTTACAATGTCTGTTTAGTTATAGCTAGAAAGATAGGCAGAGGGATAGTCTGGCTGCCCACCTTGGGCCTATTAGGAGACATCTTGAGATCAAAATCCATAACATTATCTTCTGTCCATTCAGAAGTTGACTGAGTTGACTGGTTCACACAAATCACATGGGCAGTTGAGTGACTGATATTTTGTTCCATGTATTAACTGACAGTATGTATTACTAAGACTAAGACTAGAATATTGTTGATCAACCCAATTCTCTTTAAAAAGAAGAGTAATAAGGCTTCCCTTTTGGACTAGAGGTTAGCAAACTACTGCCCTCAGGCTGGCCACCTGTTTCTGCAAATAGTCTTCATGGATCTCAACCATTCCCATCTCAGGTGTTTTCTGACTGCTTTGTGCTACCGCAGCAGTACAGATTGGTTGTGACAGAGAATAAAAGGCCTATAAGCCTAAAATACTTATTATCTTGCCATTTAAGAAAATTTGCTAGGGGTACCTGGGTGGCTCAGTGGGTTAAAGCCTCTGCCTTCGGCTCAGGTCATGATCCCAGGGTCCTGGGATCAAGCCCTGCTCCAACCAGGCTCTCTGCTCAGCGGGGAGCCTGCTCCCTCTCTGTCTGCCTCTCTGCCTCCTTGATATCTCTTTCTCTCACTCTCTCTGTGTCAAATAAATAAATAAAATCATAAAAAAAAATAAAGAAAATTTGCTAATCTTTGATTTAGAATATCAGAAGTTGCCAGATAATCATTGTTTCATTGCAAAGGGAGCTTGATGAGCTTAAGGGATAATGCAATCAATAGATATCTTGATAGTTCCTTCACTACTCTAAAAATGTTCCTGTACCTATCCATTAGGATACCTAAATCCTGTTAGTTCTTGGTTTGGAGCTCTTTGAAAAGAGCTTTCTTTTTTTTTTTTTTTTTTTTTTAAGGTTTTATTTATTTATTTGACAGAGCGAGAAAGTACAAGCAGGGAGAGAAGCAGAGGGAGAGAGCGAGGCAGGCTCTCTGCCAAACAGGGAGCCCCTATGTGGAGCTCGACCCTAGGTCCCTGGGATCATGACCAGCGCTTAAAGCAGATGCTTAACCGACCAAGTCACCCACGCACCCCAGGAGAGCTCTTTCTGTAGGCCTTTGGTGAACTGAATAGTTACCATTTATACCTTGGTTAAACTTGGCAGTTTCCAAATCCATTTAGCAATATCTAAGCTATGTTGGGTATTTCGAAAGATATGTATTCTCATCTTTTTGTTCAAAAAATGAAAACTAGAGGTGCCTGGGTGACTCAGTCTGTTATGAGTCTGCCTTCAGCTCATCATGATCCCCAGAGTCCTGGGATCGGCTCCTGCAATAGGCTTCCTTCTCAGTGGATAGTCTGCTTGTGTTCTCTTGCTCTCTCTCTCCTGTGTCAAATAAATAAATAAAATCTTTCTTAAAAAAAGAAAGAAAAGAAAAGATTAAAACAAGTAATTTATTGAGTTTCTTCCAGACTTGTATGTGAAGGTGCATAGGACACTGCTTATTCCAAGGGAGCGTACTCTAGGAAGCTAACAGATACACAAATAGATAAAATTTTAATATATAGGACTCAACTTTTAATCAGTTTAACAAACTGGATAGATTAGTTACTGTTTCACTAGTGAATTTAAATGAAAACAAATGGTTCTTTTCAATTCGGTTCATACCAACTATAAAGGTAGGGATGGGAACTCAAACTCTATTATATATTATTACATAATATATAATAGACTAATAAACTTAATAAATATGGTTAATAATAAACTATATTAACTCTAAAGCAAATCTAGAATAAATGATAATATAAATTTTTAAAAGCAAATTACAATCAGGTGCACCTAACTGGCTCAGCTGGTGGAGGTTTGTGGTTTCCTGACTTCAGGTTTGTGGTTTCAAGCCCCAAATTGGGTGTAAAGACTATTTAAAATAAAATCATGGGTGTCTGGGTGGCTCAGTTGGTTAAGCGTCTGCCTTCACCTCAAATCAGGATCTTAGGATCCTGGGGTAGAGCTCTGCAGAGCCCCACATTGGGCTAGCTCAGCAGAGCCTACTTCTCCCTCACTCTCAAGTTAATAAAAAAATAAAATAAAATAAAAAAATTTTTAAAAAGCAATATCTGAAATCCTTAAAAAGAAAAGTTATTTCATAAATTGTGTTAGGATAATCAGTAAGTTATATGAAGAAAAGTAGCAAAAGAATTTTACCCCACATGCAATTTCTACCCAAAATTGCAGATGCCTTAAAAAAAAAAAGGAAAAAACACCTCTGAAAAGGAAAGAATTTCAGTTTACAAACATGACAAAGATAAAGACAGAACAAGTTTAACTATATAAAAATCGAAAGTTTGATTGCAATTAAAAAACTTCAAGAACTGGAGTGTCTGGGTGGCTGAATTGTTAGGTGTTTGTCTTTGCCTTTGGCTCAGGTCATGACCCCAAGATCCTGGGATTGAGCCCCTCCTTGGGATCCCTGCTCAGCAAGAAGCCTGCTTCTTATCTCACTCCCCCTTGCTTGTGTTCCCTCTCTCTCTCTGTGTCAAATACATACATAAAATCTTTAAAAAACAAAAACTTCAAGGACGAATGAGAGCTGTATATTCCAAAAAAGCAATGAGATATGAATGCGCAAGTAATGAAAAAAGGGAAGACGTTCAACTTCACTAATTAGGGAATAAAGTTGCAAGTTTCCTCCAAATTACCATTTTTAAATCTCTGCACTATGTTTGTTAGGATTGTGATAACGAAGTACCAGAAACTGGATAACTTAAAATTCTCTGTTAAACAGACTGGAAATTAAAAAAATCAAGGTGTGAGCAGGTTAACTCTAAGGTCTGGCTTTGGCTGACAGAAGACCATTTTCTATCTTCACACAATCAGTGAGTGTCTGTGTCCTAATCTCTTTAAAAAGAAAGATCAGTCAGACAGGATTAGGATCCACCCTACTGACCTCATTTTAACCTTAGGTAGGTCTGTAAAGGCCGCTTCTACAAATAACTCACCATCTTGGGGTGGGGGAGGGGCAGTTAAGACTTAAACATGAACTGGAGAGACAGTGCCACCCCAAACAACCAATAACATGCACTAAAGAACACAGAAAATAATCTCATAAATGAAAATACCAAGTTAGTAATTGTTTAGGTGTAAGGGTTTGCTAAATTTAAAACCATTTCGGAAACTAATTTTGGAAGTATATACCAGACTTTTTCCAAGTTCACCGTCTTTCACCCCTGTAATCCTACTGTGGGGATTTCCAAATTGCTCTATAGTCCTTCACTGCAAATATTGCCTGTAACAGAATACAGTTGATGCCCATCTCCTAGATTGTTAGACTTGAGAACGTATGTACAGTGCTTAGCACAGTAACTAGCTCTGTAACTATGAATGCCTATTATCTTTTCAAAGATGGGGATTCCCAAGTGCTAAATACAACCTGAATTTCACAAGTTATTGTGATGAATTTCTCCCTCTGTGAAATATTTATCTCCTATTTGGGGACCCTGACCCCAATATAAAGATTTAAGTATTAGTGGTTTTATAAGTATTAATGGTTTTAAAACCATAAAGAGAAGGGTCTTATGAAATGCAGACTACCATGGAAATTTGGAAATTCGTATTCCTCATCAGTTTTTACCCAATAATTGTGCATCTGTGTAGGGCTAGCTACATTTGCTGCTCTCCCGTGCAAGTGTGAACAATAAACTTATGCTTAGTTGTAATGTTCAATTTTATACGTTTTCCACTGAGTTTGGGATGAGTAAACAAGAAACAAAATGGAGGAAGGGCGCGGGGTCAGGACTGGCAATTACTTTGGTCTATTAATATGCAGTTTGATGATTTTGTTGTTCAGAGGCTGTTTCCTGATACTCTTTCTTCACGACCTGGCATTTACCGATTTAGAGTTCATCTGGCCTTGACAGTGGAGAGGACTGGCTCAATGCCAAAATGTTTAACTATGAAGGGTCCTCACTTCCCGTTTCCAAGCTCTTGCCTGCTCATTTCCTCGAGAAAAATCCTTGCAATCCAATTTCAGTGTGTGTGAGTCCCAACCACTAAAGACTCAACTAGTTTAAATAGGTCTCAGAGGCTTAGCAAAGTCGAAATACAATTACTAATTTAGAGCGACAGGACGGAGATCGTGTTTTTTTAAAGGATTGTTCGGTGGCTGCAATCAGTGCACAGACTATTTAGTATCACGGTCCCTCACTTTCTCTTGCACCCAACGTTCCCAGACACCACTTCTAACGAGCGCGTTCGAAACTCGACTCTCCAGCACTCACATTGTTCCCTCGGACCTAGACCGCCCCCAACATGGCCGACACGACTCCCCGCCTCCGCCTTCAGTCTTCGGGCTCCCCACGCGGCGCCTGCGCACACGGCGGCCACCGCTGTCTCCTTCCATCCCCGGGTGCAGGCGCCGCCCCACCCCCCGCCCCGCCCCGCCCTGCGGCGGGACGCGTTCGCCGCGTCACCCTTGTTTTCGAGTCGAGTCCCGACGCAGCGGCTGTCAGCTCCATTTTGTTGTTGGAGCCCGTCGCCGTCAGTTGGGCTTTTCCCGTTTTCGCGTTGCAAGCTTTGTCTCCTTCGGCTTGGACTCTTTGGCCTGGACGGTAAGACGCAGAAGGAAGCGGGCTGGGCAGTCAGGGCCCTTTTTCTGTGCCGCGGAAGCGCCTGGTGGTGCCCACTCTCCTCGCTTGTTCCCTGCCTGTAATCCCCGGCACGACGACCCCTTTTTGTCCTCTCACCCCCGAGCAGGAAGGCGGCTCGCTCGTCTTCCGCGCGCTGCAGAGCCCGTTGCCGCGAGTTTCTCCTTGAACCGCGACGCCCTGGACACTGGCGCTGGGGGAGGGAGGGAGTGCTGGGCTGGAAGGTCCGGGCCGAGCGCCCTTAGGCGCCATTTTGTTGGCGACGGCCTCGGCCACCTCAGCGGAGCTGTAAGATGGCGGCGGGGCGGAGGAGGCGAAGCTTCCTGCGGTGGGTGGTGTTGACTTGGGTCCTGGAAGGTGCGTGTCACGCTCCGGTAAGGAGCGGTGTTTGTAGCGAATGGAGAGGACACACTGACCTGGTAGAGGAGGTATCCCTTAACGTCGTTCCAGTCTTGAAAGATTGAGTGAAAATCGCTAGTGCCTTTGCCCGCGGTGGCGCTGGCGAACACCAGATCCAGAAACCGGGAGAAGCCGAGATGGTAGGGTGTGTTGGAAGGAGCGTTGGCATTTTTGCGCCCCTTTACCCCCAGACCCCTAGCGAAGGATTGGAGCGCTTTGATGCAGAGTTAGTGCGAGACGTGGCGGAGACTCGGCAGTTAGGACTAGTAAGAACGGTATTGATGAAAAGTCAGTTCCATGAAATGTTTTTTTACCAGTAATCAGGGATTTTTGTTCGAAACATTACTGGAAGGAAGGTGCTTCCCTCCCCTTAATTATGTAAGATTGCTTTTAGAAAAGCTAGGTTTTGTTACGTAGTGTGCTGGGTACCCCAAAAGATGGTATTTCGTGGTTTCCTGATGCCACGGTTGACTTAGTGGTAGCTCGATCGCTTTATCGGCCTGACGGAATCCATCGCGAGGAGTTCTGTCGCAGAGGGCGTTTGCGGTGCGTTTGAGTTGGAGGCTGGTTTCCGGTGAACATTTAAACGGGGACCTGTAGTCCACACGTGTGGACCTACAGTATGTTTATGTTGCTGACGGGAAAGGGGAGGTTTTAAGATTGATTTAGTTACTTGACAGATCACGCGTAGGCAGAGAGGGGGCGGGGGAAGCAGGCTCCCTGCTGAGCAAAGAGCCCGGAGCCGGGCCGGATTCCAGGACCCTGAGATCATGACCTGAGCCGAAGGCGGAGGCTTTATCGACTGATCCTGCCCTGAGCCCGAGGCAGACGCTTAACCGACTTAGCCACTTGCCCCCCCCCCCTCCACCCCCCGCCTATGACTTACGAACTTCGATTTAAAAGAACAGATTTTTTAAATGATTTTGTTTGATAGAGATCTCAAGTAGACAGAGAGAGAGGAGGAAGCAGGCTCTCTGCTGAGCAGAGAGCCCGATGTGGGACACGGGGCTTGGTCCCAGGACCCTGGGATAATGACCAGACCAAAAAGGGAGACTTAACCCACTGAGCCACCCAGGAGCCCCTAAAAGAACGGTTTAGAGGCAGCTGTCTGACTGAGTTAGTAGAGATTCTTGAACTCCAGGTTATGAGTTCTGGCCCCACACTGGGTGTGGAGATTATTGAAAAATAAAATCTTTAGGGGCTCCTGGGTGGCTCAGTGGGTTAAGCCTCTGCCTTCAGCTCGGGTCATGGTCTCAGGGTCCCGGGATGGATCCCCATGGGGGGGCTCTCTGCCCACTTGTGATCTCTGTCAAATAAAATAAAATCTAAAAATAAAATAAAATCTTAAAAAAAAAACAATTTAAAAAGTCAAAGCTAGAGTGAATTTGCAAAGAAGAGTTTTCTTAAACTGCTCAGTGTTGGCAGGTGGGATACAACTTAACTGGAAAAATGTGTCTTTTATGTAGATGAGACACTCAAAGAGAACTTACTGCCCTGATTGGGATGAAAAGGATTGGGACTGTGGAAAATGGAGAAGCAGCAGCAGTCATAAAAGAAAGAAGAGATCACATAGCAGTGCCCGAGAGAACAAGCGCTGCAAATATAATCATTCTAAAACATCTGATAGGTAAGAATGGTATTTAAAGTGTCTCAGTATAAAAATACATTTCACTGCAATGCTGTACGTCAACTGTATCTCAGCAAAAGTTGGGGTATATTTTCCTGATTACGTAAGTAATGATGAATCACATTCCTTTCTGTTTCCAATGAGGGCTTGTAATGTTTGTAAAATTGTGTGGATTTTTTTGGTGGGGAAAGCATAAAGTCTTAAAATCTTTTTATTTCTTTAGCCATTATTTGGAAAGCAGATCCATAAATGAGAAAGATTATCATAGTCGACGCTACATTGATGAATACAGAAATGACTACAGTCAAGGATGTGAACCTGGACATCGTCATAGAGACCATGAAAGCAGATACCAGAACCATAGTAGCAAGTCTTCTGGGAGAAGTGGAAGAAGTAGTTATAAAAGCAAACACAGGATTCACCACAGTACTTCACGCCATCGTTCACATGGGGTATGAGCTCTTTTAAAACATTCTGTTAATTTTATTTCTCACGTGGAACAGGAATACTTGAATTTGTGTTTGATCATTTGAGAAAGTTCTGTTTAAAAAAAAGTCATCTCAGTTTAACTTGGATTTTTTATGTTTGTGCATTGAATAGGAAATTCCTGAAATACAGTACATATTAAGTTATATAGCAATAGATTTTATTATTATTGGCAACTAATTGTCATTCCAGTAAATCAGTGGAGGTGATTAGATTAGTTTATTTTTATGGTATTTCAGGAAATGATTTGTTTTGATAAATTGAAGTCTTGTCACAAAAGTTAGAATAAGCATTTTATTTTTGTATGGTTGAGGGTTTAGGCATGTCTTTTTCTAATAAAGCATGCTCTAATTTTTTCACTAAGCAAATCACTTAACAGATTGAACATTATGGGTTATGGGTTAATTTGAATATTAGTTCAGATGACATTTTAAGTGACATAGTGTTATTCTTGTATGCCAGATCTTTTTTTTTTTCTCCCCAAAATTAGGACTTTAATTTTATTTACTGTTTCAGTATTTGTTTTCTTAGATTAGTTAGGAAATCTTAATTTGGCCACAGTCTACTTTGACCAAGTAAATATTTCATCCTGCAGTTTAACAACATTAAATTAGAACACTAGAAACTTAAAATTATGTTTCAGTGAATGCTACAATTAAGCATTTTTTTTTTTT
Source organism: Mustela nigripes (assembly GCF_022355385.1). Taxonomy (NCBI): domain Eukaryota; kingdom Metazoa; phylum Chordata; class Mammalia; order Carnivora; family Mustelidae; genus Mustela; species Mustela nigripes. The sequence continues at coordinate 12,553,536 of NC_081559.1, read as the reverse complement.
TTAAGAAAAACAATTGTATTATGTTTTGTTGCCTTGCCACTTTGAGTATCTTATCTGAAAATCTGTTCCTTGCCATGTTTTTCTCCTGTTAACATAAACTATGTGCCCTGTGAATTTCTGGGGACTGAATTTGAAATTGCTCCTGCCAACCGTTTGTGGCCTGGCGTGTATCTGAATGCCTGAATATCTCCCCGCTGAATGAATTTCGTATTCTGCCCTGAATTCACTCGGGTATATTGATTGGCTGGATGATCTTGGTGCCGCCCACTTGACGTTTCCAGAAGAGTCACCGAAGGAAAAGAACCAGGAGTGTAGAGGATGATGAGGAGGGTCACCTGATCTGTCAGAGTGGAGACGTACTAAGTGCAAGATGTATAGAATATTTTTCAACACTTATTAACTTTTCAGATAACATAATCTATATATAAAGATTTCAGGGATTTGGAAATCTTTTCTTTCTCTGTTTTTTTGTTTGTTTGTTCTTCATTTCTTTTGGTGGGGGGGGATTGTGTTTCTTTCTTTCTTTAGAAATTTAATATTTGTTAAGCAGAACTTCCAAAATAGTAAATCAAGTTAATAAAATGAGCTTAAGAATGAATTTAGAACTAAAAATAGTTATAAATGTTTTTTGACAGTGTTGACCAATAAAATGTCTAGTGATAAGGAAATTTGTAGCATCAACTAGAATAATCTGCATTGATAGCATTTATTATGATAAGTAAACTGTTCCACTTCTTGATATAACTGAGATTTATTTCTCTCTTTTAGATGAAATTGTTGATACTTTAGGAGAAGGAGCTTTTGGAAAAGTCGTGGAGTGCATTGATCATAAAGCGTAAGTTTCCTACCCTGAGATTGCATTTGGGGCTGTCACCAATGTGAGAGAATTTTTTTAGCTTTAGTATATTGTCTGACCATAACCTTTCACTTGGTTTTTTTGCTTTGATCTAGGAAACTCCCAATAAAAGGTTCCAGCCTGATAGGGGTACTTGCGTGTTTCAGTTTGTTAAGCATCTCCTTTGGCTCAGCTCAGGAGCTGAGGGTCCTATAATCAGACCCTGTGTTGGGCTCCCTATTCACAGGGAATATGCTCCTTCCTCCCTTTTCCTCTGCCCACCTCCCCCTCTTCTGTGTGCTCTCAGATAAATAATTTTTTGTTTTGTTTTGTTTTTAAAGAATTTATTTGTCCTAGCACAAGCAGGGGGTGTGGCAAGCGATTGACCAGCTCCCTGCTGAGCAAGGGGCCGGATGGGACTGGAACCCAGGTGTCTGCCTTTGGCTCATGATCTGAGCCAAAGGCAGACGCCTAACCAACTCAGCCACCCAGGCATCCCTTAGATAAATAAAATATTTTAAAAAGCTGGGGGAGGGAGGATGAACAGCCCTTTAGATTATTTTTTTATTTTTTATTTTATTTATTTATTTATGTTTAGATTTTATTTATTTATTTGACAGAGATCACATGTAGGCCGGGGTGGGGAGGAGAACAGGCTCCCCGCTGAGCAGGGAGCCCGATGTGGGGACATGATCCCAGGGTCCGAGATGATGTCCTGGGAGGAAGGCAAAGGCTTAACCCACTGAGCCACCCAGGCGCTCGAGTCCTTTGGGTTTTTAAACACTAGCTATTAATAATGTGTGTAGCCTTTGATTTTAAGTTGAGAATGGATTTTTTTCTTTCTTTCTTTCTTTTTTTTTTTTTTTTTTTTTATCAGATAAGCCCACTGGCTTTAATTTTTAAAAAGATTTTATTTACTTGACAGAGAGGGAACACAAGCAAGGGGAGTGAGAGAGGGAGAAACAGGCTTCCCACCCAGCAAGGAGCTTGATGTGGGGCTCGATCCCAGGACCCTCGGGATCATGACCCAAGCCAAAGCAGACACCCAACAACTAAGTCACCCATGTACCCCAGATTTTATTATTTTAGAAAATAGTTTGTTGTCCCACTGGGCACAGTTGTGACAGTTCTTGTGGCCTCCCTCCTTCCCCTAGTCATTGATCTAAATCAGAACTTTCCACAGCCTTGGTTTCTTGGGTGTTTGGAACTGGGCTCACCCAAGGCATATTGACACATTCTTCAGGGTAGTAGGACACTGTATTCTTAGAAAATGCTATGATTGATGGCACAGCCATGGTTGAGAACTCTTAAATTGGTATCACATGGCCCCTTCCATAACTTTTCTGGTAACCTAGACAAAATGAAGAATTTGATAAAATGGGGCCCCTGGGTGGCTCAGTGGTTGGGCATCTGCCTTCGGCTCGGGTCATGATAAACCAGTGTCCTGGGATCAAGCCCTGCATTGGGTTCTCTCCTCCACAGGAAACCTGCTTCTCCCTCTCCCGCTTCCCCGGCTTGTGTTCCCTCTCTCACTGTCTGTCTCTCAAATTTAAAAAAATCTTCGAAAAAAAAAGAATTTGATAAAATATTTGTCAGTGACAAGTACTAAAGAAGAAACTGTTTTACATATACGTATTGAGTTTTAATTGGATTACGAGTTGAGTGGTGATACCCCAATAATCTTGTTACTTTATAGCTATTAATACATAGTTTAGTTGAAGGACCAAAAAAAGAATTCATATGAGTGGTGGTTTGATGAAAAAAATTGTTGTCATTCAACATGTATTTGTACCAACTGATTCCACCATATACTTAAAGATCATTCTTGGGATGTCTGGATGGCTCAGCTGGTTAAGTGTCTACCCTCAGCTCTGGTTGTGATGCCAAGGTCCTGGGATGGAGTCCCACATCGGGCTCCTTGCTGGGCGGGGAGCTTGCTCCTCCCTGTACCTGCTGTTACCCCTGCTTATGCTTGCTCGCTCACTCTCTCCAACAAGAAAAGTCTTAGAAAAAAATAAAGATCATTATTGTTGCTTATAGTGAGTTGCTATAGTCCTATAAAACTGGGTTAATTTTGTTAGAATACTTTGGTATAATCAGATAAAACTGAATACTAGACCATAAATTCAAGAAAACAAATATAGTGGGTCAAAGTAGAAGTCGTTAAAATTGGAAAAGAGTAATAGGAAAGTGGAAGAGGATATAATTTTTAACATTTTTTTTTTCAACTTTCTCTAACAGAGGAGGTAGACATGTGGCAGTAAAAATAGTTAAAAATGTGGATAGATACTGTGAAGCTGCTCGCTCAGAAATACAAGTTCTGGAACACTTGAATACAACAGACCCCAGTAGTACATTGTAAGTAGAACTCAGAAGATCCTCTCAGATAGATTTGAATTATGAGAAGGTGTACTCAGTTATTTTTCATGTATTTATAGCCGCTGTGTCCAGATGTTGGAGTGGTTTGAGCATCATGGTCACATTTGCATTGTATTTGAACTACTTGGACTTAGTACGTATGACTTCATTAAGGAAAATGGTTTTCTGCCATTTCGTCTGGATCATATCAGGAAGATGGCATATCAGATATGCAAGTCAGTAAATTGTAAGTACTTGGCATGTCTTCAAGAAACTTGAAGTTACTGAGACTAACTTAATGCCAGACTGATTTGGATCTTTTAAGAAAAAAATAGGATCTAACATAAGCCTGACTTAAGAGTAGGTATGAGAAAGATGTTGATGACTAGCTGTTGGTCAGTTTTGCTTTCATTCAGTAAGTAGTATATTGTCCATCATGTAGTAAAATATTGTCATGTAGAAGAGTAGTTTAGTTTGGTTTATAATTGCTGCTTCTACTTCTTGCTCCTGTGGTTCTGATACCTGCTCTGATGGTCTCTGTGGTGAAGTCTAGATTCAAATTTTTGACTGTAGTCATTTCTGTATGTAGCATCGGCTGTGATGATCTTTCTTATTTATGGATCTGCTTTCCAAATAATGGCTAAAAAAATAAAAAGATTTTAAGACTTTAAGTAATCTTTTTTATTTTTGGAAAGATTTTATGTTTTCCCCACCAAAAAATAATGCACACAGTTTTAAAAAGTTAAAAGCCATCATTAGAAACAGGCAATCTTGGCTTCATGAATAAAAATAACTTCTTCACATTTGAGTGGTTAGCTGCTGGTAGACTAACTTTGAGGGTAGTAGGTAGTTTTCTAGTAGCCTCTTGAATGTTGAAAACTTTGGACATGTAGGAAAAGCATCAGAGAGGTTTTTGTTGTAGGACTTTTGAGTTTCATTAGGTTTTTGATTTTCAGATGACAACTTTCTGTTTCATTCTCAGTTCTACACAGTAACAAGTTGACTCACACAGACTTAAAGCCTGAAAACATCTTATTTGTGCAGTCTGACTATACAGAGGCATATAATCCCAAAATAGTAAGTCTGTAGTATGTCACTTTCATTGTTTGAAATTAATTAATATCCTATGCCTTCTTAATATTGTGCCTCCTTATCCCATTATTTGTGATTTCAGAAACGTGATGAACGTACCTTAATAAATCCAGATATTAAAGTTGTAGACTTTGGAAGCGCTACTTACGATGATGAACATCATAGTACATTGGTATCTACAAGGCATTATAGGGCACCTGAAGTTATTTTGGGTAAGTTGCTTAATTGTGCTTTAGGAATGTGTATATATCCTTTTGTAGTTCTGCTCTTATTCTTTGTGGGGATTTTCTAAAATCTTTTTCCCTTTAAGAGATTAATAACTTAAAACACAATATGGGGGACGCCTGGGTGGCTCAGTTGGTTAAGCGGCTGCCTTCGGCTCAGGTCATGATCCCAGCGTCCTGGGATCGAGTCCCACATCGGGCTCCTTGCTCTGCAGGGAGCCTGCTTCTCCCTGTGACTCTGCCTTCCACTCTGTCTGCCTGTGCTCGCTCTCGCTCTGACAAATAAATAAATAAAATCTTTAAAAAAAAAAAAAAACACAATATGGGTAGGTGGTGCCTGGGTGGCTCAGTCAGCACCATCTGACTGCAGTGCAGGTCATGATCTCAGGTTCCTGGGACTTTGTGGGGGAGGCTCCACCCTTGGCAGGGAGTCTGCTTGTCCCTCTGCCTTCACCCCGACCCAGCTCATGTGTGCAGAAGGACGCGCACATGTGCTCTCTCTCAAATAAAATAAAAAAAAACACACACACATAGGGGCACCTGGGTGGCTCAGTGGGTTAAGCCTCTGCCTTCGGCTCGGGTCATGATCTTGGGGTCCTGGGATAGAGCCCCACATGGGGTTCCCTGCTCGGCAGGGAGCTTGCTTCCTCCTCTCTCTCTGCCTACTTGTGATCTCTGTCAAATAAAATCTTAAAAAAAATACATACACATTAAAGATATTAAGCTCATGTTTGTTTTTCAGTGTCTTCAAGAAATAAAGCTTTTTTTCCTAACAGTTTGCTTTTGCTTTGCAGCTTTAGGATGGTCCCAGCCATGTGATGTCTGGAGTATAGGTTGTATTCTTATTGAATACTACCTTGGGTTTACAGTATTTCCAGTAAGTGATCAGTTTCAGTGGCTTTGCTCAAAAAAAGTGCTTTTAAAAAAAAAGGTGTTTATGTGAGTGAACATTATAAAGCAAAAGTATACACATTTAGGCAGTTTTTTCCCCTAACTATAGACTAATTGTTAAGTATAAAGGAATAAAGTTTCTGTAACGTGCTATTGGGTATTTGTATTTCCTTCATAATTTATCATTTTACTTAAAAATTTTTTCAAGTATACTGTAACAGTTATCCTGTTCATTTGGAGATAATCACTGGTGAGCTTGTTCTTTGGCTCTTAGTATTTATCATCAGCTGTAACTTGCTAAAAATTTGCCTTTTTTAGTAATTACCTTCCTTTTGATTTCTATGGACTAGAAATTTAGCAGCTCTGTTAAATGAGAACAAAGTACACAATGTGCTTAACAAGTTTTGTTTATTGTTTTAGACACATGACAGTAAGGAGCATTTGGCAATGATGGAAAGGATTCTTGGACCTTTACCAAAACATATGATACAGAAAACCAGGTATGTTTCTATTTAAGAGTAGGTGCCATCCTTTGTACCGCTAGGTCTTCTGTAGAACTTTTATAAAAAATCAGACTAATGCTTTTTCACTTAAACAGATTCCTTTGTTGGGAAGCCAGTAGCTAGGCTGTTTTCAAGTCTCTAGTGAAGTGTTAGTCTTTGATCTATAAAAGCATAATAATTGATGAAACCAGTCATTTTCACTATATGTTTTAAGCTTTCATTGTCAGCATTATAAACATCAATGGATATTGACTTTTAGGAAACGTAAATATTTCCATCATGATCGATTAGACTGGGACGAACACAGTTCTGCCGGCAGATATGTCTCAAGGCGCTGTAAACCGCTGAAGGTGAGTCTGGGCCATTAAACGATTAAAAGCTTGAGTTTCCCGGGGCGCCTGGGTGGCTCAGTGGGATAAGCCGCTGCCTTCGGCTCAGGTCATGATCTCAGGGTCCTGGGATCGAGTCCCACATCGGGCTCTCTGCTCAGCGGGGAGCCTGCTTCCTCCTCTCTCTCTCTGCCTGCCTCTCTGCCTACTTGTGATTTCTCTCTGTCAAATAAATAAATAAAATCTTTGAAAAAATAAATTAATTATAAAAAAAAAAAAGCTTGAGTTTCCCTTCTTTTTATGGTAGAGAAGTAAGTTATGATAAATGGTAGTTGAAAATTTTCGACTATTGACTATTTCTTTTCCTTTCAGGAATTTATGCTCTCTCAGGATGCTGAACATGAGCTGCTCTTTGACCTCATTGAGAAAATGTTGGAGTATGATCCAGCTAAAAGGATTACTCTCAAAGAAGCCTTAAAGCATCCTTTCTTTTACCCCCTAAAAAAAGCTACATAGATCTATAGTCTCTTGAAGAGATTTTATAGACTGTATCAGTCCAATTTTTAAATAATAAGTTATTTTGTATAGCTTTTGTAAAATTCTTACATTTTTGTATTGCTATGTTTATTTTGCTTGGATAATTTGATTTAAGTAAATTGCTGAAGTAATGAACATTTTTCCAGTAATTGCTGTATAAAATGATTTATTCAGAATAAAATTTTTGTGCTTAAACGAAATTTATCAGAATCTGTAGTTTGTTTTTAGCACCATTTTCCTCTCTGTATTTCTATCTTTGGAGGCTTCCTTTAAGTCTTTGGAAATACTTAGATTTGTTTCTATTTAAGGAATTGCCAGCCTCTGCCTGCCTTCTTGAAACAAAATGTAATGTCCAAATTTTACAGAATACAAAGAACTAGAGATTAGTGCCCAGTTTTTTTCTCCCTTTATTCTCATTCAAGACTGTTAACAAATAACAGAAGAACTTCCAGAAGGGCACCTAGCTGGCTCAGTCAGTGGAGCATGCGACCCTTAATCTCAGGGTTGTGAGTTCAACCCACACTGGGTGTAGAGATTTCTTACTTTTTTGGTTTTTTGGGGGGTAGTTTTCTGATAGAGATTACATAATATTAAAAAAAAAAAAGCTTCCGGAATACTTTGTAGTGAAGTGTCAAATATTAAGTGGCTGTAGTGAGTCAGGCATTTTTTTCTTTTATGTATTTGACAGATCACAAGTAGGCAGAGAGAGAGGGGGAAGCAGGCTTCCCGCCGAGCAGAGAGCCCAATGTGGGGCTCGATCCCAGGACCCTGAGATCATGACCCGGGCCGAAGGCAGAGGCTTAACCCACTGAGCCATTCGGGCACCCTGAATCAGGCATTTGTCTATGGTTTTTATTTATGCTTGATCCATTTAAGACTCTACAGTCAGGTTTTTTTTTCCCCGTTCTGTTTTGTTTTTTAGTTTCTCTAAGACTTTTAGAGTTGTGGGTTCTCAACAAAACTGAGAGGAAGGAACAGAGATTCCCTGTGTACCTCCCACTCCCGCACGTGCGTAGTCTGTTACCAACATTCCTCACCAAGGGGTACGTTTGTTGAAACTATGATCACCTGAAGTCTGGTGATCACACATGATCAGATTGGGATTGGGAAAGTAGTCTTTCTAGCTGACATTTGGTGCATCGCATTCTGTGGGTTTGTACAAATGGAAGATGATGTGAATCCATCATAAGAGAATACCGAGCATTTTTACTACTCTAAAAATCCTGTGTTCTGCCTTTTATCCTGCCCTCCCCTCCCATAGTCTGGCAGCCACTGGTATCTTTACTGTCTGTAGTTTTGTCTCTTACATAATATCCTATAATTGGACTCCTGTAATATTTAGCCATTCAGGTTTCTTTCACTTAAATAATGTGTTTTTAAGTTTCCTCCATCTTTTCACAGCTTTATCATTTGTTTCTTTTTATTTATGAGTTAGTATTTCATAGTCTGGATGTACCATAGCTTATCCATTCACTTACTAAAGGATATTTATATGCTTCAAAGACAATTAGGAATAAAGCTGCTAAAAATATCTATGGTTAGGTTTGCGTGTGGACATAAGTTTCCAGTTCTTTTTGGTAGATAAGAAGTAATTGCTAGGTCAAATAGTAAGGCTATAGTAAGAGTTCTTTTTATATTTGGGGTAATAGTTCTTTAGTAGATGTGTTTTACAAATATTTTCTTCCAGTCTGGCTTATCTTTCACAGAGCAGAAGTTTTCTTAGAATCTAGATTGTAATTTTTTTTTTTTTAAGATTTTATTTATTTATTTATTTGACAGAAATCACAAGTAGGTGGAGAAGTAGGCAGAGAGAGAGAGAGCAGGAAGCAGGCTCCCTGCTGAGCAGAGAGCCTGATGTGGGGTTCGATCCCAGAACTCTGGGATCATGACCTGAGCCGAAGGCAGAGGCTTTAACCCACTGAGCCACCCATGTGCCCCTGGATTGTAAATTCTAATGGGTTATGCCTAATTTAGTGTCTCAGAAGTCAGCATACCCAAGATCATCTAGGTTTTCTTTGTAGTTCTGCAGTTTTGTGTTTCATATTTAAGTCTAATCCATTTTGAGTTCATTTTTGTTGAAGGATTAATCTTATGTGTGGATGTCCAGTTCCTGCACTGCTGAAGAGAGTTTGGGGTTTTTTAGAAATTTAAAAATTAAATTGTTGTTGCTAGAATGAGGATTTAAACTCCAGAGCCAGGGACACCTGGGTGGCTCAGTTAAGCAGCTGCCTTCGGCTCAGGTCATGATCCCAGCGTCCTGGGATCAAGTCCCACATCGGGCTCCTTGCTCAGCAGGGGAGCCTGCTTCTCCCTCTGCCTCTGCCTGTCATTCTGTCTGCCTGTGCTCGCTCTCTCCCCCTCTCTCTCTCTGATAAATAAATAAAATCTTTAAAAAAGAAAATAATAAACTCCAGAGCCAGACTGTCTAGTTTGAATATTAGCCGGGACTAGCTGCAGGACTTTGGAATGTCTCCTGGGCTGAGCTGGGAGTTCTTAGTCCCCGCTGGGCCTCTGCTATCACTCTAGCTGGAGCGGCAGGAGTGCTGCTTCACTTGTTGCCTCTTAGGGCTCCGCTGACACAGGGTGGAGTGGCCTCAACCCATGTTATCTCTGGACAGCACGAAAATTCTGAGACGCTCCACCTGGCCTCCTGAAATGCCACATCAGCAGGAAGAGGGAGGGGTAACTCGTTCCCACCGCGAATGAGGAGGAAAGTCCAGGCTCTCCCAGTGGATACAACAGGAGACTGGAAGGAGCCTTCTCACGCAGCAGGGATGAGAGTCCCAGTTCCCAAGCCTCTGACACCTTGTCAGGGGTTGAAAAATCTTGTTAGAACCTGGCAGGGGTGAAAATCTAGGATCCCCACTTGATTTTTTGCTGGCAGGAGTAGAAGTAATGCCATGTTTTTTTCTGTGGTATTTGGCTGGAGTAGAGCACTCATTGTCTTTAAAAGTTTCCTGTCCTGGGGTGCCTGGGTGGTTGAGTCAGTTAAGTATCTGCCTTCAGCTCGGGTCATGATCTCAGGCTCCGCTTGGATTGAGCCCCACTTTGGGCTCCCTGCTCAGCTAGGAGTCTGCCTCTCCCTTTACCCCTCCAACCACTCCCCCGTCCTGGACTCATTCTCTTGCTTTCTCTCAAAAAAAAATTTTAAAAAGATCTCTGTTTTGCTAGCCTGCCCTTTTCTTGGTCCTTTGGCTAGAAAGAACAAACGTTATTGAAGATTTTTGTCTGTACCTGTTGGTGTTTCCAGGTTACCAACTTATCCAGCATCAAGTCTAGGATAGATAAAAGCCAAGGGAGTGCCTGTGTGGCTAAGTGGGTTAAGTATCTGCCTTTGGCTCAGGTCATGATCCCAGGGTCCTGAGTAGATCCCCCAATAGGGCTCTCTGCTCAGTGAGGAGCCCCCTTCTCCCTCTCTTGCTTCCACTGCTTGCATGCTCTCTGTCAAATAAATCTTTAAAAAAAAAAAAAAAAAAAGCCAGGAAAAGTAACCATGTCAGTCCTCAGATACAGCTAAGGTCCCCAGCTGCTCTGCCTTCTCTGAACCTTTCAGAGTCTCTTCTGTTTTATATATAATGCTTGGGGATTTTAGTTGTACTTAGTGGAAGGAGCAGGGAAAAATACTTCAATCTGTCTTTCTGGAAGTGTCTCTTGTGTTCTTTTTACATTTCCCATCTCCATTTTTTTCAGAGAGACGGAGAGAGAAGCAAGCAGAGGGGGAGTGGCAAGCAGAGGGAGAAGCAGACTCCTTGCTGAGCAGGGAACTCGATGTGGGACCCAATCCCAGGACCCTGAGATCATGACCTGAGCCGAAGGCAGGCGCTTAGCCGACTGAGCCACCCAGGCATCGCCATATTCTCCCATCTTTCAATTTGGGGATTTTCTTCTGGTCTGTTTCCTAGTTCACTGATCTTCTTTAGTTTGTCCGGTCTTCTGTTAATTTCATCTATCGAAGTCTTAATTTCAGATATATTTTGGCTCTAGGGTTTTTATAATGATTCTAGTTCATCATTCCTAGTTTTTTTGCTAAAGTCCTCCATTGTTGCTATCTTCAATATATGGTCATAATCCTTTGGAAATAAAATAATCAGGTCTGATAGTATTAAAATCAGGAACCTCCTGGGGCACCTGGGTGGCTCGGTGGCTTAGGCAGGCCTCTGCCTTCAGCTCAGGTCCTGATCTCAGGGTCCTGGGATCAAGCCTCGCATCACTCCCCGCCTCCTACCCCCCGCCTGCTTCTCTGTCTACTTGTGATCTGTGTCAAATAAATAAAATATTTTTTAAAATAAGTAAATAAAATCTTTTAAAATATATATATATATATATATATAATATATAATATATATGTATATATACATATATTTTTTTTTAATAGAGGGGGAAAAATAAACTCACAACAGGAAGTTCATTACAATAAGCTGTAAAGCCTGCATTGCTGTAACTGGCCAGGGGGCCATACTGATATTTATCACCTCTCTCTTCTACCAAACATTCTAGATCTGTACTCTGCTGGTCTAGAAGGCTGCTCCTGATGGGATAACCATACCTTCATCCCTTCTGACAACTGTCTCTGCTTACCTTGCCCTTCTAAGGCCATGGTTGGTATAATTGCCCACTTGTAATTATCAAGTCTTAGACGCACCAAGAGAGTGTATGCCCAGCTCCTATAGCAACAACCCTGTCTTTCAGAGGAATCAGGCCAATTTTCCTGCCGATATGCTGCCATCTTTATTTCACTGATGGTCAACCAGCATAAAGAGCCCCAAATACTCGGGCAGCAGTCACAGCAGCAGGTTTGATGGAACTCTTACTGGGAATCCCCTGTGGAAGCTTCCTCTTGTCCTTGGAACAGAACCTCTAGTTCAGGACTGTTCCCAAGTGAGTTGCTGGAGCAATGGTGAATGAAGCAATTACTTCCACTTACTGTTTCCTGGACACACGTTCTATCCAGTGGGGACATAGCAGCACACAATGGCCACTGGTTCAAAGTAGATACCACATCACCACATCATGAAGGATAGTGCTGTCTCAGATTATCACCCCTGAGTTGATGTCTTGACAACACTTTTAAGAGGCTGTTACAGTATTCTACCTGATCAGCAGCTTGTGAGGTGAGGTGGTATTACTATACCAATGGGACTGGAAAATCCCATGGTCATGTGCCCATTGTAACACCTCTTGCTGGGTGGCTCATTTGGTTAAGTGTCTGCCTTCAGCTTGGATCATGTTCCCAGAGCCCTGGGATTGAGCCCCGTGTCAGGTTCCCTGCTCTGCAGGGAGTCTGCTTCTCCCTCTCCCTCTGCCCCTTCTCACCCTCATGCTCTATCTCTCACTCTTTCTCAAATAAAATCTTTTTTTTAAAAAAAGAAAAACCTCTTTTGTTATAAACTTTTTTTTAAAAGATTACTTATTTATTTGATGGATAGAGATCACAAGTAGGCAGAAGTAGGCAGAGAGAGAGGAGAAACCAGGCTCCCTGCTGAGCAGAGAGCCCAATGCGGGGCTTGATCCCTGGACCCTGGAACATGACCTGGGCTGAAGGCAGAGGCTTAACCCACTGCGCCACCCAGGCGACCCTGTCATAAACTGTTTTTGATACGACTTTTAAGCGAGCTCCCACTATGATAAAGCAGACATTCCATAAAACCCTAGATATTGGCTGGCCAAAGCCCTAGGGCAAGGAAGGCTAACCTGTATTTGGAGTATGTGTCAAATTCCACTTCTGGAAATTGCTGTCGCCTCCAGAGTGGAAGCAGTTTGATACAATAAGTTTGCCCCCAAATGGCTCACCGGTCTTCTCAAGGTCAAGTACCATAGTGGGAGGCATCACCTGCTGCTGCCAGCGGGGCAGACCTACACCAGTGGGGCAGTTTATATCAGACTTAATGTCCCCACTGAATAGAATACAGTTTTACAGTTGGGTCCATTGATAGTCTCCATTCCTGTCATCCTGGTTTCAAGGCCCCCAGGGCAGGAAAGGGGGGTGGCCAGCCTTTCGCAGGTGGATCATCGCAACCACTTGATTTTCAGCGCCTGCTGTACTCTGAGTAAGCGGGTATCTTCTGCCCACACCTGTGGGTCTGTCTCCGTGCTCTTTCTCCAGACCTTTTGTTTCCAATCTCTCAGTTGTTAGTCCTTTCAGGCTCCTGGCCTGGGGATCAGGAGTCCATATGTATTTTCCCATCAGGCCACCTTTGTCCCTAAAACCTATCAATGGCCAGGTATACTGCTCCACGCTCTGCCTGCTCTTTCCCTCACCACAAGCTTCGAGAGTCACTGTTGGGCGGGACTATGCTGGGAAAGCAGCCTATTTTCAGATATTCCAACCTCCTGAGCTGTCCCATCCACAACAGGCCACCCACTGGCTTCCTCCTTCCACTGCCCCAAGGCCTACAGTGTCAGATGAGGGAGAAAAGCTGGTGCAACATAAGTATAAGAGGTGACCAACTTGTGCCCTCTGGACCTGCCTAAAATATATCCCATCAACAGGTTGTGTTGGAAGACAGTGCTCCATGAACACGTGGTGTTTCTTCACAGTTAGGGCTCCCTGCGCAAAAAGGACTGTCGTTCTGGGTTAAAGAATGACGGATTGACAAATGTATCTTGGAAATCAGAGAAAGTGAACTACTCCAGAAATTTTAAAGGTTCATTGGCCCTGGGGCCATTTGCTTATATTCTAAGAGTAATAAAACCTAGAGACCCTCAGGGTGCCTGGCCAGCTCAGTTAGTAGAACATGAGACTCTTGATCTTGAGGTTGTGAGTTCAAGCCCCACATTAGGTGTAGAGCCTACTTAAAAACAACAACAAGAAAAGCCAACCTAGAGAATCTCCCCCTTCTTCCTCCCAGAGAAAAGAGAAAGATGGAGAAGGCACAGATGTGCCAGCCACCCTACATTAGACATCTCACAGGAGGCTGTGTGTGTGTGTGTGTGTGTGTGTGTGTGTGTGTGTCTGGTGGGCAGGGATGTATGAGAATACTCGGATGAGAGTGGGCAGCTCGAGTCACAAACTCACTTGATGTCTCACGGAGAGGGTTAGCTGCACACCAGAAGCTATTTTCAAATGGTGAACAGATCTCCACTATAGACAGCACAGCCTTCCAGCAGAATCTGAGAAATCTGCTCAGTCGTACTTCTTTGGAGGCTTTCCCACAACATCCGTCTCTGCATGGAAACTTCCAGTACCACGCAGTATTCCCGGACCCAAGAGGCAGGGCTGTTCGTGCCACAGTGTGACTTGCTGCATTGCTTGGTCTTGCACTGGGCCTCGCTCAAAGTTGAGAGCCGTCCCAGTTACCTGATAAGTGAGTAAGAATAGTATTTCTAAGTGGGATGTGCTATTTCCGAAAGCATAAAGAGGACTACCAAGCACTGCTCCTCTCACTGGTAGAAGGTACAGTGGGTTCACTACTTGGCAGAGAATGTACTGGCTGGTCCTCTTCCTGAAAATTTCACTGATATGGCAGACTCGATCTCTGAAGATTTACTTCTCATCCTCTGACTTACATGTGTGTTTCCAGAACAGTCAGCATACCCGCCACTTCCCCAGGTTGGATTTAAATGAGGTCATTGATCAAATGGATTGTCATGATGTTCTGTGGAGTGTGCAGATCCTGTGGCAGAGAGTAGGAGAGCTAATACGGCTTTGGGACAAGACCGCGAGGAGGAATTGCTGGCCATTCCGTGTAAATGTGACGTGCTTCTGTCCTCATCCTCTGTCTTACGTGATTAGAAACACTGCACCGGCCAAATCACTAGCTGCATTCCATTTCTTTTCTGTTTTGCATAATGTTTCATAGACTGTGTTGATCCGATCTAGTAGATACTAAACCTGACACAGCAGCTAAAATTGGGGCTACCATTGGGTTAAATCGAGGGTAACCCATTGTTATCTACCATCTTATTTTTGTAGATGCCAAATGGGAAGTAAAACCATCCCCACATTTTTAAAAACCTTGAAGTTACCATTCATGAGTCTTTAATACTCTACTGGAGATGCAGAATTGCTTCTGACTTATGATCTTGGCTGGGGAGAGGAAGCAGTTTTAGGGGCTTCCACTCAGCCTTTGCTACTTCAATATCTCGTATACTGCAGCTGGGGAATCAATGTTAGGAATTCGTCAACTGCTAAACTGTCCATCCTTATTTCAAAGAATGGGGACATGACTGTAGAGTATGACCTTGGGACCCATCGGACTCCCTGTGAGACAGACTTGGGCCAGGACTCCATTTACCATCCGGATTTGACTCTAATAGGAAGGCCATGATGGTTGTTTCGGTTTCCCCTAGGATAAATACCAGTTCACACCCTGTCTTATTTTGGGGCTGTTATAACAAAAATACCATTGACTGGGTGGCTTAAGTAGTATTTTTTCCTTGCAATTTTGAAGACTGGGAAGTCCAGACTTAGGGTGCTGATTAATTCAGTTCCTGGTGAAGGCCTTTTTCCTGGTTTTCAGACCTTGCTGCATCCTCACACGTCAGAGAGAGAGAGAGAGAGAGAGAGAGAGAGAGAGACTGAGAAGGAGCAAGCTCTCTGGTATCTTCTTCGAAGGGCACCGATCCCATCACGAAGGCTTCTAATTTCCTCCTACAAGGCCCTATCTCTTAAATAACACCACACTGGGATCAGGGTTTCAACATATAAATTTTGAGGGACACATGCCCCCAGTCTTATAGCAGACCCCAGGCTTATAGCAGACTTAAAAGGCCCTCAAAAGAGCTTGATATCCCCTAATTTCCCCAGCTTACATTTACTATAGTAATGGCCTTTGGGGAAAGCAAAGAAAGACTGGCACTGTATACAGTTGCTGAAGTGTTGAAGGAGTCTTCCTTAAGGGAGAGCAGCCTTCCCTTTAATCTATGGTTTGTCAGTCTGAGAACAAACTCAAATCTGGCAACTAGAAATACACTGTGATTTTTTCACCACAGTAGCTGACATCAACCTTTTGCTCTTTTGTTCTTGAACTTTTTTGGTTTTTATATACATCAAGTAACACTCTTAAATGCTATCTCATATCTCAACACTAGGAGGGGTGACATAGCTGTCACAGATCCCCTGATGGGATCTGTTGGCAACTAGGCTGCCCTAGTTGCCAACTTGAATTTGCTGACAAATTACATCCACCTCGCCTCTGATGATGAAATACTGGACCTTGACCTCTGCTATTCTGGAATCCACTTATTCCAACTGATGCTAAAAACTCAGTTCTTTAGTAACACCCCCCAGTCATAATCCTAGCCGATAGGAGAGACCTACCTCTAAGCTTCTCAGTGATGCTGGGTGTCCTGTTCCGTATTGATTTAGTGAAGAGAGTGTCCTATGGCTCCTGTGAAGCATGGTTAGCTGATGGATTCTCTCATCTAACGTCATAAATTCATTTTAGCCTGTCTATTATTATCACTCCGAGAACTCTGGCCTTTTCCTCAATATTCTGTCAAGACAATTCTAGCATCTCCTCCTTATTTTATTGTAGGCCATCAGTTTTTCTGAGTTTCAAGTTATGATCTCAGCAGCATACTGTTCAAGCTTCAGGTGCCCTTGGAATTAAGTCCTTAGCCTAGGGAAAATTCCCCCATATCAACAAACTTTCCCTTACCTAGCCTTGTGTTACATCATTCTCTCCATCCCTGGCCCAGCACCTCCAAGTTCAATTCCAGTCATGTTCTTCCAGTTCCTGCTCTCTATATTAGCCAGATCTTGTGACACTTTTGGAAAATACCTTTCTTCCCAAAGCAGTCATAGGATTTGATGAAAATCCTGATTATAATCTAGAAGCGATGTGGACAGGCAAGGATGGATCTTCAGGAGGAAATAAATCATTTTGTGAGGCATCTGCTTTATATGAAGGCTTTTCATGGCCATCTGGAGAACTGGAGACATTATCTTCTTGCAAGGGGTGGGGGGAGAGGGCAACTTCAACCATGACAGAGGCTTCAGGGAATCTGGGGGTTCAAGATCTCAAGTATACCCCATCCCAGGTCAGAGAGCCCCACTCTCTTACCAGGGTCCAGATTTTTAGCACTGAAGGGCTATAAATGCAGCTTTCTTTAGACTCTACTACTCTCATGGTCTGGTATAGCGTAGGATTTTTTAGCAAACTTGCTGCAAGAGAAGAGTTTCTCTTTAAATGGTGCTGTAACCAGGGCCCAATTTTAGGAATTTAATAAATTTTCTAGAACATTTATAGCATTTACCCATGCAATATAACCTAAGAAATTTTATCATCAGATGTTTGATAATGCTTCCCACATAACTTAATACACCAAATAAACAAGCCTAGTTAGTCAAAAAGACTTCATTTAGAATTCAAATCTTGGGAAGTCTGTTAAAAACCTCAGAAGGTTTCAGGGCGCCTTGGTGGCTCAGTGGGTTAAGTCTCTGCCTTCGGCTCAGGTCATGATCTCAGAGGGTCCTGGGATCAAGCCCCACATCGGGCTCTCTGCTCAGTGGGGAGCCTGCTTCCCCCTCTCTCTCTGCCTGCCTCTCTGCCTACTTGTGATCTCTGTCAAATAAATAAATAAATAAATAAAATCTTAAAAAAAGAAAAGAAAAGAAAACCTCAGGGGCGCCTGGGTGGCTCAGTGGGTTAAAGCCTCTGCCTTTGGCTCAGGTCATGATCCCAGGGTCCTGGGATCGAGCCCCGCATCAGGCTCTCTGCTCCGCGGGGAGCCAGCTTCCTCCTCTCTCTGCCTGCCTCTCTGCTTATAAATAAATTTATTTGCCTCTCTGCAAATAAATAAATAAAATCTTTAAAAAAATAAAAAGTGCTCCTAAGAAAAAAAGAAAACCTCAGAAGGTTTTAAAGCATGTGCTTAAATAGGATTACACATGATTATAACACTCAATATTTAATTATCTATTTTACCAAAGTGGCAGTAAGAGATTCTAAAGGCAACTACAGAAGGATGTGTACTTCATTCCAGTCTTAGCCCTGAGCATGCATTAAATTATTTTCCAAAGGTTTCCTTCAAAACCTACAACTTTCTTTTTCATTCAGATTTTGTCTTAAACCTTCTCTCTCTAAACAACCAATCTCATTTTAGGCAAAAATTACTTTCCTTTTCTTCAACAAAAATGTATTCCTATTCCTCATACCTTTCTTTTGCCTTTAAAGATTTTATTTATTTATTTATTTGATGGAGAGAGAAATCACAAGTAGGCAGAGAAGGACAAACACCATGTGATTTCACTCATATGTGAAATTTAAGAAACAAAACAAAAAAGGAAAAAAACAACAACCAAAATCCCAGATTCATTTTTTAAAAAAGATTTATTTATTTATTTGACAGAGAGAGAGACAGCAAGAGAGGGAACACACATTGGGAGAGGGAGAAGCAGGCGTCCCCGCCCAGCAGGGAGCCTGATGCAGAGCTGGGTCCCAGGACACTGGGATCATGACCTGAGCCAAAGGCAGACGCTTAACAACTAAGTCACCCAGGCGCCCCACCCCCACCCCGATTCTTTTCTTTTCTTTTCTTTTTTTTTTTTTTTAAGATTTTGTTTATTTGACAGACAGATCACAAGTAGGCAGAGAGGCAGGCAGAGAGAGAGAGAAGCAGGCTCCCTGCTGAGCAGAGAGCCCGATGCGGGGCTCGATCCCAGGACCCTGAGATCATGACCCCAGCTGAAGGCAGAGGCTTTAACCCACTGAGCCACCCAGGCGCCCCGCTGAGGTCCATTTTAAGTTTGGACTCACATTTCTTTACGTCCAGCTCCTGCCTTTCCCTCCTGCTTTTTCTCTGCCCCATTTATTCAAAATCGTCCTAACGGCCTTTATCTGGGAACGGGCGTATCCCGCATCTTCCCAGTCAAAAGTTCAGAGAGAGAACACGGAGGAAGCGAGTCTGGAACCGAGCCCGGACTTGTGAGTGTTCGTTCGTCCCCAGCAGGCGGGCGGCGGGGCTCACGCACCGAAGCAGACGAGCCGCCTCCCGGACCAAGAGATCCAAAGCCAGAGCTGTCTGTCGTTTGCAGGCGACGCGATGGAAGGAAGCAACCGAGAGAGCCATTCCGAGCCGAACGCAGACTGGGGCCCGGCCGTGGCACAATGAAAATCACTTTCTTAGTCACCGTCAGCCAGTGTCCCCCGCGGAGCCCTGCGAGGGGCGGCAGTCCCCGCCCCGCACGCGCGCGCGCACCGCGGGCCGCAGGGATCCCGGCGGGTGGCTCCCCGGGCCTCCCCCCGCCCCCGTCCCTCCCTTCCCGCGGGGCCTTCCCAGGGACCACCGGCCCCGCCGCGACTCCGCTCTGGGTCCTGCGCGCGCGGCGAGGGCACACGCACAAGCTGTGGCTTTGCACGGCGCTGGCTTCACTCAGCCGTACAGCGACCTCGAGGGCGCCCGCGCGGCTCCGTCGGTGGAGCGACTGCCTGGGGCTCGGGTCGTGATCTCGGGGATCTCGGGATCGAGTCCCGCGTCGGGCTCCCTGCTCAGCAGGGCGTCTGCGTCTCTCTCTCCCTCTGCTGCTCCCCCTGCTTGTGTTCTCTCTCTCTCTCTCTCTCTGATAAACAAATAAAATCTTTAAGGGGGTTCGTCGGTCTTGGCTCCCGCAGAACCCCCCCCCCCCACGGTGCTGCTCCGGATCAGGGGGCGCTGCAGGACGTCAACTGTGTCACGGCTCCACACAGGCTCCTGTGGACCGGAGGCGTGTCGTCCTCTACACGGCGCAAACCTGATCGAACGACCTACGCAAACCCGGCGCCGGTGCAGCCGCGGCTGGGTCGGCGAGGGGGCGGCTCCCGGTCCCGGCTCCGGCCGTGCTCTCGGGCTGGGCGGGCGCCGAGCTCAGCACCGGCCGCTCGTCCCTCTCCCTCCGCTCCCGCCTCCCCCGCTCGTGCCCGCGCACACGCGCTCGCAAGTTTAAACAACAACAACAACAAAACAAAACAAAAAACCCAACTTAAATAAAAGCAAAGAACAAATGCTTCAAAAGGACTCAACAGCCAGGAACCGAGGGGGGCCGGGCGCGACGTGCAGCCGTGGGGGGACTTGCCCGGAGCGAGCGTCCGAGGCCGCGACTCCTCCCTCTCCGCTGAGCTTCGCCAGGTGCGCTCCAGGCGCGCGGCGCCGGCTCCGGGCCCGGCACGAGGAAATCCTCGCCGCGGAACAGGCGGGGGCGGCTGCCGGGCCTTCCCGCGTCTCCCCGCCCTGCCCGTGCTCGCGTCCGGGCTCCTGCAGCCGGGAGGAGCCGACTCGGATCTCCCGCAGCCGCGCGGCCCCGGCTCGGTCCCGGGACTCCCGAGGAGGCTCCCGCGCGGCTCCCCGAAGTCACAGCCGGGCGCACGCGCCGCACGTGGCGAGACCGAGCCCCGGTGTCTCCGGGGACCGTCGCCCTCTCGCCAGCGGCCGCGGCGCCGTGGAAGCCCGCGCGTCTCCCGCCACCTGCCTCCTCGCTCCGTCCGCGACCCGGCGTCTCCGCGGCGGTGCCACCGCGTTCCCGGGCGATCTGCTCCCCCACGCGTGGCCCTTGCGAACCGGCCGGTCAGGGAGCGACCCCACCCAGAGCCCCATCTTGGGAACCCCGGTCTGTAGGACCAGTTCGCGGCCCCAATGCTTTAGTTGGTAGTTTTCCCACAAGCAGAAGCTCTGAAACGTGATCGATCTTGATCTATCTTTCTTTCTTTCTTTCTTTCTTTTTTCATTCCTTCCTTCCTTCCTTCCTTCCTCTCTCTCTCTTTTCTTAAGATTTTATTTATTTGACAGAAAGAGATCACAAGTAGGCAGAGAGGCAGGGTCCCCGCGGAGCAGAGAGCCCGATGCGGGACTCGATCCCAGGACCCTGGGATCATGACCTGAGCCGAAGGCAGAGGCTTTAACTCACTGAGCCTCCCAGGTGCCCCTGAAACGTGATTTCAAACGCAAGTAGATTATTTGGGAGGTGATTCCAGAAAAACACCCGTAAGAGAGTAAAGAAGGGAGAGGGGAAAGGGTTGACCTCCAAGACAGACGCGTTATCAAGGAAGCTCCTGTTGGGGGTACCTGGAGATTAATGCCTCTGCGGGACTCTGGGAGCCGGGGCAGAAGAGTCGAGGAATGCTCTCCCCAAGGGGTAATGTTGAGGACTGCGGGGCTGGAGAGAATGAATTCTTGGCACTTCAGCCTGCCAAACGTGGCGTGGCCTGTGCCGCCAAAAGAAGACTTCGGAAAAAGAAACGCAGATGAGATACTGGCCCCTGGAAGTTAACCTCCAGTTACTGTAATGGGAAGACCTGAGGGAAATGGGCAGGGCTCCAGTGGGGTCTGCCACAGGACCCCACGTGAAAAACCTGGGGTCCTCCTTGGCAGGCTTCCGGCACTATTTTCCCCTTCACGCCATGCAGCTGCCTAAAATTCTGCTCAGCCTTTCAGCCACTCTTGGTCAATCCCCCAGTACTTTGAAGGGCTGCTTCCTTCAGCCCCCTTTCCTTTTCTCAAGGATATAGGCCCCACAAGTCATCACTGCCTTGGTAACTCCTCAGTGTTTGCAAGCTCATGTATTTTACATTTTGTTCAGATTTTCTAGTTATTCTTAGTAAGAGAGTTCGTTTGGGAGAAGTTATCCTGCCATTGCCGGAAGCCAAAATCACAGCCACAGAATACTGAAGGAGAGAAAAGCGAGCATGGGAAGGATCCCTCAGATTTTGCTTAAATCAACCAACCAACCAACAAAAAACGCTTGGTACTTTCTCCTAAACAGCAAAACTTGGGATTTTCGTTTGCAGATTAGCAACTAATATTTGTAAGTGTATCTCGCCCACTGTAAATTCTTAGTTTCCCTGCATCATGTGACATTTACTCCACTGCTAGATTTGTAAATTGGGTAAGCGTCAAGCATGGGATAACTGCCGTCGCTCTGCCTTTACAAAGAGCTTTGGATCGTAGGTTCTAGAAAGTCTCCTTTTATATGTTTCATATCTCTCTGGAAACCCTTGTGTTTTTTTTGTTTTGTTTTGTGGGTTTTTTTTTTTTTTTTTTTTTTTTTTTTTTTTTTTTTTTTGTTTTGGGTGTGGGGGTTTTTTTTTTTTTTGTTGGTGGTTGTTTGGGTTTTTTTTTTTTTTTTTTTTTTTTTTGTGAGTGAGAGAGAGAGAGAGAGCACTGAGTTGGGAGAAGAAGGAGAAGCAGGTTTCCCACAAGCAGGGAGCCTGATGCTACACTGGGTCCCAGGACTCCAGGATTATGATCTGAGCTGAAGGCAGAGGCTTAACCAGCGGAGCCCCCCAGACACTCCACCCCTGTGTTTCTAATCTCTGAGCCTTAGTCAATGGCATTTTATTATATTGTACATGGAGTGTTACTCCTGATCAGATGGGGGCCCCCAGATGCTGGGTGATGATGTGGGGGCGGGGGCAGTGGCGTGGGCAGTGAGAGAATTCACCCAAGGCAGAACAAAGGAGAGAGAAGTTTATAGTGTATCCACTGCCGGGAGCAGTGAACAGGACGGCAAAGCAGAGACTGTCTGCCGCGAGGCAGCAGGTGGGGGTTGTTGATGAAGAGGGACCGTGAGGAGGTCTGGGAACGTTCGGGATTCCCGGTTTTTGGTACGCCTGCCTGATTCTAAGTAACCTATTGGTTGGTTAAGGCCTGTAGATACTTTGTGTGTGGGTCCTTTTGCCTCGATCAAGTTAAAAGCAGCCTCTACAATATACATCCTGCCTTACATTATTCTTTTGTCTTATAAATGGAAGGCATCCATACATTATGTAACTGGTATTTTCTTTTCTTAACTATTTTCAACATTACTATTTTGTTGTGCAAAAAAATAGATTAATAATTCTCACTGTAAAAGAGTCAAACAATTTAAATTCTGTAGATCGCAATATATGAGAGCCCAGGTTGACCTCATCTCCTCCATCCCATCACCGCGACCACGGGTACAGAGATCCCACTCCCTTCCAGCTCCTTCTCTCTGCGTTTGTATGTCTACCTACGTACACATTTTGAAACTTTACAAATAAGATTGTGCCCTGGGACACCTGGGTGGCTCAGTTGGTTGGACAACTGCTTTCGGCTCAGGTCATGATCTTGGAGTCCTGGGATCGAGTCCCGCATCGGGCTCCCAGCTCCACGGGGAGTCTGCTTCTCTCTCTGCCCTTCTCCTCACTCATGCTCTCTCTCCCTGTCTCTCTCTCAAATAAATAAATACAATCTTTTTAAAAAAAAAAAAACAAATAAGATTGTGCCCCTTGCTTTTTTTAATGAACAAATACAAGTTTTCTCTAAGATAGGTGTGGCAGCTTTTTCTAAAAATATCTGCCACAATATCTCCAACTTCACATGTTCTTTGGAGCTGCTAACCGCTTCACATAATAGCAGTAGCAGAAGTCACACTAGGATCATAAAAGGTTCTGCGGGTTCCATCTTGTTTTTATGGAACACTTGTTCTCAGCAGCTCCCTCTTGAGGGGCTGCATTTTGGAATCCAGCTCCTGAGCTATGAGAAGCCCAAGTCACTGAGAAGGGCCACATATAATTCCTCCAGTCAGGCTCCAAGTCATCCTAGATCAGCTTCCAGGTGTTTCCAGACTTCTGTCATTCGTGTTACTTCCCTCTCTCCACTTTAGATTTTCCTGAATTAGGACCTAGACATTATGGCACAGAGGCGATCAGTCTCCACTGCGCCTTACCCAAATTCCTGAACCGCAGACTCTGTGAATGTAATAAAACAGTTGTTATTTTATGTAGCTAAATTTGGGGGTGATTTTTTATATAGGAATATATAATGGAAATGAATTATTGGATTGGAAGAGCTAAGTTGAAAGATAAACTTATTTAAAATTTTGATTCAGGGGCGCCTGGGTGGCTCAGTCAGTTACCGTCTGCCTTCAGCTCAGGTCTTGATCCCGGGCTCCGGGGATCAAGCCCTGAGTCGGGCTCCCTGCTCAGAGGGGAGCCTGCTTCTCTCTCTCCCTCTGCCTGTCAGTCCCCCTGCTTGTGTTCTTACACGCTCTCTCTAACAAATAAATGAATAAAATCTTTAAAAAATAAAATTTTGATTCATAATGCCAAATTTCCTTTCACCGATAACTGATTTAAGATGAAATAGAAGAAATAGAAGTGCCTGGCTGGCACAGTTGGCAGAGCATGAAACTCTTTGATCTCAGGGTTGTGGGTTCGAGTCCCAAGTTAGGTGTAGAGATTACTTAAAAATAAAATTTTAAAAAATTTTTAAATAAAATCTTAGGGACGCCTGGGTGGCTCAGTCAGTTAAGATCAAGCCCCACATCGGGCTCCCTGCTTCTCAGGGAGCGTGCTTCTTTCTATCTGCCTGCTGCTCTCCTGCTTGTGCTCTCTCTCTCTCTCTCTCTTTCTGTCAAATAACCAAAAAAAATCTTAGAAAAATAGAACAGAAGACTTATAACAAGAGATTGAATTAGTAGTTAAAAACTTTTGCATGAAGAGGGGGTCCTGGCTGGCTCAGTCAAAAAGGTATGTGACTTTTCATCTTGGCGTTGTGAGTTCAAGCACCATGTGTAGAGATTACTTAAAATAATACTTAAAAAAAAAAAATCTTTGCACAAAGAAAAGCCCTGACACAGATGGCTTTTTTGGTGAATTTTACCAATGTTTAAAAAATTACCATCAATTCTTTGTAAACTCTTAGCAAACTCAGAAGAGGAACACTTCCCAAATTATTCTATGAAGCTGATGTTAACCAGGTACCAAAACCAGACAATGACCTTACAAGTAAAGAAAACTGCAGGCCAGAGGACCTTGCTGGCTCAGTCAGTAGAGCATGTGACTCTTGAAATCAGGGTTGTTCAAATCAGAGTTCAAATTCCTTGTTCGGTGTAAAGATTACCCAGGGACACCTGGGTGGCTCAGTGGTTAAGCTTCTGCCTTCAGCTCAGGTCATGATCTCAGGGTCCTGGGATCCAGCCCCACATCGGGCTCTCTGCTCAGCAAGGAGACTGCTTCCCTCTCTCTCTCTCTGCCTGCCTCTCTGCCTACTTGTGATCTCTCTTTCTCTCTGTGAAATAAATAAACAAAATCTTAAAAAACAAAACAAAATAAGAACAAAAAGGAAACAAAAGAACTATAGACCAATGTCCTTTATGAATACAAATGCAAAAACTTTCAACAAAATACTAAAAACCAAATACAGCAAGCATATGAAAAGATTGCACTGTGAACAAATGGGATTTATCCCAGGAACGAAAAGAATATGGCTCAATATATGAAAATCAATCAATGTAATGCACCAAATTAATCCAATAAATAGACAAAAAACACTTAATAATCTCAACAGTTGTGGGAAAGTCTTTGATGAATCCAACACTCTTTCATGACAGAAACACTCAATAAACTTGGAATAGAAGGGAGATTCCTAGAATATTATTCAGTCACATAAAAGAAGAAAACCTACCATTTGTGGCAACATGAATGAACTTGGAGGATGTTAAGTGAAGTGAGCCAGACACAGAAAGACCCAGACTGTATATTCTGATTTATATATGGAATCTGAGAACCATGGAAGTAGAGAGTAGAATGGTAATTTCCAGGGAATGAGGGAAAGGGGACGGGAGAGATGTTGATCAAAGGATACAAACTTTCAGTCATGAGATGAATAAATTTGGAGTTTGCAGTATGTTAACTATAGTTAATATTATTGTATCGTATACTTGAAATTTGTCAAGGGAGTAGATATTAAGTATCTACACACACACACACACACACACAAAGTAACAATGTGAGGTGATTGATGTATTAATTAATTTTATTGTAATCATTTCTCAATGTATACATATATTAAATAATCACTGTACACCCTTCACACATACAATTTTTATTTGTCAGTTATATCTCGATAAAGCTGAAAGAGGAAAATTCCTCAATCTGATAAAGGACATCTATGAAAAACCCACAGTTAACATTGTACTTAATGGTAAAAAACTGAACAATTTGAACACTTTACCCTGAAGATCAGGAACAAAAAAAGAATGTCCGATCTTGGCACTTCTGTTCAATAACGAACTGGAGATTCTAGCCAAGGAAAATAGGCAAGAATTCCTCAGGAAGGAAGATGTAAAATTCTCTACTTGCAAATGACATGAACTTGATATGTGTCAAGAAAAATCCTAAGGAGTCTACTGAAAAAAGGTATTAGATCTAATAAATGTGTTCTGGGAGACTGTAAGATACAAAACCAATATATAAAAATCAATTTTTTGTATCTCTATGCACTAGCAGTTAATAATTTGAAAATGAAATTCAGAAAATTCCATTTACAATAGCACCAAGAAGAATGAAATATTTAGAAATAAAGTTAGCCAGGGGCGCCTGGGTGGCTCAGTGGGTTAAGCCACTGCCTTCGGCTCGGGTCATGATCTCAGGGTCCTGGGATCGAGTCCTGCATCGGGCTCTCTGCTCAGCAGGGAGCCTGCTTCCCTCTCTCTCTCTCTCTCTGCCTGCCTCTCCATCTACTTGTGATTTCTCTCTGTCAAATAAATAAATAAATAAATAAATAAAAAAGAAATAAAGTTAGCCAAAAAAGTTCTAGGCTTGTACTCTGAAAACTACTAAAACATCATTGAAAGAAATTAATGAAAACCTAAAGAAGTGGAAATACATTTCATATTCATGGGTTGTAAGACAGTGTCGTTAAGATGGCAATACTCATAAATTAATCTAAGATATAACAATTCCTTTTTTTTGTTTTTTAAAGATTTTACTACTTTATTTGAGAGAGAGAACCAGTGCAAGAGGGGTAAATGGAGAGGGAGAAGCCGACTTCCTGCTGAGCAGAGAGCCCGATGCAGGGCTCCATCCCAAGCCTCTGGGATCATGACCTGAGCTGAAGGCAGATGCTTAACTAACTGAGCCACCCAGGCACCCTAAGATATAACAATTCTTTTTTTTTTTTTTTTAAGATTTTATTTATTTATTTGACAGAGAGAGATCACAAGTAGGCAGAGAGGCAGGCAGAGAGAGAGGGGGAAGCAGGTTCCCTGCTGAGCAGAGAGCCCGATGTGGGACTCGATCCCAGGACCCTGAGATCATGACCTGAGCCAAAAGCAGAGGCTTAACTCACTGAGCCACCCAGGCCCCCCAAGATATAACAATTCTTATCAAAATGTTAACTTCCTTTTTTTGCAGAAATGGCTATGCTGATTCTAAAATGTATGTGGAAATATAAGGAACCCAAAATAGCCAAGATAATTTTATTTAATTTATTTGTTTATTGGGGATTTTTCTTATTTAAGAGAGAGAGAGAGAGAATGAGAGCACAAATGGGGTGAAGCACAGAGGGACAGGGACAAGCAGACTCCAAGGTGAGTGTGAAGTCACACATGGGGCTCCATCTCGTGACCCTGAGATCATGACCTGAGCTGAAATCAAGAGTTGGAAACTCAACCCACTGAGCCACCAAGGCAGTCCCAAGACAATTTTAAAAGAGAACAAAGTTGGAGGATTCACACTTCTCAGTTTCAAAACTTACCACAAAGCTACAGTGAGAATCAAGATTGGATAGTACTATCATTAGGATAGACCTAAAGATCAATGGAGTTGAAATGAGAATGGAGAAATCGGGCAACTGATTTTTGAAAAAGGTGTCAAAACAATTCAAAGGGGGAAAGAATGATATTTTCAGGAGATGTCATTAAGACAATTGGATTTCTACATGCATAGAGTGGGGTTGGATCCCTACCTCACACCACATATAAAAAATTAACTCAAAATGGATCATATACCTAAATGTCAGAACTAAAACTATAATACTTTTGCAAAAAAGCATAGGAATAAGTCTTTATGAACTTAGATAGTGTAGTGGTTACTTTGATATGACAATAAATGCACAGGGGATAAAAGACAAAAATAAATAAATGGGACTTCATACAAATTCAAAGTTTTTTTGCTTCAAAGACAGGATCAAAAAATGAAAAGACAGGGTGTCTAGGTGGCACAGTGGGTTAAGCCTCTGCCTTTAGCTCAGGTCATGGTCTCAGGTTCCTCAGATCAAGGCCCGCATCGGGCACTCTGCTCAGCAGGGAGGCTGCTTCCCTATCTTTCTCTGCCTGCCTCTCTCCCTACTTGCGATTTCTCTGTCAAATAAATAAATCTTTAAAAAAAAATGAAAAGACAATCTACTGACAAATAAAATTTTTGCAAAACATTTAAAGAATTATGCCCTCATATGCAGAATATGTTAAGAAATTTTACAGTAAATGAAAGGGATACCCACTTAAAAATAGGCCAAAGATTTTGAATAGAATTAGCTCCAAGGAATATATACAAAGAGCCAAGAAGGTATGCAACATTATTATTTATCAGGTTTCTTTGCAAATAACCAAAATGAGATAATACTTCATACTCATTAGGTTGGCTATAACCAGAGGCCAACAATAATGTGCTGAGCATGTAGAGAAATTTGCTAGAGGGAATGTAAAAATTGTGCATCCATTCTGGAAAACATTTGGGTCCTTCTTCAAAAAGATAGATGTGGAGTTGTCATGTGGTCCAGCAATTCCATCCTAGGTGTATACTCAAGAGAAATGAAAACATATATTCAGGGGCGCTGAGGTGGCTCAGTCATTCAAGCCCCTGCCGTAGGCTCAAGTCATGATCCCAGGGTTCTGGGATCAAGGCCTGAATTGGGCTCCCTGCTCATCAGGAGCCTGTTTCTCCTCTCCCTCTGCCTGCCCCTCCGCCTGCTTGTGCTGTCAAATAAATAAATAAAATCTTGGAGAAAAAAAAAAAAAAAGAACTCAGGATCTGTCTGTTGGTTTGTAATGCTCAGCAAGTCTGTTGTTCATCTTCATGGTCCAAGAGCCCAGTTTGAACCCCAGTCCCGATGCCCGTTTCCCAGCTACAGGAAGAAAAAAGGGAAGACATGGTCTCTTCGAGGCCACTGGAAATAGCCCATCCCATCTTCTGGAACTTAATCATGTGGCCAGCTTACAAGGGAGGCTAGGAGATACTCTTTGAGCAATCGTGTGTCTAGCTAAAAGTTGGGGATTCTAAGAAAAAAAAAAAACGGAATAATTATCAGGGAACACTGTTAGTCTCTGCCACACAGGTGTACAGTGCTGGGATCTACCTGTTTTACTAATTTGTTTTTTGATTCTTAATACAGGGCCCTTACTCTTACCGTACCCACCATCCATAGCCCCCACCTTTTTTCCTTCTTTCTGCAGGGTAAAACCTTGTTTTCTGCTGAATTTAAGGGCAGTCACCTGGCGGTATAAGTTAAGGGAAGCAGACAGAGAAGGTGGCTACTTCTTTTAAAGATGCTCATCTGTTTTCAGCCCTGCTCCTTACCTTAAAGGAACCAGTGCCCCTCAACCTCTGAGACTTCCCTTGGTCCTACGGTATTCATCTAAGTTATGGCTAGCTCTCTGCCGCACTATAAGGGCCTAGCAGAACAGAGAAAGCGAAAACCACACCAGTTGCTCACCTGTTTGCTTGCTTTCAACATATTTATCAACTATCATTGACTTTTTGTGGGTTTCTAACTTTTATATTGTTATTAGAATGGACATTGACTGCGTACTTGACCACACTCACAAAGTACGACTTTAGTTCTTGCTGCTGGGCCATGAGGACTTCAGCTCATCTCGTCTTTCTACAGTTGCTAAAGCATGCATGATTATTTCGGGGAAGTTCATTACCTTCTACTAGTTCAAATCCAACAGGAAACCTGTATTCGGGGCTTTAGTAGCGTCAGTGGCTTTTTATCCTTCCAAACACATCCTTGACCAATAGTTCCCGGAATGATTATTAGGACCGGTAACTGTGTTAAGGTACTTCCTTTTAAGTGTTTTGTTATAAACTTCTTGACCACTCCATGAGAAAGGCATCATTCACTCATGGTCATTCTTATTTTATACAGGCAGAAAACAAGGCTCAGAGGTTGACTTATTTGCCCATCACACAGCTAGGAGGCTGTTCCAGGTGGGCACGTGCAGTCTGTTTTGTTCAGTGTTAGGGACTTCCAAACTACTTTTTTTGAAGTGTAATGTCTCTTGCATGGTTTTAATCATTTACAGATTATGTAACCCTTGAAACCAGACAGTCCCACTTGCTAGTACCTACCATGCCCTTGATTTTGCACTCACCTCACTCTTGATTACCTAGCTCCTCTGGAATACCTGAATTTTGGTATCCACTCCTGTTCCTCACATCATGCTAAATTAAAGCTCAGCGGGGCATTGGACGACACGTATTTATAGATGGTTGACTGACAGGTTCTTCTCTTAGTCTGGTCACTTGCAGCGATCCTAACCACAGAACAGACATCTTGGATTTAATCTTGTCTAAGTTGCCCCTGAACAATTATGTATCCCTAACTCACAGAGCTTTGTGCTGGCAACACCGCATGTTTCCTATCAACATCAGTATTCTGACCAAACCCAGTATTATGCCTGTTCTCATTTCTTCACTTACCTAATGTCTAACGCTTGCTACCCGACGATGCTATTGGATGCTGCACATATAGGGGTGAGTAAGAGAAAAAGGCAGATTAAGCGAATCAATCAATCGTGCAGATCCCTCCCGGCAACGGCTTCACTTGCCTTCAGACTACTCTGGCTGTTGACAGACGCTGGTGGCCTGAACTGGACCTGGAGTTGGGAGTTGAAATGGACCGAACTTGATCCATTGGATGGGAGGGCTTCCCGGGAGGGGAGCTCTCACTTTCCTGGGAGGGCAGATGCACTAGCATTTCATGAAGTAAAACACTCATATTTTTTGACTGTTTGGAGGAGTCTGAAGTATATTTGAGCCCAACAAAAGCAAAAGGAAAAGGTCTCTGGAGGTACAGTGTTTCTGACGGGCTTCACAACACAGTGCAAACCGAAAGGACCAGGACGAGGACCGGAGCCATAACCAACTCCGGTGCTTCCAGGTGATCAGCAAACAACCGTCAATGCAACAAGAGTCATCGCTTCGCTCTTTATGTTAACAAGGAGTCTCATGAAATTTTATTCAACTTTAAGGGTACAGACAAGAAGCAGATTTCACAGTTAACACAGAAATAATGCAGCGGTGGGGTTACGGGTTGGGATGGCTGCGCTGGAGGTGGTTCTGAGCGCCAGCAACTAGCCGGAGCAGCAGCGACCCCGATTTCTCCGTTCTTCAACTGTGCGCCATGCCGGGGTCCAGGACTCCTAACTAGAATGGAAATGAGGTGTATTTACAGAGAAAATATTCTTAAGATGCCAGAGAACATAGAACATCTTTTTGAAGTAATAGAGGCTTCAGTCTATAATGGGTCCCTTATTTCCCTAATAGAGTAACCTCTAGGTCAACCGCTTAAGCACAGCCCTTGGGATTTCAGCTTTAGAAAATGGTTTCAACTATTTTTGTCCTTATTGTAAAACAGTTCTATGGAATGGAAACTCCTGAAGTGGAATAGCTCAACTATATTTGAAAACTTTGTCACACCCCAAATTCAACGTATACACTTGATGCAATTCCCAAGCCTGCGCTTAACAGTCATCGACATTCTAATTATGTCATAGTTTGAACAAGGTATTGTTCCCTTCAAATAGTCGACAAAACAAGACTCAGATTTCTCACCAGTGTTTCCTCCTCTATGGCACTATAGTGGGCACCACAAGCAGCTGAACTTTTCATTTAAGTAAGGTTCTTATTAAAAATTTCTAAGTCAAAACAAATGACTAAGTTGACAGCGACTAAGCGCATCTGTCAAGTGTCCTCATCCTTTTTTCAGTGCGTTGGAACGAGAAAAAACTGTAAGGGCATGAAAAACAAAAAAGACTGGATTTGAGAAGTCAGCCAGAGAAAGACAATTATCCTATGATCTCACTCACATGTGGAATTGAAGCAACAGAACAGAGGGTCATAGGGGAAGGGAGGAAAAAAAACAGAGACAAAACCAGAGAGGGAGACAATCCAGAAGAGACTCTTAATCAGAGGAAACAAACTGAGGGTTGCTGGGGGGGCAGGGGTGGCGGGTGGGGTAGCTGGGTGATGGGCATGAAGGAGCGCGTGTGCCGAAACCAGCACTGGGGGCTCTGCAGGGCGGATGAATCACTGACCTCGACCTCTGAAACTAATACATCACGCTAATTGAATTAATTTAAATAAAAAAGGGATTTTAAAAAATGGCTTGGGGACGCCTGGGTGGCTCAGTTGGTTAAGCAGCTGCCTTCGGCTCAGGTCATGATCCCAGCGTCCTGGGATCGAGTCCCGCATCGGGCTCCCTGCTCCGCGGGGAGCCTGCTTCTCCCTCTGACTCTGTCTTCCACTCTGTCTGCCTGTGCTCGCTTTCGCTCGCGCTCTATCTCTGACAAATAAATAAATAAAATCTTTAAAAAAAAAAAAAAATGGCTTGGATTTGATATGGCTGCTCATTGCCCAGTTAAACAGGGAGGAAAAAGCTGGCAGAGGGAGTCGGGAAGGCTTTCTAATCCACAGTGTCATACAATTAGGGATGACTGGGTTGAGGCACAAATCCACTGCAATTCATTTTTAAACAAAAGCCAATTATAAATTATTTTGAAGTCAAAAGTACATACATCTTCGAGAGTCCACTTAAATAAAACCTACTGAAAAACTTAATTATATTTTAAAAATTTAGGCCTCAGTAGGCTGGTGAAAAGAAACACAATCTATCAATGCTAAAGGATTAATACTTTACATAAAAATCTTGGCAAGGCAATTTACCAGAATTCTCACAGAAATGCTTAACCTATTTTACATGACACCTGTAAATAGCGTCTGAAGAAAACTTTCACAAAGGTAATCCAGTGGTCCAAGTGATTATGCACACTAAAATTTTGGCATCTGTTACACCTAAAGCCAACCAATATTTGTCAGTTCCTAATCTCCTGTAGTTTCATCAGTAAATTTCAATACCATTATCCACGTGTTAGCCTAACGACTTTAAACCATTCACCTAGGATTTTGACTTTTATATATTAGAAGGATCCCAAATGATTTTACTTAATGTAACATTTACAATCAAGTAAGAATCCATGAAGACCTTCCAAGCCAGTGGGGAATGATATGTCTGTTGCCTATGGCGGGCCGCGGTGTAAAGTCCAATTGTAAAGATGGGCAGGAAAAATCCTGTCTCAGGAGACACATGTGCATTAAGAGATGTCTGCCAATGCAAATGGCTATCATTAGGTCCCCTCCCCTTTAAAAGAAGATACACTAGGTCATGCATTTGCAGTAGGAGTGATGTCACTGCCATGCGGGACCAAAAGCCAACAAAAATATCACTCTTACTCTTTTTCATGTGTAAAGCAGTTATACAACTCTTAGTCACATGCATTTCCTCTCACCACCATCACTATGCTTTGTCAAAATGTAGAATTTTTGGTATTTGGAATTTTCATGAAACAGAATAATAAATATCCCTAGGACAATACTTAAGAAACCTATGATCAGCTCTAAACATGTTTCATTATGGCACCTAAGAAGACTTATCCTTAGAAACCAACACCAAGTTTGGAAAATCAACTAACATTTATCCAATCATAATTACAAGTACAATTTTAACATCTAGATTAAGCATTACATATTTGATGCCATAAGTGGGCACTGGAGGCGGAGTTCCAAAATTACCAATTAAAATTCAAAATGAAAATCTGCAGTCTTGAGGAAGCATTCCCTTTCTTTACACTTATCCATTTACTATAATACTGTAGTAAGTAAAATACTACTTTGTCATTATGAAGGGAAAAAACTACGATCAGACAAAGATCATAATGTAGTTCTGGAAGACTACACACTCTTTCACTATACACAGTATATAATAAAATAGGGTACACTCTGTACGACAGTAACATGCAATGGTTTGGCTGTAGATATATTAAATGTAGTTTTCGCTACATCAGAATTCTGTGGGGGTGTTTGGTTTGGGAATCGTAAGGATGAGAAGGACAATTACTCAATGCTTAACACAGCAGAGACATCTGAACACATAACATATACCCACTCTTAGGTATTGACATGGAATATATAGAAATAAACAAATGAAAGAAGACTGACCTCTAACCTAAGTGTAAGGATGGACTTTATTTTTTAAAAAAAGTCTTTTGAGGACTACAAATTACAAAGTAAAAGCAGATCACTATGTAGAAACCTAGTGAATACATTTTGCCTGTGCATGAAAACTTTATCAAAATTATTCATTTAACAATTTCACCTCATTCACAATGGTCTGTTATAACGCTCTTCTTCATAAGGTTATATATTACACGTTATTCCCTCAAATTCTTGGCTCATGAGAATGGCACCTTTGAAAGGGGCAATTTCCATTCAGTCTCTGGTGGCATTATTCCAAGTTTGTTTCTTTCATCAAGAGAAAAAAAAACCTCTCAAAATGTTTACTTTTAACATGAAGTTTCTCCACCAAAGTGGTCGTATTTTGTTTTCTAATGACTATATACACACACACACACACACACACACACACTCACATATATGTGTATATATATATACATATATATATAAAATATATATATGGGTAGCAGCAAGAAAAGAAAAATGGAAGTTAAAAGGCAGCCATTAAAATAAATGGATCAATTGTACAAAAGAGATATTTGGCTCATGGCAATTTAAAAAGATGGCAGCGTGGGTATGTTAACAGCCTGCCACTCGAGCTGGAAGCGTGTTACGTGAATGAAGCTGACCCAGTGTGGTCAGGTGGGAATGTATGGCCATTACACTTCATTCTTTACAACAAATACTTCAAGCCAAGAGGAAATGAGTTACACTTAGAGTCTCAATTAGAACATGCTGACCACTTAACATTTAACTCACTGGGTTTAGTATAATCATTTCCTTTACTCACACTATTTTTTTTTTCCCAAGAAGTAATCTCTAAACCCAGTGTGGGGCTCAAACTCATGACCCTGAAATCAAGAGTCAAATGCTCTACCGACTTGAGCCAGCTAGGCGCCCCTAACTCACGTTCTTTTGGGTCCTTTCCAAAACTTCAAACGAAGTGCACGATAAGTGTAAAATACTTTAAATGACAAGATTTTACTAAGGTACATTTGAAAATGGGTGTAAAGAGAAGAATATCCCTCTGTTTTTCAGGGAAAGATACAAACTGAATGCAGAAGTTTCTCAATGGGAAAAAGCTCAACTTTTCTTCTTCCCACTACCTCCGCCATATAAAATTTCCCAAAGAACTCACTTTTAAGCTTGTTCTCTATGGCTCTACTAAAGGATGAAAACCAGAGAGCAAACAACTGAGTTCAAGAACACCCAGGGTTAAAAATTTAAGAAAATATCAACATGCAAGCAATGGTCCAAATACTCAAGATTCATGTTAATGAATTCAATTACTGTATATGAGATTTTCATTGATGAGCAGGGCTTTGGGCATACCAAATTATCACACAAATCATTGCCTTTTGAGACTTCGGATACTTTTACAGTTTAATTTGCAAACAGAATATTTATAACAAATTATTTTTAACCAAATCATATCTTGAAAACTGTTTATATAGAAAACCCAGGGAATAAAGTGAACTGTTCATTGTGGAAGGCCTTAAATTACATTATTACAGTAGAAAATACAGGAGGTAGAAGATAACTGAAAAGACTAATGCAACATTAGATTCAAATCTATAGCTCCTGTAGCTACTTAAAACATGGTTTTAGAAACTAAACCCAACATTTCCAGTAACCATAGAAACAGTTAAAATAAAATTTGCCATGAAAGCCCTTATATCATGCTTGATATAGGGAGGTAGGAAGATGTAAGAACCAGGACACATGAGACATGACATTTTATCTACAACTCCTGTTTGCTTTACTGAGGGTGTAGTTTCACAATTCAGTCACCTTCTTCAGCTTCAGACTCAGATTCTAGAAAAGGGGAAAAATGCAGTCAAGCATTATATAAATATCAGAAAGCAAAAAGTTCCCATTTATTAACTTTGAAGCTCTTTATTACAATTAAGTAATTTTATTAATAACCACCTACTTAAAAGGGGGATATTCAAAAACCTTCATTTGTAAATCTAGTAAGTAGTCTCAAATTTTTCAATTTCCCTTCGAATACGTATGTTAGTGTACTGGCCAAGCCATCAGGATACTTTAGTATTTCAAGTCAAGTTCTTCCCACCTGCCTTAAAGCAAGTGAGTATTGGCAGGTCGGTCACGAATGAACAACAATCTGTCCTCGAGGTACAGAATGGTAATCTCAATGAGAAAAGGTAGTTACATTCTATGACTGCTTTACAATGAGTTCTTGGGCTTTACCACACACACTGCGCCAAAGACAAGACTCACCTTCTTCAGCATTTTTGAGCCACTCTACAAACTTTTTCATTTGCTCAAGGAAGACGCTCTTCCCCTTTGCAACATGCGCATCCTTGTACCACTTCAGAATGGGCTCCTCGCTCAGGACCTCAGCTACAAAGAGAGCGATCGTTACATCCGGGGCTTCTCAGGCGAAGTCAGAGGCCACCTAAAGCGGAACTGCCTGCCTGGCAAAACTGAGCCTACTCAAAGGTATGGATAATTACCGTATTCAAAACGCTCAACTGGTTTCTTCAATTCTGTAAGGACAGTCCTCCATTACGAAAAGCTTTATCAACTTGTTGCCAACGTATGACCCGCAACTAGGAAACACTGAACCAGTGATTCTCCCAACTGAAGGCAACTTACAGCCCCCTTCGCTGGGACATCTGACAATGTTGAGAGACATTCTTGGTTGTTACAGCAGGGAGAGATGCTACTCGCCCCTCTACAATGCACAGGACTGTTACCAACTAGAGTTAAACGGCCCAAAATACCAGCAGTACCAAGGCTGAGAAACCTTGTGATAAATGATTAGGGCTATCTGATGGGTGACATTAAATTTTTTATGTGTGACAATGGTACTGTGGTCTTACTAAAAACAAAAACAAGTCCATGTACTTTACAAAGCCATACTGAGAAATTAATTAAATGAAGGTTTCTAGGATTTGTTTATAAATGATTAAGAGTGGGGGGCAGATGTAAATGGAGGCATACTTCCAAGAAACCTTACTGCGCACTACATACAGAAGCCCGACTAGAGCCAGAGCCCGAATACTGGGGAACTCATCACCCTACTCTTTCTTAAGAGCAAAAAATTCTGGGGGTGGGGATACAGATCTCTAAGTTTAGAATATACGAACCAACAAAATCATTTATGAAAACCAGAGCATGGAGATACTACATGTGCACACAAACCACACTTACTGGGGTCAAAGTGGTCTGATTTATGCAGAACTGAAGAAAACATTATTAATAACCATGTAAATATTGCAATGGACTCTCTCCCAACAAAGTGCTTATTTTTATTACCACTTTAGACCAGTTTTCTGAAATAGGATCACAGAAATGGAATAGTAACTAAACAGAAATGGAATAGTAACTAAACAGAAATGGAATAGTAACTAAACAGAAGGTTTTATAATCTTTACAGTCTCGAAGGGCAAGTAAAAGTCTACAAACGGGTAATGGGGTAGAGTGTGATGCGAACTCAACTTGTCATAGGCCCAAGACTACGGAAATGTAACAAGTGTGTCTGGGGAAGAGAACTGATAGAGAATGGGAGGTGAAGTTTGAGGACACATCAAGATGATTTTAGGTTTTAACTTAGTAAGGTTTAGAGATGTTTTGATATATAAGTGGACTAAAAAGCACCCAATTCAATTAGAGACAATTTTGTCCCATGATTAAAGTAAAATATTTTATGGAGCTGATGTTCAGACAACTCCTCACTGGAATTATTAGCAGTATTCTAGATTTTTTTTTTTAAAGATTTTTATGGGGGGGGGTGGTTTAGAGGGAGACAGAGAAGCAGATTCCCTGCTGAGTATGGAGCCCCATGGGGGCTCAATCCCAGGACCCCGAGATCACAACCTGAGCTGAAGTTAGAAACTTAACTGTGTGAGCGAGCCACCCAGGCACCCCTAGGATTTCTATCACCAAATTCAAATTTCAAATTACCTTTATAAAAAAGCACCACTATTTTCTGGAAGGCTTTCATGAAATGAATGTTGTCATAGCAATACTCCTGAATCTTCAGTAACAGAGTCAGCTCAGACTGACCTTGAGTAGTAAAGGCAGCAAGTAGAGGGCTGTATTGCTTTTAAAGGGAAAGGAGAACAAGGTTTGCCATTTATTACAATGACCCTCCATTTCAGAATTCCTAAGATACAGAACTTTTAAAATCACTGTGAATTATATTCTATGTTGTGCAAACTAAAACAATCAAGCAAATAAAACAAAGCAGCAGCTGCAAAGTGTCTAAGTCAAATATGCAATATCGCACCAGGGCTTCTAGACAACTGTCAATACGAAGTTAATAATTTAGAGGATAAAACAGGAGGGCTCTTATTTTCCAATACTCCCATAAAAGCAAACACCAAATTGTAGGTGTATGCTATTTTTAAACGTGTATTTGTTTTTAACTCGTGAACCGAACAAAGTTGAAGTTAGACTTTTTTTTTTTTTTTTAAAAGATCATCAATAGTTTGTAACTACCATGAACAGTTATTTGTCTACTCGCTGGTGTTCATCCCCAGGAGCCACAGGATGGGATCTATTCTCTAAGTACAGTACCAGCTCACGTGTCCCCACTTTAAAAAGAGCAGAGAAATGTTCTGAAAAGGCCTAGTTCTGACACCTTCAAGTGCTTGATGGCTTGCTCTGCTACAAGCTCTTCCTTTTTGTTCCACTCCACGGTGCTCATGACGCTGGACCAGACTATCCCAATGACAACAGGTTCTGGGATGTTGTTTTTTTTCATCTCCTCCTTGACATACAAAATTATCTGCAAAAAAGAATTTAAATTTAGTAAAAGAAATCAATTTTGGTATGTACACTCCCTACATCAAACGCAGACCTTTTACAAAAACATAAAAACACCTTTCCGTGCAACTGGCAGTGTCTCCATGTGTACCACACGAAAGCAGAGACCGTTCAGAACTGGGAGGGATGACCTCTAGTCCAAACCTTCACTTACACACAAGCAAGCTGGCCAGGAAAGGACAGAGATGGAAATACAGGATTTATCCACTGGCCTGCACCCCACAAAATCCCCAAGCATTGTCATTTCTGGGCACCAGTAAAGCACTAAATATGAAAAAGACTGACGAGAAGCCCCAGCAGAACATTCTAGAGCTATTAATGAAAACCCACTGTGGTGAAATACTTGAAAACTTCTCAACTGAATAATCGTTTTCTCTGCCAGAAAGAAATCATTAAGATGGTTTAAATAAAAATATCTTACATCCTTAAATGGGTCACCACGGGACATCTGTTCTTGAAGCTCTTTCTGGAGTTCCTTTCGAGCTCCTATGGTTTGCTGATTCCGAACATATTCCGAAAGTTCTTTCAAGCCTGCCTCTGTAAAGTACTTCGTGAAGTGTTCAACGCTCTGTTTATTGGCAGGAAAAAGTTCCTGAAAGAAGAATTTAATTGGGTTAAATGATCTTTAATCCTATCAAGAAAAACAACTCCTCTTTTCACAGATTAGAAACTGAAGTTCCCTCATCACACTTTTAAGTGTCGCCAAGAACAGAAGCACGAAGCAAACTACAAACCATCAGTCTGTTATCCATGCTCACTTTCCGAAGACTTGCAGCCACGGCATTGATATCTTTTTCATTTATCCATGATTTAAAGAGCTTTACAGCAAAAGCTGCTGAAACCCCTGTAGAACAAAAGAGCTTACTTAATAGATAAGTGTGTTTCAACCGTTCTATCCCCTTATTTTCAAGGGGCATAGAATTACTCACTTTCTCTCTAAACTTCTTTCTACCACTAAACTGCTTAGCATTTCACTCCAATTTCTCTTCTATAATTTACTAGTTATATATTTTTAGTTATTAACACTGCTTTTGAAATGTATAAAATGACAGTAATGGTACTGACACTTGACAAAGGTATCTTATTAAGTACCTAGTTGTCTAGTTTTAAAGTTAGTTTTTGGGGCGCCTGGGTGGCTCAGTTGTTAAGCATCAGCCTTCAGCTCAGGTCATGATCCCAGGGTCCTGGGATCCAGCCCTGCACTGGAATCCCTGCTTGGCAGGAAGCCTGCTTCTCCCTCTCCTACTCTCCATGTCTGTCATATAAATAAATAAAACCTTAAAACAAAAAACAAAACAAAACAAAAACCTAAAAAAATGTAAAAAGTTAGATTTTTAACCATAAAGAATTATTTAACTATGAAAATGACAAAGGGACCTTATTTCCTTTTTGGTTCAACATATCCCCCAACTGGAATTAATCTTTCTGGGTTTCCCCGGCATTTCTCTTTTTAGGTTATAACCACATTTTGTCTGAGCTTTGGATATTTGCTGTATGCCTAAAGAGAGCCAAAGGTATGCATGAAATATCATCTAATGAATTTTGTTAAATTAAAGGATAGTGAAGAAAACGAACACAATTACAAACAAGCCATATCTACATAAACTATATTCGAGCTTTTGTGTTAGTTCACATCTTTCATGATCTTATCCCCACCCACAGCCAACCAAAGACAACTCTTTACTAAGAGGTCATTACCTTCTTTAACCAAATTCTCGTTATAAAGGCTATTAAGAATGGATGCATTAAGTGTTCCATTAGCCAGAAGAACACCAGTCAACATAGCCAGCTTGTTCCTCTCCGACTCTGAAAAACCCTTTAAGAACAGCAGCAGCTATAAAAGTAAATAATTAAAGGTTAAAAAGAGCAACTGCATTACATAAAGAGAAGCAGTAAGGCAAACGATTTTGGTTAAAAAAGTGTGGGCTCTGAGGTCTGACCGTCCACATTTTTATTTCAGTTGCTTGCTGAGTGATGCTGGGCAAATTACTTAACCTCCATGCCTCAGTTTCCTCACAAGTAAATGTGGATAATAAAACTTGCCTCACAAGATTTTTGTATTAAATGAGTTAATAATTACACCAGTGCCTGAAACGTGATAAATGTTACTATTAATGTTACTGGATTCTTTGGTCCGCCTATACACAGAATACCCAAGACTCCAACAGCACGTATGTTAAAATTTCTTTCTCAATATGCTTAGCTCTAATCCTCTATCCCCTATCTTGAACAGACCTCATTTTGACTTTTAGCCTTTTGTCACTTGTTTGGACACCAAGCTAAGAAACTGTGTATAACAAATTGAACTAAATGATATACCCCAAACTACCTTTCAGGCCACATAAATAGCTAATCATTTCAAATCTGTGGCAGAATTAAGATACAATGTTCTCCTCTTTGACCCCGACCTTTTGTTCCCATAAAGCATACTGTTCTTCTTACCTTTTTTACTTCATCTTCAAAACCTTTCTCCAGGTATTTGTAGCGCCTGATTAACTTGTTAAAAACCTATGAAGAAAGGAATTTAATAATTTCATAACTATAGTTGCCAGATTCCTAAAAAATCTGAGTATCTCTCAGTATCTTTAGAACATCAAAGAAAACCTTCTGCTGGATAGGAGTTTACAAACTGTGTAAGCCAACTTAGGAAGAGTCTGTCAACTCCCAAACCCTACAGTATATGATCTAACACTTAAGCCATCCCACAACAGATTTTTATTGCCAAATGTTAAAAGCAAGGACTAATTATTGCTCAAATACAAGTCATTTACCCATTTGTAGGATATTAATAGAGTAAGAGCACAGATATAGTTTTACTTTCCTAATGACACAGACAACCAATTTCTAGGCTAGATACACATGAATTCTTTGCTTACAATAACACAAACCTAACTATGTACGAAACCTTCAAATGAAATTTTGATTGGTAAGCTAATCTGCCTATAACCTATTCATCTTTAAGAAGTTATACACAGGGGCGCCTGGGTGGCTTAGTCAGTTAAGTGTCTGACTTCGGCTCAGGTCATGATCCAGGGTCCTCGGACTGAGCCCTGCTTGTCCCCTTACCCCTCCGTCTGCAGGCGCTCTCTCAAATCAATACATCTTTTTTTTTTAGATTTTATTTATTTATCAGAGAGAGAGGGGGGGAGAGAGCGAGCACAGGCAGACAGAATGGCAGGCAGAGGCAGAGGGAGAAGCAGGC
This sequence comes from Mustela nigripes, assembly GCF_022355385.1. Classification (NCBI taxonomy): domain Eukaryota; kingdom Metazoa; phylum Chordata; class Mammalia; order Carnivora; family Mustelidae; genus Mustela; species Mustela nigripes. Next base: position 12,511,820 of record NC_081559.1, on the reverse strand, counting down.
TCCCTGCTGAGCAAGGAGCCCGATGTGGGACTCAATCCCAGGAAGCTGGGATCATGACCTGAGCCGAAGGCAGCTGCTTAACCAACTGAGCCACCCAGGCGTCCCTCAAATCAATACATCTTAAAAAAAAATTATATGTAGAATAATTCTATGATGGAAATCATGACAGGGAAATGATTTTCCTTTTCAGCTTGAGGTTTTTCTTAAAAATGGATTAATTCCAAAGGGACAAGTAGGAAAATAACCAATTCAATCTTTTTTGTTTTGTTTTCCTTAACACATTTCATTATATTGCACCAAAAAGTATCTCTAAATCTTCAGCTCAAATTCCTTCAAGCTTTTACTTGCAACCTCTTCAAAGTAGACTCTTCCTATTCAGATGGATGGTAGCTAACCAAGATAAATAAAGTCTCATTTACCTGAGCAAATGCTTGCATGGTCTCTAGGTCTTCTTGTGCCGCGAACACACAGACATCTGTCCGCATCATGTCATCTGCCAGCGTACCACCTGGGGCTGAGGTATATTTACAAACAATTTGCAGTGACCTTCACTGAAAATTAGTAATTGTTTCCATCTTACTTTCTGGAAGGATTCCCATTATAAAATAAAATGATAAAAATTCTAAAAGATGATCTGGAAGCTAAGTCAGGATCTCAGTAGGAGTATGACTAGTTGGTTCAGGATGTGTGAATAAAGTGAAACAATTTAAGGGAATAACGCCCTTCAGCAACCCAAATAAACTCGGTGCATTAGTAACTCAAATAAAGCTGTATTAATAACCACTCAGCAGTATCAAATCTGTCACACAAGTGGAGATGCTGAATTGGTTTTGATAACGTAACTTTTCATAAATAAAACCACCCTGTAAGTTGCCGAAGAGGTTGGGCGGTTAAAAACTTACAAGTCAGAGACTTTATCTTTTACATACATTTATATGTATTTACAGATACAGTGGTATCTGATACATACTTAGAAATATGGGGAGAGGGATGAAGTCAGGGGGACACAGCCAGATCAGACTGTTAACCGTTACGGACGTTGGGTAATAGACATTTGTTTTACTATTCTAAGATATCTTCAAAAACTTCTTTAGTGAAGGTTTTACAAAGAATTTTAAAAGCAGGCTTATTGGTAGTATTGTAAATAGAAAATGGGTATTTCTTACCATAAACTGGTAATGCAGAGGAAGAAATTCTCACTGGACTAGGCATTAGAACATATGACAACATGTTCCTCGGCTCTACGATGGGTAATTATTCCACTGCATGTAAGTCACTGAAACCTCTCTAAGCCTCCACCCTGAGTTCTGATTCTATCAGCCAGGCTGTGAGGGGCAACACAGTTACCACTGAAAACATTCTGAAATATTTTAAAGAGCCATGGAAAGGAAAGTGCCACCATCATTTGACGATATAGAGCTAAATGACACATTCTCTTAAGATTTCCTGAGCGCGTAGAGCGGAGGGAGGAGTCAGAAGTTGCTGAGCAACAGGAATACACTGTGAGCCACACGAGGTCATTTCGTATTGCGAAGGAACTTTATTAAAACTTACTTAAAATAGTGTCATTTTAGTATACTCTAACCCAACATATCAAAAATACGGATTTTAACAATTCAGTATTCAAAATATTATTATGAGGTCTTACATTCTTTTTTCTATTAAGTCTTTAAAATCCAATGTGTATTTGACAACACCTCTCAATTTAGATCAGCCATATCCCACGTGACAGATAGCCACACCCAGGTAGCGGCTAATGTACTGAGGAGTGCAGTAGTCCTCCGGCACACAGAAGTTGTATTTCACAAGACAGAAGAGGTAATAAGGGTTTCTCTACTAACTGAGAACGTTCAAACAAGCAGGAAGAATTTATTGACTGGGAATGTAGTAAGGACATAGGTATCAGAAAAGGCATCCCCAAATATTATGGTTTTGTAACAGATTTTAACTATAGAGCTAGACAGAGCAAGAAAATTTGCTAAGTTACTATGATAAGGGAGGAAAAAAATGGAAAAATCTTGTGGTAAAAGCCAAAAAAGCCACCCCAATTTGAGAGGACTGTCAAACAGCTCGGATTCTGAATCCCACGTGATCTCTACACATTCCGCCTCCCACAAAACCCAGACACTTACTTACCCAGCATTCCGCCGGCCACCAGAATGTCAAAGAGTGTTTCTGCATAACGGCGGTAATCAAGCTTTGCTCCAGAAGCATCAAGAAACTTTGCTACTGCTTCCAAATCAGTACCAGTTTCAGTTAAGCCTTGAATAATACAGTCTTGAAACTGAGTAGGGTCAAACCTCTCTTTTTCATCTGGGGGGAAAACCCCACAACATTTAGTGTTAACAGGCTTACAAAATGCCACCAAACCACCACCTTACGAAAGTCTAAGTCCTGAATAAATGAACCACATTTAGCACAATCTCATTGATTTCAACAGCTGTAAAACACCAAGCAAAGACCTAAACACACACACTCTCTGCAATGCAAGGCAGGACTACCTAGTCATGAGAACTGCGTGGCTTTTTCCCCCACTATTTTTTCACTTAAGTCTCATAAATGAGGATTTATAAAACGAGCTAGTGTGCTCCTATAGCCAGGAGACAATTTCTACCCTAAATGCTCTCCTACTGCCTGTGAGCTTTTCTGAAATTTAGGGCATCCTCTAAATTTCAGGTCAATTTTATTCTTGAGTTAAATTTTGTCCAAACACTGGAACTCTCCATTCTTTTCTCTAAGTGCCTGTAACACTTTCTATGTTGTTTTTTAAATCGTTCATTTGGTACTTAACAGTGCCTTACGCACAAACCCAGCCTTTACTGAGCTGCTACTACACTCGTCATGACAGGGTTTGACCTCTCCATCTAGGTTAGATGCTATCTTAATTTTCACACAGCACTAGAGTAATCAACTCCTCCCTGTCTGCCCAGGACTTTTCTGTTTTAGCACTGAAAGCCTATGTCCTGGGAACTGTGTTCAGTCTCAGACAAATCTGGATGATGGTTCATGCTACCCAGAACCCCATCATCAAGAATTAGGGGGGCATGAGTGATCTCTATCTGGAACTGGGGAAGTGACAGCTCTTCCGGATGCCAGGAACAATAAAATTACTTGATACTAAACACATTCAAAAGAACAAAGACTTTCCCCCATCACTGCTGAATTGCTCTGGTTTCCAATTTCTGTTCCTCCTCTTGAGAAAATTTACCAGGTTAAATCTAAAAAATCTAAAAACTAAAAAAATCTGCAAAGACTAGCATCAAATTGTCTTCAGTCTCCCCACTACAAGAGGAGAGTCTATGATCAGGGATTACAAGACTCTGTAATACACATCTCAAAGTGTCTGCTACCTAGGGTAAAGTAATACAATTTATAACCAGTAGCTGACCCAATTCTATTTCCTGTAAAATAAGGTCAATAGGTGTTTTTGAGCAGTAACACTGGAAGATATGGGGGGAAAGCAGGATACAAAATATACCTGTGACCACACCTATTTAACTTTGTATCACTAGTATAGTGACTAGCTACAGAATTAAATATTCGCCTACCCACCCACGAAGACAGAAGCAGTTAATGTAATTCTACAGTGTGAACTCTGTTCCATAATTAACTTCCATGCATAAAGGTTTTTCTCTCACAGTTTCACAAAGTTTGGGAGGAATTAGCAATCACAATAGCTCTCCTTTCATTAGCTAACTTTTTCCCTCAAGCATAAATCTGCTTGAATAAAATTTAGCTAGTGAAAATGCACTCCATACTTTAAAAAAAAAAAAAAGAAGAAAGAAATATACTTTAGCCTTGCAATAAAAAGACCATTCACTAACCTGCTTAAAGACACATATGTTGATACTAAAAAATAAAGGCTTAGAAAAACACTGGAAATATTAAGGATGTATTTGAAATGGCAGTCAACTACAGATTCAAGGTCCTTTCTGGTATTTTCTTTTAAAGTTCACTATTAAACCACTGCCTGCCAGAGAAACCAAGATAAAAAAGTTATTCTGGAGATGTGAAGAGAGATGTTAAAACACAAATATTTACCTCTTTTTCTGGTTTTAAAACGCTGGCCTGATAGCGTTGGCTTTTGCTGCTTTTGATTATTCATAAAAGACACCCTAGAAAAGAAAAATAAGGCCTTAAAAATATCACTGCCATTAACATTCATTTTAAAACCAAAGCATCAAACCTTGGTCTAGTCACACAGAAGTCAAATATTAACACAAACTTTCAGCCTGGCAACAGACCTGGGGGAAACAAAGAATCACGTTTGCCTGAATTAAATGTAACTTCAAAACCTGCATTTCTCCCTACAAGAAACCTTTTAAAGGCGGGATGTACACTTTTAAATGCCTTTACAGCACCACAGTGAGCGGTGGCAGAACACCCATCACAAACACAATCGCTTTCCTCCTCGTTCCTCTTTAAATTCCCCTTGATTCCACTACTTCTCAGCACCACAGACGGCTAAAAGAGATCACCACCCAAGTCAGGGGGGATACAGAAACGTTACGTCCATTTTCAGACACCGGTCAAGAGGTGAATCCTTTCTAGAGGGGTTTCTGAGCAGCAGCCCCCCTACCCATGGTGGCTGTGACTGCGGCGGCCGCCTGCACCAGCCCCGCCGGCCAAACGCCCCGAGGGCCGGCCTAGCCTCCCTGCCCCGTTCCCTGCAGCCGGCCCAGCTGCCTGCCCCGTTCCCGGCGATCCAAGTCTCCTCCCCGGCACGTGTCGCCCCTCCACACCCTTCCGGCGCCCGCCGCTGGAACGCGACAACCCGCCCGCACGCAGGGCGCCCCTGGCCGCCGCGGGGTGCCGTAGGGGCTGGTCCCGGCCCGCAGCCCCTTCCCCACTGACCCCGTCGCCGGCGGTGGCGGCCGCCGCAACGAGCGGACCGCAGGCGCCGAGGCGCTTCGCGCCGGGGGCCCCGCCGCCCCGTACATCCGCCCGCCCTCCAGCCACAGCAGCGGCGGTGGAGGCGGCCGCAGAGGTGGTGGCGGCTCCCCCGCCCCGCCCGCCAGAACCCCCCACGCGTACATCACCCAACAGAGGCCGCAGCGGCTTTGTTACCCAGGCCGGGCAGCGCGGCCGGCGCGGGGGTGGGGGGGCCGCCTCGGCCACTGCCGCGGTCTCCGGCGCCGCAGCGCACGCCCGGGCCCCACGTTCCGGCCCCGGCCGCACGCCCTCGATCTCCCCGGCGAGGCGGCGGCGGTGACCCTCGAATCCAGGCCCCGGATCCCGCCCGGCCTCATGCGGCGGCCTCCGCTCGGGCCCATTCAAGCGGGGCCGCATCGGACCCGCCCCCCCCCCCCCCCGTGCCCCCGCCCTGTCCGACGACGAGGGGCCACAACCTCGGCCGGGGACAAGCGGGCGTCGCGCCTCACCGAATTTAAGGCGAAGAGGAAAGAGCCAGAAATCCCCGAGGTGGCGGCAACTGCGGCGGTGTCTCCTCTGCGACCGGAACTAACGCGAGGAGGAGGGAAGAGTGTCACCCCCGCCCCGGCCGGCCTCCTATCGCGAGATTTCCGCCCCGGCGTCCTCCCCCGCGGCCCTCCGCGGCGCCGCCCGGGGCCTCCGCCGGCTCCTTTCCGCGGGGCGCGCGGTGGGAAGGCGGAGGGCGCGGGAGGGAGCGGGAGGCGCGTGCCCCCGGCTTCTCTGTTTCTCTGTGGGGAGCCGGGTTTTCCGGAAATGTATCCCGGACTGGCGTGTTTTCTCCCAACTCTGCGTCGTCCGGCCTCTCAGCACGTGGAGGGGGTAGAGGAGCAGCCACCCCGCGCCCACCCCTCGCCCGCGCCCACCCCCTCGCCCGCGCCCACCCCTCGCCCGCGCCCACCCCCTCCAGCTCGGAGGCCGCCCAGAGTCGCGCCGCGTAGACGCGGCCCCCCCACCCCCGCCGCCGCCACCCACCGAGCAGGAAGTCCCAGCCCGAGGGCTGGGTGCGCCGGGGCCCTCCTGGGGCGGTGGTTGAGCTGGGCCTGGGGCCGGGCTGCGGCCCGCGGCTCCCGCCGGGGGCGCCGGAGCGGGAGGACTTCGCTGTGCGGTGCTGGCGCGGTGGGAGATCCAGGTGGAGGCGTTCGGACGAAAATCCGCCCTCCCTGCTGTGGCCGCCCCTCCTTGCGTGGTCCTCGTCGTTTGCGCCTGAGTGTGGTGCTGGCGGGGACCTGGAAGGCATCAGACTCCCCTGAAGGGTTTTTTACAAACACAGATGACTGGGTCCCACCAGCACAGATGATGTAGGCCTGTCGTGGGACTCAAAGACGTGCATTTCTGACAAGTCCCGTGGGATGCTGATGATGCTGGTCTGGGGACTGCACTTTGAGAAGCACCGGTTCGAGGGTGTCTCATCGGAGAGCTGGGGGACAGGTAACGTGTGTGAAAAGCACCGTGGACATTATAAACCTGAGCAAATAGCGATGCACCATGTCTCCCAGGATCCAGCCTCTGCATAGTGGTTTGCATTGCTACTTATCCTGCCAAACACAAAACAAAACAGAAGTCACCTTCCCTGGACTCTGCTTCTCTTCCTTAGCAAATATTTTGGGCAAATTAGTTTGCATTAGTTGATATATGTTCTTGAACTCAGACTTCTGACCCCTTCCCTCACAACTTTTTGGAAAATTAGTTTCTCAGAGTTCTTTCCTGAAATTATTGCCAAATCCAGTGATCCTTCGATCCTTCAGTTCTCACCCTCCTTCCCTCCCCTGAGCATTTAGGGCATTACCCGTCCCCTTAACCCTTGTTCCAACTGTCCCGGTTACCCCCGGAGACTCCTTTGTAATTGCCACCACCTCCTTTTTGTGCTCATACCTTTTATCTTCCATCATGCTTTCCTACATGATACTCTCGTATATTCCTAGAGATTTAACTTTTCAAAGAATGCCACATTCTCTTATTGAATCCTTAAATATTTGTTGAGTCTAGGCTCTATGCCCTTCCAGGCTGAGGGAATAGCAGCGGGCAAGTGCTGAGGTAGGAAAAACTTGGCCTGTTGGAGGAATGGGAAGGGGCTAGTGTGACTGGACCTTGGTGGCAGATGGGAGGACCTTGGGAGATGGGAGCACAGGTGATTGGTCAAAGCCGGAGTTTTTTAAGTCTAACCCTTTATGGTGAACTCCATAGTCCCACTAACTGTTATCTCCACTAAATGCCAAACCAAACACTCTTAAGTGCTATTGATTATTCTTCTTCCCACCCAAAGCTGTTTTTCTCACTTCTGAAGTTCTCTTAAAAATACAATGTTCTACTAATAAAAATAATAGCCACTTTATGTAGCAGGTATATGTGTAATGTATTCCTCTAAGCACTTCACCTTATTTAATCCTCAAAACTACCTTAATATCAAAACAAACAAACAAACAAACAAACAAACTACCTTATGATCTGGAAACTGTTATTAGCCCCATTTAGTAGACTGGAAGACTGAGGCATAGAGAGAGCGAGTAACTTACCCAAGGTCATAGAACTAGTGAATGGAAGAGCTTGATTTGAACCCAGGCAGTCTGGCTATATATACTGCTGTAGCATTACTGCCTTGCCACCAAGATCTTATTTATCCATTCAACAAATAGTTATGGAGCTAAGGGCCACTAGAGATACACAGTTGACAAGTTAGACCTCTGACCTCACAAAGCTTATCTTCTATATTTTCACATTTCTCAATGTCGTCATCTTTTTCTAGTATCATCTTCATTTAGGTCTCTGTTTCCCCTAACTGGGACTTTTGCAATAACCTCCTCTAACTGTTATCTCTTCCCCTACACTTCTAGAGTAATCTTCCCAAATGCAGCCTGAATCATTTCTCCTCAGTGTTTAAACGCCTTGGTCTGTACTCCAGATCACCCAGGGATATTTCTGACCAATGTTTCTCACCTTTACTTCCCATATCATTGCTGGTTCTTAACCTGTTATGGCCCTCTGTTGTGAGGCATAGAGCAAACAATTTTTGACTAAAAACTATATTAAATTCAACAAGTGATTTTTATTTTTTAAAAAGATTTATTTATTTTTAGAGTGTGAGAGGGGAGGGGCAGGGGGAAAGATGAAAGAGAGAAAATCCTTAAGGTGAGCGTGGGGCCTGAGCATGGGGCTCGATCGCAGGACCCTGAGATCATGACGTGAGTAGAAATCAAGGGTCGAATGTTCAACCTATAGAGCCACCCAGATGCCCCAGCAAGTGATTTTCTTTAAAAATTAAACCAGATCGAAGATTATCCATATAAGATCTTGTTCACTTATTTCCATTCTGATACATGTTCCTGGAAGTCAGCACGGAGGGGCCCCCTGGGAACTATGTACGGAAGGCGAGCCCATTTTATCTAAGCTTCCAGGTGTGCCCACAGGAGGAGGTGCGGTGGGCTCTCAAGGGAAGTGTTTGTGAACTGTACCATGGCAGAACAGTTTCCAAACACCTGACGTCTGCTTTAGTCAGACTGAGATGTCCCTCTTCTTGAGATGTCCTTCCCTCATTTTTTATTGTCAAAATCCTATTTATCATTTCAAGCCTCATTTCAAATACTACCCTCCCTTAAGCCATTCTTAGTCACTGCAACTGTCTTATCTTTTATCCTGTACTGAAATTAAAAACAAAATTTTTTTTAAAGATTTAATTTATTTGTTTGACAAAGAAAGAGAGCACAGGCAGGCAGAGCAGCGTGTAGAGGGAGAGGAAGGAGGAGGCTCCCTGCTGAGTAGAGACCAAAGATGGGCTTGATCCCAGGACTCCAGGACCATGAACACAGCCAAAGGCAGCCACTTACCCCACTGAGCCATCCAGGTGCCCCCATACTGAAATTCTTGATGGCGATCTTGATTTCTTGCTCATTTCAGTAGTGCCTCAGTGTATGGCAAGCAATGTGCTTTAGTGAGTATGGGATGAGTTTGATAAAACTAGTATTTTGCGTGAAGAAGACTTGACCATGGAGGGAAAGAAGGGTCACAAGGAAGGTCAAGCTGATTTCTTATAGCAATGCTGGAAGATAGACATTGAAAGGAGAACCTCATCCCTGGCTGTTTTTGATATTTTACCATTTAAGCTCTCTGTAAAATGTGAGTGTGGATGCTTTACGTGATAGCTAAAACCCTTCTAACACTCGTAACTGGGGTTCCGTATCTTTCTGTAGACTCATTATTGGTATCCGTAAACTGACTAGAGTTCCCAACAGTATACTGCTTGCGTACCTGATAAATGCTGTACTGCTGTCACAGTTTAAGGAGCTTAAAGTGTTAAATTTATGTTTAAGGAGCTTAACGTTATTGAGCTCTGAGCTTGACAAGAAGGATGAATTAGATCTTTGAGGAAATGCCTTATAAGACAAGACCCCAAGCTTGCCTGAAATTGCCTTTTGTTTTGTTAGTGCTATGCAGGACTTTGTTATTTAGACTTTCTGTGCTCAGTTAAGAATGCTGTAGGGGCTCTTGGGTAGCTCAGTCGTTAAGTGTCTGCCTTCAGCTCAGGTGACTATCCCAGGGTCCTGGGATGGAGCCCCACATTGGGCTCTCTGCTCAGCAGAAGGCCTGCTTCTCTTTCTCCCACTCCCCCAGCTTGTGTTCCCTCCCTGGCTGTATCTCTCTGTCAAATAAATAAATAAAATCTTAAAAAAAAAAAAACCAAACCCAAAACAAAGGCCCTACTTCCAAATATCACTTTGGGGTTAGGGTTTAAAAAAAAAAAAAGAAGAATTCTGTAATGGCTAACCTTGCAAACTCCAGTGTATAAATAATAAAGTTTTTGGTAAAATATTAGAAACATTCAAGACAATGTCTTATGATTAAAGTATTTTGGAACTTTTTTCATCATTGCTAGGCCAGATTGCATTCCCTGTTTTTTAATCTATCTATCTATCTATCTATCTATCTATCTATCCATCCGTCCATCCATCCATCTATCTATTTGTAACTAGGCTCCACACCAACATGGGGCTCAAACTCAGGACTCTGAGATCCAGACGTATGCTCTATTGACTGAGCCAACCAAGGGTCCCTGGGTTCTCTACTTTAAACGAAGATTTATTTCATGAATGAAAATATTTCAGTAATCACTCCCAGTAGTCTTCATAACATTTATGTAGGATTGGGATTATTTCTCTTAAAAGTATTTGGTAGAATTTATCAGTGAAGCCATATGGGCTTGGGCTTTCCTTTGTGGGAAAATTTTTTATTAACAATTTAGTTCCTTTACTTGTGATCTGTTCTGATTTCCTGTTTCTTCATGAGTCTACTTTCATAATTTGTTTCCAGAAATTTGTTATTTTGTCTAAGTTGTCTACTTTGCAGGCATACAGTTGTTCATAAAATTCTCTTATCATCCTCTTAGTATCTATAAAGTTAGTTGTGATGTCTTTTGTTTCATTCCTCATTTGATAATTTGTGTCTTCTCTTTTCTGAGTCAGTATAGCTAATGGATTATCAGTTTGGTTAACATTTTCAAAGAAACCAAATCTTTTGGTTTTCTTGATTTTTCTCTATCTTTTGGTTTTGTTTTTTATTTCAGTGATTTCCACAGAATGCCACTGATGACCTATTCTTACTCCAAGTTTAACAGTTTTTTATGAATAGCACGTGTCGATTTGTTGTTGGCCTCTGTTTCATTATTCTACAGTCTTGAAATGGTGGTTTTGGACAATCTTGCCCTGTTTTACCACTAGTTTTGGAGAGAGGATTTGCTGACACCTTCATTCTGCCACTGCTGCAAGTTCCCCATAGTACTTTTGGATTTAAAATTTTTGACCTACTTAGATGAAAGATGCTAGATGCAACATGTGAACTTGCTAATAGTTTTAACTTTGGTGGTAGAAGTAGATAAGTGTTTCTTTTCCAAGGGTAAGTAACAATAGGTTTTTCTTCCAAAAATTAGGAAGATGACAAGGCCCTGTTCCAAAGAGCACATTGCTTCTGATATGGTCTGGGAAAAGTATTTATACTCCTGTGCTTTGGATAGAAGACTGTAAAACACCTTATGTACCTGTCTTAAACACTATATATATATATGTATATATATATACATATATATGTTTATATGTACGTATACATACGCACATATGAATGCATGTATACTCATACATATATATGAATGTACGTATTGTATGTGGCTAGAAGTATTTTCATAGGCTCTACAAGATTTTTACAATGCAAAAGTGTTGAGGTGCAGTGTGTTTTCAAATAATTTCATTTTAGATGAAAATGTGTTAAATTGTTGCTCCATATCTCATATATACCATTTATTAATTATTTTATAATATTTTAATTTATTTATTTGTCAAAAAGAGAGAGAGCGCACAAGTAGGGGGAGCAGCAGGCAGAGGGAGAAGCAGGCTCCCTGCTGAGCAAGGAGCCCAATGTGGGACTTGATCCCTGACCTGAGCCAAAGGTAGATGCTTAACTGACTGAGCCACCCAGGTGTCCTTCATATATACTATTTAAAAAATTTTTTTTTAATTTAAGTAATCTCTAAACCCAAGGTGTGACTTGAACTCATGACCCTGAGATCGAGTTGCATGTTCTACTGATTGAGTTAACCACATACTCATATATACCATTGCTTTCACTTGCTGTATAGAAGAGTTTTAGTAGCTATTTGACTTTTAATAATATTTACTATTAATACTATCTGTTAAAATCAAGATAATGAAAAATAAGAAATAAGCGTTGTTGGTTACCTGAACATTTTAGTAAAATTTGGTAAATAAGTTATTCTTTAAAGACACTGATTTCTCAGGGCACTTGGGTGGCGTAGTCCGTTAAGTGTCTGCTTCTGGCTCAGGTCATGACCCCAGGGTCCTGGGATCAAGCCCTGCATCAGGCTCCCTGCTTGGCTGGGAGGCCTGCTTCTCCCTCTCCCACTCCCCCTACTTGTGTTCCCTCTCTCGCTGTGTCTCTCTTTCTCAAATAAATAAAATCTTAAAAACAAACAAACAGAGGCGCCTGGGTGGCTCAGTGGGTTAAGCCGCTACCTTTAGCTCAGGTCATGATCCCAGGGTCCTGGTATCGAGTCTCGAATCGAATCGGGCTCTCTGCTCAGCAGGGAGCCTGCTTCCCTCTCTCTCTCTCTCTGCCTGCCTCTACATCTACTTGTGATTTCTCTCTGTCAAATAAATAAATAAATAAAATCTTTAAAACAAACAAACAAACAAACAAACAACAACAACAAGACACTAATCTCTCCCCTTGAAACAGACTCTATTATTTAGATTTTTGAGGTTTAGGTATTCAAGAAACCTGGCATTCAATCTCTCTCTCCACAAAGGAACCAAGGAATGATAGTAGGTTAAGGTGAAAACTCTTTGTTCCTGTAAAGTGTTTATTCAGAAATAGTTTGAGGAAACTTGCCAAGTAAGTAATATTTTGGATGACCACAATAGCTACATTCTAAGTTATGTAACATGCAAGGCATTTAAAGAAAAACAACAAGGTTAACTGAAGGTGTATGGTATAATTGTAAGTTATAGGATGAAGGACTGCTTATTGCTTACTAATTCTTATTTCTTAATATATTAATATTCATTTAAAGGACAAGAAATCTTCTTGATAGCCCTGATCTGAAAGTCTTTGTGTTAGAAAATGATCTCAAGTGTATGTTGAGCTCTTGCCTGGCCCGTTAGACGGCCATCTTTCTTCACTCTCTTTTTATAAACCCAAATTTCACTTTTTAGGGCCCTCTGTGTGATATAAAGTTATTAGCCTAAAAAGAGAAAGCAGCTGAGCGGAAGGGACATTCGTTGGTGCTGTATTGCAGCTGTCGGTGGTGGCCGCAGCCACACCACTCTGTTGCTATAAGCGCGACACTGCTGCGACCAGCGCGTGCTACCGTTAGCAGTAAGAGTGGTCCTGGTAGATCTTTCCTCTAGAGAAGATGTTATTGTTGACGCAGTATGTTCACGTGCATTTTAGAGTTCTCCACAGAAACTCTGTGAGGAAGCGGGGCTGTTTAACTTTCAAGGGAAGCTACATATAATATCACTGATGATGATTCTTCCAGAAGAAGGTCGTGGACTATCTGTGATGGAAATCTAATGCCGATTTATCTGATGAGAAAAGTACCCTTTTACTCATCGTGCATTTTTGATTCTACTCTTAAAATGCAGTATTAAAACTGTCCTGGAGGATTTCCTAGGTCTTTCTGGAACAAAGTGTCTTTGGAAACATAGCTTTATTTTTCAGAACCTGTCTAGTGCAGGTGACCACAGTCTCAGAGGGCTTGATGTAACGAGGCTTGTCCACAGCAGAGGTTCTTAGCCTTGGGCCAATGTCATAGGAGGCGTTCGTGTGAAATTCTGCAGCAATTCTCTATACCTATTCCTCTGAGTGTAAGTCATGTTTCAAAATGCACAAATTCCATGAACTTTTAGAACCCAGGTAAAAAAGTGTTATGAAATAACATTAAGAACTTTTGTTTTTTGTTTTGTGTGTGTGTTGTTTTTTTTTTTTTTTAAGAACGTTGGTATTTTATGACATCTTGAGAATCACTTGCCTAGAAAGAACAATACATAAGCAACAGATTTGTCTTGGAGCAAAGCATTTGCTAAGAACAGTGAGGAAGTTCTCTGTTTTTCCTGGGCAGAAGAGGTAAAAGAATGAAATGTTCTAGGACCTTCACTTTTGTTTTCTTCAACACATATCCACTAAGTACTTACCGTGTGCCTGGTGCGCCATTGTAGAGGTCGGAAGACAGTAGGTTGTGGTTCTTACGACGTGCGCCGTCCACCCGATGATAGGCACAAGCGCAGCGCCGCCGGGAACGTGCAGATGGGGAGGTCCACACCAGATGCCACTAGAATGTGGATGAGGCAGTGGCCAGATCTGCACAGCTGGGAAGGAAGGGGGTCCCAGAGGATTCTGAAGAGGAGGCAGCTGAAGTGGGACTTGATGAAATAGAAGAGGTTAGTCAGATGAAGAAGTAGGGGCAAGAAGCAGCCCCTACTTGTGGAAAAGCCTGAGGAGTGGCGATGGCTGCCGACTTCTAAAAGCAGGGACCAGCTTGGTGTGCGGAGTGTGGAGTGTGTGTGGACATACGTCTGTGTGCATTCGGGGAGGGCAGTGGAGATGATGTGAGGGTTCGTCTAGGAAGGGCCTAGGCAGATATGTTCAGAAGTTTGGTCTTCATCTGTGTTGTTTTCTGTGTAGTAATTTACTTCAAAATACTTTAGAAATTACGATACAGTCAAGTCACCCGAAGAGGGAAGGGAGGCCTCTCCCCTAGAATCCATGGCCCAACTAACACCTTGATTTTGGACCTCTAGTCTCCAGAACTGTGAAAGAATAAATATTTGAGCCATCCAGTTTGTGGGAATTCGTGATGGCAGCTCTACAAAACTAATAAAACGGGGAAGATCCTGGCTAGCGGACAGGATTGAGGGCAAACTGGAGAAGCAGGTCTTGAGACGCACAGGGACAGGGGCGGCCCCGAGGATCCAGCCCCAGAGCTTGTGGACCTGCTCTCCACAGCTGGGCCCTCCAGGCAGTCTGTTCCGGCGGCCTTTTACCCTCATGGGCCTTACTCCAGAGTCTCACTCTCAGGAGAGACTCGGACCCAGTTTCTCCTGTGCTGCCCCCAGCAGCGCTCCTGGAACACATGGAGCGGAAGATGGGGAACTCCTCAAAGGAAACCCCCCCGAGCGGATGGAAACAATGGGTGATTCCCACACAGACTGCAGCACAGTCCTTTTTGGAAGCGGAAACTGTCCTGTTGAATGCTACTCTTTTACCCAGTGAACGTAGGTGGTTACAGATGTTGGGAAAGATTCTCTGGGCAGCTCTGCACAGAATAGTTTGGAACAAGACCAGTTAGACAGCTGGTGACATCATCCTAATACGAAGTAAAGGGAGTGTGGGATGTCTGTCCTGCTCTGGTGGCTGTGCCAAGGAAAGAACATTCTTGTTTTGTGCTCCGTGGTATCTTCGTATCAACTCATTCGAGGTTGTGTAAGGAGACTGAGGAAATGCCTTTAATTTCTGTCTCCAACTAATTCTGCCTAATTTTTAAACTTCTGCATCTTATGAATCAGAAGTCGTATCTTTTTGCTATTTGTCTACCCAGGTATGTGAAACAGATCAAATGTTAAATTTCACTATTCGAGGGGCGGAGCTGGGCGCAGGCTGCTTTTGCTTTCACGAGAAGACACCCACTCAGAGAGCCCGGGGTTCAGAAGGCAAGAGGACAAATGCCTTCTGTGTGCCCCAGCCCCGTAGGGAAAACTGGAGTCTCCTCAGAGCCATGGCAAGCGTGAAGGGTTGTACTCCTCACTGGTACAAGCACCGGATGTGCTGCTGACACGGGGAAGGGGATAGAATTGTCTAGACGGAAAGGGGGGACCAGCACCTCGTTCAGTGGGCCCAGCAGGTGTAACAGGAGCAGGAACAAGCTGCGCGTCCCGAGACCTTAGACTTCCCCTACCATCCCGACGTTTGGTCACCGTGTCCCATCTGTGTGTGGGACCAGCTGAGAGTAACTGTAATCTTGACCAGAGTGGCTGGGCCTTCTGGGACCAACTATTCCTGAAGGGGGAGAAAGCAGCAGCTAGTGAAAATGGCTGGGCGCTTGGGTGGTTCAGTTGGTTAAGCGTCCAACTCTCGATTTCGGCCCAGGTCGCGATCTCAGGGTCGTGGGATGGAGCCCCACACCTGTAGGGCTCTGCACTCAGCATGGGGCATGCCTGGGATTCTCTCTCACTCTCTTTCAAATAAATAAATAAATAAATCTTTTGTTTAAGCAAGTGGTTATATTTCTTGCTTGTGTGAGAATTGGCTGGATGGGGATGGTCTGAGAGTAAGTCCCTGCACTATATGCCTTTTTCTATTTTTGAACTGTGTGAATGTATTATTAATTCAAAGAATCTAGTAACTATCCTTTAACGATGCTTATTAGAGCCCAAACAACTGGTTGCAAGTATGTGGTTTCAAATGAGCCTTTTTGAAAAAGTATTTGATTGATATCCATGCCATTCAGATTGTGTATCAACTCGCACAAATGATTTTCATACAGACCCTTCTATTTTTGCTCCTTTAGAGTTCTCAACTGTGACAAATAGAAAATAAATGCCTAGTAACTAACCATCCTTAGCCCCAACAGACCAAATTTTTACAAAATATGAGTAACACTTACCACTGTTTAAAACGATACAGATGATAAAAATTTTTTTTTAAAATATTTTATTTATTATTTAACAGAGAGAGAGAGAGATAGAGCGCGAGCGTGCAAGCACAAGTGGGGGCGGGGCAAAGGGAGAGAGAGAAGCAGGCTCCCCGCTGAGCAGGAGCCACACGCAGGGCTTGATCCCTGGACCCCAGGATCATGACTTGAGCCAAAGGCAGACAGTTAACCGACTGAGCCACCCAGGTGCCCCAAAATAAATTTCTTGTATTCACATTAGATTACAGAGTTAAGCATTCTATTTTTCAGAGTCAAAACTTTTTTTTGTTACTTTCAACTGATTTTGCCCTGGCTACTCCCACTAAGTTCCCAAGCTCTTCTGCTTATGTGTGCAAGAATCTTGCGTAATTTTTTGTCCTGCCCGTGACGCTTCTGTTGTAGTCTCCTTTCTCTTTGGGCTCCAGTCCCCACTTCTTCCCTTAGACCCCTGCCGCCTAGTGAAGCCTCCAAAGTCCGCGGACAGGCCTGCACACAGCCGGATCCCAGTCGCTTCAACCAGGTGTGCTCATGGCCTCCAAGGACCTACAGGCTCCCTGCAGGGCAAGCCCGATTTTCGTCTTTCCCACCCTTTACCCAGTGCTCTCCGCTCAGCCCCTCCTCCCTCATTCACTTCCTGAGTCTCTGAGACAGTTGGCTCCGTGACCTTATCATGCAAATTTCTGCCTGGCAGAATGTCAGTTTACCTCCTGACTTCCTGGTCAAAAAAAGGCCTACTTCTTATTCTGGTTTCTCCTCCTCTGATGACCTCTAAAAATCAGATTAAGGGAACTGGGTGCATCCCTGATGTTTTAAACTACAACGTACAGTTTAGAACTCTTTTGCTCTGTGTTAGTCCCCTCCAATATATGGGAATTGGAGCAGTGAAGTATTTCTGAAACTGATATTAGATCAGGTGTTTTTTATAGACAAAAAAAAAAAAAAGGGTTTTATGATAATATATTGAAAACGTTTTTACATTGCCTTTTCTCTCCAAATTCCAAAAGAGTGTTAACCGGTTGAATAGCTGACGTACATGACTAAAATACCACTCTTTTGCTGTCAAATGCACATGCACAGACCCACAGCTAATCCACAGCAGGAACAAAACCAAACCTTGCAGAACTCTTGCGGTCTTCCTATCTGTGGCCACTGAATCGAACATATCCCTGGGAAAAGTAATCATGTATTTATTTACCGAGAAGCCTCTTTCATTCTAGTTCTGTAACTTGCATTACTAGTCCTGTCAGACTGGATGGACACAGAAAGAAACAACTTGCTTTTAGAGCAATATTTACATGACATCCTCAGAAACAAATCAAACTTAAACTTGGCTACTGTGGCTATTGCAGAGTTGGTCTGGTGGCCTCTAGCCTAGAAAGTCTAAGTAAATAATTTATAAATAATGATCCATCTTTAACCTAATCAGACTTGAATAATGTTTCTAAAATTTGTGTCTTTTTTCCACAACAGTATAAGAATATCAGTTGGGATTAACAAACCACCTTTTCACTTGTGAAGATTGAAACACCTGGAAAAAAAAAAGAGAATAATTATAAAAGAGTGCAAATCCCCCAACTTTTGCTTATAAGGAAAACAATGAATAGTTGTAAAATTGGATGGGTGGAGCTTTATGGATACGAATAAGTACATTTAGGTCATTCTGATTCTTCCTTGGCTCCTGTGTCTTCATTTATAAAACAAATGAGAAGCTGGAGGAGCTCAGAGATTTTCACACATTTTCAGCAGAGGTTTAAAATGTTATCAGAACACACACACACACACACACACACACACACAATTTTAGTGTGGTATAAATTTAAGAAGGTCAATGTTTTAACATTTGCTTATAAAGCAGATATGTGAGAACAATGATGCTACTTTGAAGAAAGCAAAAATCTGAACATGCCGGTAAAGGATGACAGTTAAAGACTCAGAATGTGATTTATATCTCCATCTTTATTTTAATTGCACAGCATGGGGATCATTCGGACACAACAAATACTTTAAGTGGTAAAGCAGCAAAAGAGATTTTGGGGGCTTGGTTTTGAGTTTTGTTTTTTTAAGTTTCTCTTGCGATCTGAAGCCTTTATGTTGAAGTTTGTACAAAAACTTGACAACCCAGTTCATTCACTGGTGGTCTCCAATTTGTTAAAGTTTGGCACTTAGCATATCTGAGTGTGTGTGTGTGTGTGTGTGTAGCTTTTCTTGATTGAATACTAGTGTCAGGCACAATGCGGTGCCCTTTACAAACCTTGTTTTATACAGGCAGTAGAGTGAATTTGCTATCATATCCAGATTTTAGTACTTGGAACAACAGAGGTAGGGAGAGAGAGAATAATTAAAGGGCTAGGAGCTAGGTATTCTGCCCTCTATACGTGGGTGCATGTTATTTAATTATTATTTTATAATGATTTAAGATATAATTTTAAATGTTGACTATTTTGATTTTTGCTGTTATTATGAAAAGAGAAACAAAAGTCTCACCAATTGTTTGGTCTGATTTAGCAAAACTATCAATGCAAGTTCTTATGTGACAAAACAAAGTGGAATTAAACATATCTGTTAATACGCATAGGTTGTTTTAGACATTTAATTGGAAAATTAGAATACAATGAAAAAAATTTTTTCTCTGAATTTATGATGTAGTTCTCAATTCTGCTTTCATATTCGGCATTAGAAAATGTTGCCCAGTAAGTGTGTAGAAAAACGGTTTACTTTTCCAACAATAAAAGTATCTTTCTTTTTGTCAGCATATATCTCCCAGACTGTTTTGGTGGCCGTGCTCCAAAGCCTTCAGTGGTCCGGGTTTTGTGTTAAGCTGCACTACAAAATTGTAGCAGTTGAGCTCAACGAATACAACTAGATACCTCTTTTAAATAGCACTAATTAATTATAAATGTGGGAAGCAATTGATTTTAATTTGATGTTTTGCACTCAAGATATAAGTAATTCTCAAAAGAATCAGGGAATAGGATTTTGAAAATATCTTAATCCACAGCTTTCTCATTTTATATTTTATTTTAAGATGAAAAGAAAAACTGGGACAGCTGGCTGGTTTAGTCCATGGAACATGTGACTCTTGTCACAACATGAGTTGTGAGTTCAAGCCCCATGCTGGGTGTAGAGATTACCTAAAAATAAACATCTTTTAAAAAGAGAAGAAAATGAAAAGAGAAATTGCTGTTTTTTTGTGTGTAAGATACCCTGACTTTCCTTATCGGCATCCAGAGCCATGCATGTTTAGTGTTAAAATGTTGGGTAAGATTTAAAAATGAAACTAGAGGGACTCTGGGGTGGCTCAGTGAGTTAAAAGTCTGCTTTGGGCTCAGGTCATGATTCTGGGGTTCTGGGTGGCAAGGGGCCCTGCTCATCAGGGAGCCTGCCTCTCCCTCTTCCTCTGCCCCTCCCCTTGCTCCTTCTCTCTCTCTCTCTCTAATGAATAAAGAATCTTAAAAAAAAAAAAAAGAATTTCGATTTATACATCTGTGCAATCCTAAATTTCCTTAGAATACCGTTTGAAAGCTAGTCAACCCGCTGATGTTTTTTCTTTCTGAGTAATTTATCTTTCAGCTTAATATTCTTACCTTTTAAGAAATGACAGCAATGTTATGCTATAGGGATGGACCAAGGTTTAAATGTCTTCCGGTCATCTCTTGGGATCTAAGAAAGAAAGTAAATCAAATACTTAATGTCATAATGCCATTGCAATAGCTTATCAGAAAAAAACTATTTTGAATCTGTAGGTTTTGAAAAAAAAGGTTTTTTAAAGATTTTATTTATTTATTTGACAGAGAGGCAGGCAGAGAGAGAGGGGGGGAGGCAGGCTCCTTGCTGAGCAGGGAGCCCAATGTGGGACTTGATCCCAGGACCCCGAGATTATGACCTGAGCTGAAGGCAGATGCTTAACAACTGAACCACCCAGGCGCCCCTGAGAATGATAGATCTTAGGAAATGTTTGGGGGAGGCTTGTGGGAAGGGGAGAGTGGTTAGGTGAGAGTCGTTTGCATGGGAGCCTACACACTTGGTCTCTTCTGCAGTGATCTGAGAACAGCCTCGTCTACACAGGTATGATTTGTGTGGATCCGCGCCTTTGCTAATTAACCCCCGGGCTCATTGATTATCCTGGGCTACAAGCCCCAAGAATTTAACTTGTTTATCCTTCTTCCTTGGGCTCCTTAATTCCTGAGTCCTCTGCTGGGAATCCCCCTCTTAGGTCTGGCAAAGAGTCATCCAACCCCTCAACCCCCCACACCTCCCATCCCCCCCCTCCCCCCCAGTTTTGTTTAGAGAGCTGGCTTTTAGTTACAAAAGTGCTCAAAACAAAACAAACTTCCCATAAGTAATGGAAAGTTATGAAGATTCCAAAAAGCTTTTCTCCTGATATTTCTTGCACAGAAATACAAAAAGACAAAGAAGCAAAACACAACTTTTAACTTCTTATCTTTACAAATTCTGCTCTGTTTGCTTTTAGTCTGTACTGAAGTGTAAATGGAGGCTAGGTGTGCCTTTCTCAGAGTGCCTTCCCGCATTCTCCACCTCCCCGGCTGGGGAGTTGCTTGGCCATCTCGTCTACAATCAGCCTGGTGCACCCGGGCTGGGCAAGACCGGGACAAAGCTCCTCAGTGTAGTCTGAGGTGGATTCAGGTCAGCTCCTCTGCTAAAGGGAATGGAATTTTTACTCTTTTCCAAAACCTGCTTCCAATTCTTTTCACCAGACCTAGGCCCCCCGGGTGCCCCTCAGCTTTGGAACACAGTCATTCCTGGCCTTCTTGAGTCTCACCACTCCCTAGCTCTTGGAGTGAGGACCTCACTTCTTTGGGAGAGGGGGTCTCCGAGACCCCACCTCTGTGACTTAAGCTGCTCTCCGCTGGCTTTGGGAGAGTTTCCCTTTATCTTCTTTCCCTGCTGCCATCATCTTCTTCTTAACGAAGGCAATATTCACCATGACTGTCAAGATCAATTCTGCTTTTCATGAACTCTCGGCTTCTGAGCTATATCTGGCCCAATCTCGTTGGTCTCAAGGTCTAGTGGCAATGGGAGCTGCCATCAATGCAGGACTCTTTACCATCATCATCGTGCAGTCAAGCATGAAGTCAGCAGGCTGGCTTGTCCCAAACTGGCACACTTCAAAAAAAGCTTTAGCCCCAGACCAGCTCCCAGAAGGTAACACCGAAGGCCTTAAAATGCCAACTGGTAAGATGTCTTTGTTTGCCTCAGCCCTTGAGCCATGTGGTATCATTTGACCTCTGGAGGGTCTGGACACTGAGTAACTAAGGTCAGATGCAGACAACTGGTGTGTACTTGACCGATCTCTAATAAGCTCTGGATACAAAGGCTCGGGTAAGCTTCTCTGGTTAGCAATGCCTTGTACACCTTCTCACCCATCACTGCTGGGAGATTTAGGTGTTGTCTGTGTGACTGCCCTGGGAGAGGACAACGGGAAGTGGGTGCCTTGTCTGCCCTGGACCCTGCCCTATGTTCCGTTTTCCTTCGCTGATGTCCGCCCATAGCTTTTCACTGCAATAAACCACAACCGTGAGTATACCCGCTTTTCTGCGTTCTGTGAGTCTGTCTCACATTAAATCTGAAGGTGGTCATGGGTGCTTCTGACTCAGTCATCTTCGTTATCATCACCATCACCGTCCTCGTGGTTAGTGTGCCTTGACCAATATGTGTGACAACTGTGACGTGTTTTTCATGCGTTATCTTAATCACTCTTGACTACAACATTGTCAAGTAATTAGAGTTATTTGCTCTGCATACCTCTCTCCTCCTTTCATAGATAAGGAAACAGGACGATGGGAGAAATTATGTAAATCACTAAAGGCAGAGCTAGGGCTCCCGGGCACAGCCTCCTGACTCCAGGGCCTGTGTCTGAGCCACAGAGCGCACGGCAGCTCCTGGCCACTAGTTCAGCCGCTGCCTCTTGCCTGTTTCATGCTGTTCACTGCTTGCTTCCCTCTCTGCATCCAGCCTCGCCCTGTTCCCTTTCAGGTCTGTGCCTGCCTCTCTTCTTCCTCCGCTTCTCGCAGCTGGAGGAGGTAACTTCCTGACACCAGGTAGGAGAGCTTTTAGCTTCAAAAATGCACATTCGGTAACAGAGAGGCAGGGAGGAGGAGAATGAGATGAAGAACACGAGGGCACATGCCTGTCTGAGCGTGTGTGCACGTGAGTACGTGTGTGTGTGTGTGTGTGCGCACCTCACGGGAACAGAACGGCAGACAGTGCTCTGAGCAAGGCCCCCGGGAGCCTCTACCACGAGCCCGCTCCTGAGCCTGTGTCGGTGTCTGTGCTCCAGCTCCCAGGGCCCACGGGGCCGAGGTGTGTCTGGGCTGCTTTGAAGGCCTTGCCAAGTGTGTGTGGCTGAGCTTTCAGCAGAACAGGATGCGGAAGGCGTGTTTCTACACGTGATGGGGGAGGTCCCAACACTACAAAGGAGCAGAACACAATCTTGTGGGACAGGCAGGACCTCTGCCTCTGCTCAGAGAAATGTAAGGCAGAGCACAGGGTATGCGGTTGAGGACTAGTGTGTGGGGACAAACCAGCCGAGGGCAGTGCGGGAAACCGGGCCGCTGACAGCGTGGAAAATGCTCATGTGTCTCTCCTTCGTCTGGCAGGAGGGGCTTCTTTTGCTCGACTAAGCAGGTGGCGCGTTTAGTGCTGCCAGCTCTCGCTCAGTCTGGGCATCTTGGGATGCAAAAGAAGCGGGAAGGGGAGAAGCAGCTCGGGGCGGAGGTGCCAGTGCCTCGGAGGGAAGGGAGCGGTGGAAGGAGGCGGGACTGGGTTTGCAGAGGAGCCGGTGAAGGCCTGCGGGAGCACACACCCGCCCGCGCACAGAGGAGGGCAGGCCCGGCCCCCGGCGCTGGGCACCGGTCTACAGTGAAAGGACGGGTGCCCGTGAACTTGCTCTACAGCCCGGCCTCAGCCGAACATACGCCACAGCCACCTGCTGTGGTGGCAAGCCTTCCTTAGGAGTCAGCACGATAAAGCTGCCCCTTCAGAATGGGCGGGGAGGGGGGACTGAAACCCGTCTAGATACTTGCTTGTCAGCTGAGTGTCGGGCTGTAGCTTCCAGGAGACAGACACTGAATCTGTTCCTTGGCTCTACATGGCTTCCCACGGGCGGCAGCCCCCACACGCCGCTGTGTTGTGGCTGCTTTAATAAATACTTCTTGCTGCGAGTGATAACAAGGTTTTTGTATTCATCCTACTGCCAAATTCTTCAAGGCAGGGTTTTTCTAATTGTTAAAGCTGTGGAGCTCTTCATGTCTCTGAATCCCAAAGTTTTATTTTATTTTGGGTTTTTTGGATGAAATCACTGTTTCTAAGGAAAAGTTCTAACTTGAAAGTATTAATTCGGTATCTTCTGTATATCTTTAAGAGAAATGTCCTTTTTTCCCCCTTGTGGAATTTTAAATGACTCTACAAAACACATTTTCCAAGAAATACATTTTTCTTTCTCCTGTCTCCAAAAAGGGAATATATGGGATGGTGTTTCTGGCTATATGGGAGGCTGCTCTGCTGGGCTCAGCGATGCGTTCTGAGCAGCCGCTGAGCACCGAGGAACGGGCCGTGGATAAAAACAATAATCAACAACTCTGATCAAGATAAGCAAAGCCACAGATGTAAACAATCTTTGATATAGTAAATGATTGTTCAAATTGAAGATATTTTTTTGGGGGGGGCCTGCTTTTCGTTGAAACTTAAAACTACTTATTTGTGAAAATGAGGCTGCTAGTGTTAAGGGTAGATTTTTTTGATTTACCAGGTCAACTTAATTTAATGTGGAAACTCTTCTCAAGCCCTTTGGGAGGGGCATATTTTGAAGAAATTCATGAATAGTTATGGGTGTTTGGTGGAAACTTCACCTAATATTTACAGAGTGACTTATATTTACACAATATTTTTACTTGTGTTATTTTATTTAATTCCAAAGGAAAAGTACTGAGGGTTTGGCCATCATTTTTGTTTAAGAAATAGATATAGCCCAGCTGTTATTTACCTTATGGTTATAAGGAGGTTATTAAAAGAGGCTATTTTAGACTTTCCTGTGTTCATGCTCTGGGACACAGAACTTCTGAAACTCTTGACTTCTTATATGTCGGAACAAATTGTGTTTTGACAACAGAATTCAAAGGCCAATATACTAGCAGTGTTAACATCTGTTTCTTAAAAAAAGCTTGTTTTTGTTTTTTTGCCTAGTACAGTGTTAGATGCCGGGGTGAATCATTATATACAGTCGACCCTTGAACAACGTGGGGGCTGGGGTGCTGACACCCTGTGAAGGTGAAAGTCCACTTATAATTTTGATTCCCCCGAAACTTAAGTACTAATAGCCTACTGTTGACTGAAACGAACGATGTTACTGATAACTGAGCTGATTAACACATGCGTATTCTATACTGTATTCTTATTATTAAGTAAGAGATGAGAAGAAGTTATAAAGAAACTCTGAAGGAAGAAGAGAAATACATTTACAGGCTGTACTGTAATAAATCTGGGTATAAGTGGACCTGCACAGTTCAAACCCGTGTTGTTCAAGAGTTGACTGTATTTCTATTAAAATATCATGTTGTATGGGGCACCTGGGTGGCTCAGTGGGTTAAAGCCTCTGCCTTCGGCTCAGGTCATGATCTCAGGGTCCTGGGATCGGGCTCTCTGCTCAGCAGGGAGCCTGCTTCCTCCTCTCTGCCTACTTGTGATCTCTGTCTGTCAAATAAATAATTAAAATCTTTAAAAAAAAATACCATGTTGTAGTTTGATTATATGTAAATCTGTTAGAGAGGCTCAGATTTGTTCTAAGATGCTTTAAAGAGACGGGTCCGTGTGAGGAGCCAGGCTATGAGAACTTTAGGAGGCCTACTGTGTGAACAAATTGTAATTTCTAAAGAACCGAAGATTTAGCCCCGGGTTGTGATAGAGGCTGATGGCGAGGGAAGCCGGAATAAGGGTTATTCAGGTTTTACCCTCCTGATGTGAAGATAAGTAAGCCATAAATTTTAGTTTTTACTAATTAATTAATTAATTATTTTAGAGAGAGAGAGAGGGAGAGGGAGAATCTTAAACAGGCTCCACACTCAGCACAGAGCCTGATGCAGGGTTTGAACACACCACCCTGAAATTGTGAGCTGAGCTGAAATCAAGAGTTGGATGCTTAACTGGCTGAGCCACCCAGGCCCCCCACACGTTTTTATTTCTCCTACCTTTATGCCAGGAAGAACAACAACTGCAGCCTCTTAGTCACAAGCTTTTTTCTACCAATATCAGAGACGTACAAGGTAAGGCCGTGTTTGAGGGCTACTTGGTCCTGTGCTACTTGGAATCCAATGAAACTGCCACAGGGCCTTTGTATGAACTGTTCTCTAACCATACCATTACGAGCTTTATGCTTGTTCCCTCACTTCATTCCAGCCTCAGCTCAAATGGCAATGCCCTAGAGAAAATTTCTCTAATAAACCATCAAAAATAATAATAAAAAATAATCTCTCCATCCCATTCGAGCCCCCGATTTTCCTATTTTGCATCACAGTATTTATCACCACTTGAGATTATGTTGTGAGTCTGTTGTTTCCTGTCTGGTTTCCCCAGTAGTGTGCAAGCCCCATGGGTGCAGGGGTTGGCTGGCTCACTGTTTCTCTTATTCCCCAGCAGTGTCCAGTGCACGGAAAAATGAATGAATGATTGCATGAATTACCAAAGCTGGGGCTTTGACTCTAAGGAAAGGTTAAGGCAAAGTTAGAAAAGTTTTGTTCTATTGATGTACAGGCATAACCCACAGTCAGCTTAGCACCTATAATTCATGATAATTATTTGTCTTTCTCCCCTGCTACACTGTAAACAACTCTAGAGCAAGTATCTGTGAGCCTGGTTCACCAGTATACTCCCAGTACCTCAAAATATGCAAAAAGTATTAAATTGATTTCTTGAATTTGATTAAAAATATGAAAGGTGAGTAGGGATTAGCCAAGCCAAAGTCAGAGCTTGGTGGAGGCCCCTGTCCTTGACAGGAGGAACAGACAGAAGGCAGCAGGCATGAGGAGGGAAGGCGGGGGAGGGAACCACGCAGAGCTGGAGAAGAGGGTGAGGCTGGCCATGCTGGATGCCGCAGGTTTACAGATTTGGCAGGGCAAGTTGAAAAGTTCTATCTTTATCTGAGGAGCAACGGGAGCATTTCACCTTGTATACGTGCTAGAGTGACATGGTCATATTTGTCACACCATGACTTTCTGGCTGCACTAGGAATGGGAAGGCCAGCAAAGAGGCTGCTTCCACCCAGACTAGAGAGATGGAAGGTACTTATGGCCCCCAGAAAGGACGCACCACAAAGGGAGAGCCTGCTCTCTGTCCTGCTCTCTGTTTCATTCACTTCGGAATTCCCAGCCCCCTGAACAAGGTCTGCCACCTGCTTTGTGGTACGATACGGATGGAGGAGCATTGCCCTGGCCGGTGACAGGAAGTAACAGAATCTGTATTTTGTGTGTTTCTTGTTCTCTTTGTTAAAACCAAGAGTCAGGACTTCCTCCTCTCTGCTTCCCTTGGGAGGCCCCCCTCAAGGCTGGACCCACTCAAGACTTGGCTTCTGGTTCTCCCTTCGCTGTTAAGTGTTTGGAGGTCAGAACAGAGAAACTCTTGAATCCCTGAAGTGTTGTCAAGAATTTGAAGAAGCTTTGCTCTTATCATGAAGTCACTCGCAATTATACTGTCCAGATGTTTTTAACCATTTATGGCAGGGATATCTCAATTTTGGAAAATGAGTACTAAATAAGATAAATGTTACGTATAAATAATTATGACTTAAAAGATGATTACAAGTGTATATGTATATATATATACATATACATATGTATATATATATATATATATATATATATATACATACACCAAATTTTTTAAAAAGGTTATATTTGTTTATTTGTCAGAGAGAGAGCGAGCGAGCGAGTGAGAGCATAAGCAGGGGGAATGGCAGGCAGAGGCAGGGGGAGAAGCAGTCTCCCAGCTGAGCAGAGAGCCCAATGTGGGGCTCAGGACCTGAGCAGAAGGCAGATGCTTAACCAACTGAGCCACCCTGGTGTCCCTGAATACCAAAATTTTTATGATTATTTCCCATTAGTGGGATTGAGGCTGATTTTAATTTTAATCTTATTCTTTGTGACATATTTCTTACTTTTCCATAATGGATGTATGTTACTTTTATGAAAATAAAAAATAATACATGTAACTAAAATGAGGTTTATAATATCAAATCCAGATTATAACATGAGGTGCTATTTAGATGTGTTTTAGAAAATGTGAAGGCTGGGTGGCTCAGTCGGTTAGGTGTCTGCCTCCAGCTCATGTCATGATCCCAGCGTCCCGGGATCGAGCCCCGCATCAGGGTCCTTGCTCAGTGGGGAGTCTGCTTCTCCCCCTCCTTCTGCCCCCAGCCCTTGGCTTATGGTCTTTTGCTTGTGCTTTCTTGAGAGTTGCTTCCACTCCCTTGCTCCCAAATAAATAAAATCTTTAAAAAATAATTGGTGTACATAATTAGTGGATGGGTATACCAATTATTAGGTGAGTTATATGCACAAAGACATATTAAATTCGACTTATCAAAAAACCAACAGACTTGGGAGAAAATGGGCAATTGGAATCCAAGTGATCCACTTTTTACCATTGCGTGTGACAGACTGACTTTGCCAGATAACCCAACTATTAAAAATGGCCCCAAAGCCTGGAAACGAAGGAATTCGTTTTCTGGGAGCCAGGCCGTTTGAAGACTGACGAAGTTAAACGTGGGCAAGAAAGGGAGACTAGAACCTGCTGCTGTGTGTTTTTCGTTTTGTTAATCTGCCCCATTTGGGGAAGGGATATTTATTACTGCAAAAGCTGACTGAGAACATTTTTTGAAAGGTCAGGAGTGCTCACGCTTTGGGGTAGAAATCAAGTGATTCCGCAGTTACCGTGTGACCATCGCTGTTGGGAGAGGGCGGACCGGGCCCTCGAGGCTCGGGTCAGCCCAGGGAAGGGCTCCCTGCCATGGGGGGAGGCTGGTTCCGACTGTGGCCAGTTGAGCAGGACTGAGCGGAGGCAGGCGGTAGTAACCCTCTGGGGCAGTCAGGTGAGGGGCCGCCTCGGGGGGCGCGGCTGTTGCCGGGACACTTGGTGGGAAAGAGGGGCCGCCGGGTGTGGCGGGAGCGCAAGAAATGTGGGGTCCGATTTGGAGGTGGGAAGAGGACCGGATCGTGTCAGGGAAGGAAATGTGTCGTGATGAGCGGCGTTCCCAAATCCTGGGTCACATTACTCTTCCGCTCTACGGCTGGCTGCTTTGAAGAGGTTAGTTAAGTATTGAGGCTTTTTTCACTATAGATCTGAACACACAAATTTCTTTTAAGAGGTACAGAATCAATTCTTTTCTCTCTAAGAGGCAACGTACTATACTGGAGCTAGACGGTCTGGGTTCGAATCTTGACTTTGGACAAAGTTTCCTCAATAGTAAAATGAAGAAAATAATACCAGTTACCTGATAGAGTTAGCGAAATGACTGATGAGATAATCTGTGTAAAATACTTAGGGCAGTGCTCAATCAGTGTAACTAGTGTTATTAGTTACATTAGGATCTACGAGGAAATGGGCACAGGTGGGCTCAACGACCTCACCGAGGGGACGTGTTTGCACCAGCCGGGGGTTGGGATGGCTGCGTGCGGGCGCATGTCGCTGGTGACGGCCCCGTCCTCCCTCTCCTGGGCTGGTAGGCATGGTCGTGCCGTGCACAAGCAGCAGCTCGTAAAAAGATCCTGCCATTTCTCTAGGAAAGGTGTCCTCTATGTTTGTAAAGGGCACATGGACAATACATTATCAGATGTAGCCACGCGAGACATGGGTAGTTTCTGTGTTTGCTTTTCTTGAAGAGTAGGATAGATCAGGCAGGACAGAGGAGGAAATATTTACAACAGCTCCGTGACATTATCCAGTTGCTTCCTATTCAGCTACTAGTTTTTGAAGCATGATAAATCATCCCACCTCAGTGCTGCCGAGACAACCAAACACATACCAGATGTGGAAATGCTTTTAAAAAATTTAAAATTGCTACACCTAAAAAAGGTATTGTGTGATTTATTTTTACCCTCTTGTACTCTGATTAGCTTTTATTTTATAATTTGAGCTTGTAATTTGATCAGATTGGGTTATGAATTGACCTTAGAGGCCTAAGAAATAAGAGACAGAAAAGTCACCTTTTAGGAAAACAATCAATAATTCCATACCATCTCTGTGAACCGATCCGCACAGGCCATTCGAACCCATTCTGGTGTCGCTGGGCTCCTCACTGTGAAGTCCTCGGCTATGCCCCTTTCCCTGTGGGCTGCGGCCACCGCATCAGTGATGGCGAAGAACACAGATGAGCCCAGGAACATTCCGGACTCCCCCAAGCCCTGCAAGAGAGCACGTTTGTTGTAGAATCTTCTAGACTAGATTACAAGCTACTATATTTCAGGACCCAGGTCTTTTTCCATCATTGTATCCCTAATGTCTAGCACAATGTCTTGTTCACAGTAATTCTCAATAATTTGTTCACTGACATATTGACTGAATGAAGCTTGAGTACTCATAAAAATCCCAGTACGCCCTGAACTTCCTAGATCTGTAATGTTGTCTTTAAATCTTTGTCTATAGGAAAGGTAGGTGCGTGCATGTGTGTGTGTGTGGGGGGTATCCTATTGTTTATTTATTTATTTATTTTTAAAGATTTTATCTATTTACTCATTAGAGAGAGAGAGTGCGGGGGGGCAGAGAGAGGAGCAGGCTCCCTGAAGAGCAGAGAGCCTGATGTGGAACTCCATCCCAGGACCCTGGATCATGACCTGAGCCGAAGGCAGATGCTTGACTGACTGAGCCTCCCGGGTGCCCTGTGTGGTATCCTGTTTAGAGAAGCACATTCAACGGCCAACTTCATGAGTGAGAGAAAAATGCCTCGTTAGGACTGTAGCACCGGAGAGGTAGGATACTCTAGAAGAAGAGTACAGACTTGGGCAGCAGATGATGGCGTGCAGACCTATCACATGCAGGGAACAGTCAGGTAATATACATGAGTGATGTGAGCAGTTGAGGGACAGCAAGGAAAAGTGGGAATTATGGGGAATAGAGATATTGCCATGTCCTGTCTAAAGGGACCCCTGTTCTTCAGTTCTAGCAATTGATGTCTTCTAAGAATATAACCAAAATTACCAGATCATCCAATTTTTCAAGAGAATTTAGATAATCTTATTTTAATGTACAGTTCTCTGATTTTTAAGACTTATTTATTTGAGAGAGCGAGGAGAGGGAGAGAGAATCTCGAGCAGACTTGCTGTTGAACACGGAGCCCAGTGTGGGGCTTGATCCCAGGGCCCTGAGATCATGACCCGAGCTGAAATCAAGAGTTGGCCACTTAACCAACTGAGCCATCCGGGTGCCCCTACAACTCCCTGATTTAAAAAAAACACTGTGTGGGTCACAGAAAACACATCTGAAGCCTACATTTAGCCAGTGGGCCCCCAATTTGCAACCCTGAGCTGGAGACATGAAGTTCGCATCCTGGCTCTTACTTCCTCTATTTCTCTGGGTGGGATTATCTCTCAGAGCCTCTGTCCCTCTATCGGTGAAATTCGGGCAATGATATTTGCGTTACAGGGTGTTGTAAAGTTCAGGAAGTGCAAAAGCACCTAGCATAGCGCCTGGTACTCGGTAGGTCCCTGTTATTATTACATAGTACACTCCATGGGGCACCTGTAAACCCATGATTTTCCTCAGGCTCTGCCTATGAGTGGCTGGCCACAGCCACAGGACTCACGGGTTCCCCGTCCTACTGTTCTTGGTGGCCTGAAAGCTGCTCTTTGAGTGATTTCCAGCCTAATGAGAATCCAAAGGGGATGCTGATTTTCCTTCCTTTCAAATTTGCAACCCCCCCCCCCCCAACCACGCACACCCAGAGAAAGTTCCTGGGCTGACAGTGCGCTCCAGTTTGGAAAGGAGAACATTCCAGAGATATAGGTGAACTCATTTTCTCATACATCAGTTCATCACCCCTAGTAAGAAGCCACCTGAAAGTCTTGAAAGGAAGTTTTAGCAATACATCTCAAGCCTAAAGGAAGTTTCTACCGAGAGTGACTTTCTCATAATCTCCACGCAGCAGTGCCAGTAAAAGCTAACCTTTCTTTTCGTTCGCAACTCCACTACGCTAGCAATTACTAACGGTTTGTGTCTTTGTTTCCTGACACCACCAACACTCTGGGCCAGAGAAGCCTTTGCTGGGGGCTTTCTTGTGCACTGAAAGCTCTTTATTTAGCAGCATCCCTGGCCTCTCTACCCAGAGTAGTCGCATCTCCTCGCTCCACAACCCCAGTGTGACAACCACGTATATCCCCAGACACTGCCAAATATCCCCTGTGGCCCAGTGGAGAACCAGTGTTCTGGATCCATTTCTGGGGATGGACGAGAACCCTGAGCCCCCAAGAGGTGAGCGTTTCATCTGCCATCACAGGGAGCTGGCGAGGTGAGGGTAGGAACCCAGGTCCACTGAGGCCTTGGTCCAGGATGCTTCCCATGCTGCCGCAGCTTCCCAGGATTTCAGGAGTGTGACGCCTTCAATCTCATTTACTATTTCAGCCGTAAGGCTCTTAAGTGAAACTATTATTCTGTCAGATCAGAACTTTTCACTGAATTTTAGCATTTCCAGTGAAAGAGGATACTAACACATAAAGCCCTTGGCCAAGGATGGCCATTGCGCAGAGATCGCTTATCCCTGGGTGACTCTTCTCCAAATTCTAATAGTCTCTTGTCATTTGCTCCTGATACAGGTTGGCATGATTATGACCATGATTATGATTATTTTTGTCCACCTGCTTTCATTTACATGCTGCTCAATGATCACACCACACAGCAGCAGGTGTTTGGGTGCTTACCTTGGAGGAATAGATGGTTGGCGGGCTTTGTGATGATGGCAACAGGGAGACATTGAACTCCTCTGGGACGTCAGCAATGGCTGGAATTTTGTACTCATCTGGGCCTCGAGAGTACAGAACACCTTCTGGGGAATATTTTAGTTCTTCAGTGGTATAAAGGCCCATTCCCTGAATAAAGGAACCCTCAACCTGAAAGGAGAAAACGTCGAGCTCCGTGATGCTGTATGCCTTTTAGAAGTACTTGGCTACTCCAGAATGACTTTCAGGAAGTGTCCATCCTCGTGGGCCGGCACCTACCTGCCCAATGTCAATGGCAGGGTTTAGGCTGCAACACACATCCATGACGATGTCCGCTCGGATTTTCTGCCAAAAATGATAATGATCTCACCGTTAAAAACTTAAATTAAAAAGATTATCTTAAGGTTTATTTAAAGGTCTCCACTTACTCCAGAACTCCTGCTGGCTAATCACCCCCCCTGAACCTCCTCAGTTTTAGAGGGGGGGAAGAAATCTGCCAAGCCCTTCCACGTTAGTGCTGGGACCAGCCATGACCCCAGAAGATCTTACGTAATCCTGGTTCTGACTTCCTTTAAGTGATTCCAAAGTCCATGGTATCTGAGTGCCTTTGAGTGTCGCTTACTGAATAACTGATCCTGGTTGCTCACCTGATTCTAAACCTGGATTTGTTGTTCTGCTGCATTTCACGAGCTCCCGGAGTCCTCGCGATGATTTGTTGGAGGCGCTATTATTGCCATTTTGCAGAGGAAACCGTGTAGCCATACTGGCAAGTATGAAATTGGAGTTATGAAAGATCTTGGAACACAGGAGGTGAATGTTGAGACTGCCTTTGACTATGTTAATCTCCTTCCTTCCCTGAGAAACATCACACTAACTTGGCCCTTATACGTTGGCATAGGGCCCAGGCAGATTGGTTGTTAAGGAGAAACAGAAAGCCCTATGTGCCAGTGGTCTACCTCGGGGTATCGCTGGGCTTTCCTTCCGCCCCCATGTCCTGGGCTTGTTCTGACAGTACCAGCATCCTCTGTTTGGGCTTACCAGCTGGGCTCCTCCCTTCTATCAAGCCCTTTGGGTCAGCAGTTCTGTTTTGACTCAAAAGTTGACCTTTCAGACAATCTTCCATGGACATTGGGACTATCCTTCATTTATTCTCAACAGATAGGGCAGGAGGTTAGACACATCTCAGAGTGGGCCTTGAGTTCACTTCCATCTTGAAAACATATTTTGCCTTAAGGGTGTTGGGCAGTGAGAAGAGATGACTGTGCACTAACGGGACGGACGCACATTCCGGCTCAGCCAGCAGGAGCAGGCCTGCCATTCAGTTTCTCTGATCTCCCTTTAGTTAAAAGAAGTTTGCCTCTTCAAGGAATAAACTCTTTCACAGACTTATGTGATACCACAATGGCTGAACCTTAACCAGTAATAAGGAAGCCACAGGGACAGCCAGATTTTAACTTTACTGGTACCATAAATTCTGGAAGATCCCCATGGGATTGGTTTCTTCAGGGATTTATACCAAAGCCTTCAGCTAGACTTGTCAGATACAATATGTGTGTCCCCAATGCTGCAGCGACATATTTATACTGGAAATTTATTTGCTGCTTCTCTGAAATTCAAATTTAACCAGCCATCCTGTATTTTTATTTGCTAGTACTAAATCTCGCAACACCACCCATGGGGTAGAGAACCAGAATATTAGTTGATTCCTAAAAACACTTTCCAGGGGCGCCTGGCTGGCTCAGTTGGTTAAGTGTCTGCCTTCGGCTCAGGCATGTCTCAGAGTCCTCGGACAGAGCCGCCTGTCAAGCTCCCTGCTCCGTGGGGAGTCTGCCTCTCCCTTCCCTTCTGCCCCTTCTCCTGCTCATGCTCTCTCTCTCCCTGTCAGATAAATAAAATCTTAACAAAAAAAAGCACACCTTGGGGCGCCTGGGTGGCTCAGTGGGTTAAGCCGCTGCCTTCGGCTCAGGTCATGATCCCAGGGTCCTGGGATCGAGCCTCGCATCTGGCTCTCTGCTCAGCAGGATGCCTGCTTCCCCCTCTCTCTGCCTGCCTCTCTGCCTACTTGTGATCTCTCTCTGTCAAATAAATAATTAAAAATCTTAAAAAAACCAGAAACACCTTTAAAAACATCTTTCCACTGAGTGTGGAGCCCTGGCTGGGTTACAGGTGTGTCAGGACACTGGCACTTGGATTTCTGCGAGTCTGGGACAGGATCCTCAGGCTGGTCACCTGCAAACATGAGTTCCTTGCTTGAAAAATCGTGCTGTGCCAATATTATCATTATCTATGTGTGCCATGATGTGAAAAACATTAGGAAACACAGTTTTAAAATAATCATATGAACAATCTGTGATCCTAATTTCATGAGTTTACTTCTTCACAATGATCTAGAGTGAAAATGGAGAGATAATGTACCCTAAGGGTGAACTCAAGTAGAATGGAGGGCAACTGCTCTCCAGACATCCCTTCATTTACTGTATTTTCTATCTTATTTATATAAAGTTTAAGTGATGGACAGATTTACTAAGAATGGGACAATAGAAGTCATTTTGGTAAGAATTTCCAGTTAGTATTTGCAATTTCCTTCCTATTTTACATAAATTGACCATTTCCTTTTTTTTTTTTAAAGATTTTATTTATTTATTCGTGAGAGAGAGAGAGAGAAAGAACAAGCAGGCAGAAGCAGAGAGAGAAGCAGGCTCCCCACCAAGCAAGGAACCCGATGTGGGGCTCAATCCCAGGACCCTGGGATCATGATCCAGCTGAAAGCAGATGCTTAACTGACTGAGCCACCCAGGTGCCCCAAATTGACCATTTCTAATTTCAGCTAAGAATGGTTCAAGATGATGCTGGAATAATCTGTATATGGAATTTAAATGTGTCATTGGTCCATTCTGTAAGTTTACTAACAATTACTATACTTTGGTTATCCTATATTCTTTTTTTTTTTTAAAGATTTTATTTTTTTATTTGACAGAGATCACAAGTAGGCAGAGGCAAGCAGAGAGGTAGGGGGAAGCAGGGTCCCCGCTGAGCAGAGAGCCCAATGCGGGGCTCGATCCCAGGACCCCGAGATCATGACCTGAGACGAAGGCAGAGGCTTTTAACCCACTGAGCCTCTCAGGCGACCCTATATTCTTTTTTTAAAAAATAACTTATTTTATTTAAATTCAATTAGTTAACATACAGTGTACTGTTAGTTTCAGACGTAGAGTTCAATAATTCATCAGTTGCATTTAACACTCAGGGCTCATTACATCAAGTGCCCTCCTTAAGGCCCATCACCAGTCACCCCATTCCCCCCCACCTCCAGCAACCCTCAATTTGTTTCCTATGGTTAAGAGTCTCTTACTGGGGACACTATATTATATTTAAGTTTTCTGTAGTCTCTCTATTCTAAGAACGATACCTGAGGTATATTCATGGTTTACCTTTTATGGTGGAAGTCAGCATTTTTTGGGGGGAAGTTGTTAGCTTTTGATTAAATATGACTCTGCCTCCAGCAGGATGCTTGATTAAGTAGTAAACATAAAAATTATTTTTTCACCCCTGCCCCATCTGTTTTGTTAGGGACAGTAATATCCTTGGGATAACTGACTTCGGAGAAACATCACATTGCTATGTGTTCTCAAATGTTTACTCAAGACAATTTACTCAATGACCTATTCCTTTTGGATTAGATAACTTGACCTTACTTTAGGAACAGATTTTTTTTTTTTTTGCAAAAACTTTGGAAAGCAATTTTGTTGCCTGAAACGGAATAAAAAACAATGCATTTTAGGCTATCATGAGCAATTCTTTTTTGACTACATCTTTAAAAATTTTTTTTAATTAACTTAATTTTTTTGTTGAGGTATAATGGACATATGACTTTATATTAGTTTCAGGTGTACAGCATAGCAATTTGATATTTGTGTGTATTACGAAATGACTATCACAGGAGTCTAGTTAACATAGTTACCATTACCACACATGGTTAAACATTCTTTTTTCATGTGATGAGGAGTTTTAAGATCTACTCCCTTAACGACTTTCAAATATGCAGTACAGTATTATTAACTGTGGTCTTCACATTGCACCTTACATCTATGTGACTTAATTCTTTTATAACTGGAAGCTTGTAGCTTTTGACCTCCCTCTACTCC
This sequence comes from Mustela nigripes, assembly GCF_022355385.1. Lineage (NCBI taxonomy): Eukaryota > Metazoa > Chordata > Mammalia > Carnivora > Mustelidae > Mustela > Mustela nigripes. The sequence continues at coordinate 12,475,620 of NC_081559.1, read as the reverse complement.
TTTCAACTATGCCTCTACCCCCTACGTCTGGCGACCCCCAGCCACTGGGAAGAGCAATTCCTTCCTTTTTAAGTGGAAATTCAGCGTGAGGCTGGATCTCTAGACCTTCCCAAGGAACTGGAAAAAAAAAAAAATCCTGTTCTTGTTGTACAAGTATTACAAAATTTACTGTTCAATTACAAGTATTTATCGTATAGCACAATTTTGTGGTTGTTGTTTTAACTTGCCAAGAGGAAAGGTATCTTCGGCTGACCTTGTGAGCTCCGGTCAGGCAGTCAATTTCAACCTCGGAACAGGCTGCTCCATAGACATAGTATGGAAAAGGGTCTCCTTCTCCCTTCTCCCAGTCCATGAAGGCCTTGTAGCCCCTGATGGAAGAAAGAAAGCCCATCAGCTTGTGGTGGTGGTGGTGGGGTTCCAAACAATGTTGACTCATTTTAAAAGCCATGATAGTATTTTATTGTATTGATACTTATTTCAACTGCTTTTTAAGCTCATTTAAACTGCCATCTGCATTTCTAACCCAGCTAATTACAGCAGCACTCTCATGTGCCTCCACTTAAAGAAGATACTCTTCGTGCTACAGTTAGGATGCCAAAAAGAGAGAGACTCCGACAGACTGTTTTGGTCTGGACCTCCCAGTGTGTCTGTATCCATGGTGTAGGGTTTGAGCTTTAGTCCTGTGGATTGAGGACCTCAGCTGATTCTATCAACATTCCCAAAGGGACCCCCTAGGCTGTGCTAACTGTGGAATCGGTGATGATTCAGGGATGGTTAAAAAAGGGCGTGGAACTCAGTGCCTTAATGTACAATGGAACACGTGCCAGGCTAAAGGGCTGATTTGCTCTCTTCTTGGTAACTGAACTCAGAGATTTCGAGCTCGTCAAGTACAGGGCACTGGGCTGTCACCTTCTTCTTCTTTCTTCATGAAAAAGCTGCTTTACTATTTTCTTTCTCTCTCTCTGTGCATGTGTGTGTTTAGTTCGCTGATTTGTTTCACTAGGTTATAAAACTCATGTCATACACTTCCTGAACGTGACAGCCGGCTCTCTTTGTGCTTCATTCAATAAGCATGAATTGACGGAGGGCCTCCCACAGACAGAAACGGAGCAAATGATGATTGGGGACCATCCTATGAGTCTCTTCCTGCCCAGAGAGGAGCCTCAAAACAGAGAGGTTTTATGATAGAGGGAGGGAGATTTGTAAAACCGAGTTGGAAGTTGTTTCTAGTGACGGTATTTTCTACTACTCAACAATGAATAGTAAATGATGATCGGATGTTCTAAGTTATACTAAATTTTTTTTTACGCAATAAGGGTATTTTTATTATTTAACATTTCTCTGGACATAGTTCAAAGGCTTACATAAAATCATATAATCTTAGGCTTAGAAGGGACCTCACTGACCACATAATAAAAATTTGTTTTACAAATAAGGGAGCTAAGCCCCAGAGCAATTGGGTCACCTTTTATTTTATCAGCTCCGTTCAAATATTATTGTAATTTTTACCTGAAGTATCCAGTGGCCGAAAGACTGATTCTTTGTTCAAAAGCAGCTTCTATCTGCAGAACGGGCATATTTAGTCAGAACAAAATAGATACATCATCTGAGAGGTGAAAATGAAAATATTCCCTATATCAAAATTGACATCTGGTAATTGTTGCTGGTGCTTTGTTGCCGGTGATAGAACTCACTGTAACGTTTCTTCCCTCAGCTGGTAGGTACACTAAGAGCTTCCTTCTGGTTGGGCTGAGCTGTCCGAACTAAACAAGTACAATAGGTTCCTGCTGCACATCCGTGACGGAGGGGCTGAGCTCGCAAGGTGTTGGGGGGCTTCGTTTCTAAATGTTAGGACCCTCGATGAGAGTTTGAGTGTGAGATAACTGTTCTAATGAGATAAGAAAGGATGTTGTAAAGTTGGATTAGATGAGTCATTTCCTTTGAGACATGCTTAATAACAATAAGGCCTTTTGGTTTTCCTCCTCCCCATTTAAAACAACTGTGTGTGTGTGGGGGGGGCTTAGGAAGGCTAAGTCGTTTCCTCTTCTTATTGAAGCAGAGTGGTAAGGCTTTCAGGGTGTTCTTCATATGCTTCCGTTCCTCCTCTCAGTGATGCTGCTCCCTATGTGCTTTCTTACAAGTACCTGGTACACAGCATGGAGTAGCCGTGTCAGGCTTTCATGATCCTGCCCTTACGCAGAAATCCCTCCCAGAAAAACTGTGTGTTTTCCTCTCGGCCCTGCTTGGGACTGTTTTCTCATGTGTCGTCACGAACAGAGTGGAACACTTACCCAGTCTTCCCATGTACCTTCTGGATTTTTCTTAATGATGGGCTCAAGGCGTTTCAGAAGGATCTGACAAGCATCCTTGAGAGGGTAAAGAAGGGAAGCCTCATTAGAGCAGGACCTGGTGGTTGGGATTTGTGTGGAAGAATAGTGATTGATAACTGATCAGGTTGATCAATGTTTACAAAGTGCTTGATATGGATACACTGGGAACACAGAGACAGTGAAGACACAGTCCCTGACCTTGAGGAGAGTATCAGTTACTGCATGATTGGTTTTTTTAAAACCTCCCTGGTTCACTTCCTACAAAAATACAGGCTCAGCTGAATTTCTACTTTCAGTTCCCCTTTCTAGTTGTGCTCTTAATTCCTTCTGTTTTTCTACATTTTTGACTTATACCTTCTTTTGTATTTTCTAGCCATTAAAATCAAAGGAACAAAAGATCTTTTCTTTAAGCTATAGTATTTTTATTTAATTTATTTTTTAAAAAGGTTTTATTTATTCATTTGTTAGAGAGAGAGGGAGAGAACACAGCAGGGGGAGTGGCAAGCAGGGGGAGAAGCAGGCTCCCTGCTGAGCAAGGAGCCCAATGCGTACTCCATCCCAGGACCCTGGGATCATGACCCAAGCCAAAGGCTGATACTTAACTGACTGGGCCACCCAGGTGTCCCAAAACATCTTATTTCCATTCTAATTTGTGCTTTCTGGTCTGCAACAATAACATAGCAACAGCCCTGTGGGTCTGAGATATTACTCCACTCTCTGTCCATTCTTCCATCTGTTTATCCATCCGCCCCCAAACCACTGTAAGGAAGGTCTTGGTTTTGGATGTGAAGTGAGAAGATAACTAAATTTGTCTTTATAATAGTCTAGATCTGGAAAGTTTCTGATCCTTAACACAGAAACATAAAACTCCAGAAGATGGGTTAATGCTTAGTTTGGGTTGACGGCCCCCATACACACTGAGCTATTTCTATCTTGTGCTTGATCCTACCCAAAACTGGGTCTCAAGAAGTTTCCTCCACGTTTGTTCTGAGTGAAAGAACCTCTGGATTTTAGCCCCTAACAAGTGTGTCTGTGGAGGTCAGATGGATTTGAAAATGGTCCCTTTTGGTAGCCTAAGTGCAAGGTTTGGAGAATATGCTCTCCACAATGTCCCAATGGAAAGGTTTATAACAGAAACATGACATGACTTCAAAAGTATATGCCATCGGGTCTCTGAATTAAGGAATCATAGTCTATTCTGAAAAAGTGAAAATTTAGCAGAAGAAATATCAGTTAGAAAATAAGCACAAAGGATTAGCACGAGTGCTGTGGTAGGACGGCCCTGATGTAGACACTTGAACGGAGCCACACCTAAGGGGCCGGGTTTCTGCCTGCTGGTCCTTGCTTGTGTCAGAGGAAACCTGCCCAGCTCGGCAATACTCGGCGCCCAGATTTCTTCTCTCTGTGTGTCCCAGGGACAGAGACTGCTTATTCACCAAGCAGCATTCTCCCCCTGCTCCACAGCAGCTGGGCCTATGGCGCACCCCTCCTCCCCTGCACTTGGACACGGCTGAGACTTGTGCCGCCAGGCGATGACTAGTGGAAGTGATTTGCATCTCTTCCTGGTCTGCCCTCTGTCCTTTCTCCCTGGTGATGACGCTCAGGGCAGCCTTGAGAGCCACACGCTGAAGGCGGAGGACCTGCCATTAGTCTCAGGTACTCTAATGCCTGAGCGCTCCCTCTGGACCGCTCTGTGCGCAAGGCAGGAGCTTTTGCCGTGTTTGAGCCGCTGACACTACGTGTCTACGTGTCCCCTCAGGGTCCCCTCCTCAAATGAGCACGCTCTTCTGACAGTCTGGTTATCCTGAGACTGTGTTTAATGCCACAGATGACTTCTCGGAAGCCAACTGCTTGTGTCTGCATCGAGCTTGGAGAGCCCGAGATAGGGACACGCTGCGGAAGGGAGAGACAGGCTGGGGAGGGCACCTGCACGGCTCTGCCGTTCACGTCCGAGCCGATGGAAGCTGCTGTAGCGATGGTGTTGGGTACCATGGCCGTGCTTGTTTCACAGATGTGCACCGAGGACATGGGGATTTTCAGTTCACGGCTGGCCACCTGGGAGAAAAACAAATATTTTCGAGTCTGGTCAAGTCTTCTAGGAAGATGTGAGTCATTTTTTTAGTTTAAAAAATCCTACTGTTTATATTACATCCATGTTATCCTTGAAAGCCTCAATTAATGTGTCTTAAAAAAATTAAAACCACTTTTTTAGTAGAGCCCTGCTGATTTTTAAAGCCTTTTCTTGGTAATATTCCATAGTGGTTCTTCTTTCAAAGTTAGTGTGTTTAGCATGTGAAGGGTTTACTTTTTTCCTGAGTTTTATTTGGCGACAGTGGCAGGGAGAGAGAGATGGGACCAACTGGTTCAGAGGTTGGTCTTAAATCTGTTGGTATGAACATCCGACGAATTTCAAATGACCTCGAGGGCCCGTCTTCTCTCATGTCCTCCCAGCCTTATCCTTCGATTCTCCCTCTTTTGTCTTCTATTTTCCCTCCTGTTTATGCTCCTCTAGTCTTTGCTGTCCGCTTTCTTCCTTCCTGTTCTTTTTCTTCCAGGTTCTCTAGCTGACACATGTGGAAAGAAAGATATTTAATCACAAAGAAAGAAAACGAGAGTAAGAAAGGGAGGGAGGGAAGAAGGAAGGAAGGAAGGAAGGAAAAAGCACGATTTTGGTTTCTGTTGTCTTTTAGTTTTGGCAAAAACACTTTTCTCCCGACGTCTGTAGTTACGGACTTGTTCCCAAGTGCCAATCTACAGACTAACGCTGTTGTAAGATTAAGTTTCCCCAGAAAGAGGCAAAATGGGAAAAGAAAAAAAGGGGGGGCAATTTTATTGGTGTTTGGTGATGAAGAGCCCAAGAGATGTATTGGGTCCCCTCGCTGGGAAGGACAGGGGGAGGCTGTGTCACACACATCTGCACCGAAGTCTTTCTGGTCTCTTCAGGGTCCTCTCGCTGCCTCGCTGCCTCTCACATTCATTTTTCTTCCTACGATGGCTGTTATTTCCAGGAATAGGCATGTTTCCTCGATGGTGCAGGAGAAGGGCCTCTGACAACGCCTGGCTTACAGCACAGGAGCTCAGCAACCGTGAGGCGATGCTAGTCCTTTTCTGCCAGCATCGGCACATCGGTGCAGGAAAGGATCTTGGTCCCACGCTTCTCCCCCGGGCCCGTCCCTGCAGCCGGTGCGTCCAGGAGCTGTGACCAGCCAGACCTGGCGCCTGTGCCTCTGTCGGTGGCTGGAGTTGGGGAAGGGAGGGAGAGGGGCTACAAGGTACGAGAACTGCGGAGTCCTGTAGGACTCTGTGGAATGTAGGGGGCGTAGTCCAGAGGAGCTAAGGGGCTGGAGGGTCAAACTGAGCTAGGTACTATAGTAATCTAATAAATTGGTCATGGTTAAATGTATTCAATTTAAAGGATTATTCTCTTTTCTCTCTTGAGATCCTATCTTCCTACTCTGTGCACATGTGTGTGCGCGTGTTAAAATGTACTTTAGAAATTATGACATGGTGACAGTGGATGACATACTTGTCCTTACTTGTCCAAATTGTGTATTAGCAACCTAGTGTCCAAACTTTAAAAATCATGCATACTGGTCGAAATAGAAAAGCTGGGAAACTCTTGCTGGAGGTAAAGCCTGCACGGGGCACCTGCCACAGTTCTCCAGGGCTCACTGGTGGTGGTGTCACTAACCACAACCTCCACCCAAAAGCCTGGCCACGTTCTGGGACTATTCGTACGTACATGGGATTTCTGCTATCTCAGACATTCCATTTGCTATGGAAGAAGATTTTCAACCAAATCGTCAAGTCCTTAGGGTTTGATCATCTCCCCTGTAATTAGTGCCAACTGCCAGTCACGTCAACAATGTACAGAGAGATAAATGACTTAATTGTAGGTAGCTTACCTGCAGCATTTTGGTGTGAATACCTTGTCCCAGTTCGTTGCCTCCGTGGGTGACCAACACAGAGCCATCCGTGTAGATATGAACGAGGGCAGCTGCCTGATAAAACAACCCAGAAGGCACAGCTCAGTGCAAGTTTAGTGAGGTTCGATGTCAACCAATGAGGGAGTGACACCCCAGTCTCACTGAATGAGGAGGGTCGGAGAGGCAAGCTTTCCTGCTGGGATTCTGAAGCTTAGTTCTGTTCTAGGCAAAAGTCACCTGTAAAGAACATTCCTATTTAGGAACCTGGTTTTATTTATTTATTTATTTATATTTTTTATTTACAATTTTTTGGAAAATTTAATTTAAAATTTTTTGGCCAGGCTTTTGGGTGGAGGTTGTGGTTAGTGACACCACCACCAGTGAGCCCTGGAGAACTGTGGCAGGTGCCCCGTGCAGGCTTTACCTCCAGCAAGAGTTTCCCAGCTTTTCTATTTCGACCAGTATGCATGATTTTTAAAGTTTGGACACTAGGTTGCTAATACACAATTTGGACAAGTATGTCATCCACTGTCACCATGTTATAATTTCTAATTATTTTTTTATTTGAGAGAGAACACGAAAGAGAGAGCATGAGTAAGGATGAGTGGGGGAGCAGGAGGGCAATGGAAGGAGAGAGAATCTCAAGCAGACGCCACACGGAGCATGGATCCTGACATGGGGATCGATCTCCTGACACTGAGATCAGGACCTGAGCTGAAACCAAGAGTTGGATGCGTAACTGACTGAGCCCCCCAGGTGTCCCAGGAACCTGGCTTAATAGGAGCTCCTCTGGATACTCAGGAGTTATGACTATTGGTTCCAACTCTTTGCAAGTCACTCCCCTGCTTAAAGTTTCTGGATGACCATTGAGCTACCTAATTAAACATTTATTACGTACTTGACGCATGTTCTGTGCCAACCTGTGCTCAGCTCTGGATATACACAGATGAACAAGATGTGGATCTTCCTCAACAATGTAGTAGCTCCCACTGGGATGGGGGACAGGTTGGAAAGCAGGTCATAAGGCAGAATGATTTGTGAGACAGTGGGCAGGGTATAAGGGCCCTCGGGACCTGGGAGGGCAGATCCAACTGCTTTTGAGAAGCCTGGGGAAGGGGGCCCTAAGGACACAATTGCATGGAATCATGTAAGGGAAGACGGGTTTACCGCTGGGCAAGGTGGGCCCAGATTCCCCACTGTCTGTATGGCAAAGCCTAGCTCCTTATTACCACATGAGGTCTTTGAGGATTCGGTCTAGTGTACCTTTCCCGTCCCATCGCTATCTTTTCCTGCTTTGCCTTACTGCTGCTCCTTCCTGACCTGTGCTCATGCTAGAGCTGTTCTCACTTCCTGGCCTCCCAGGCTGTCAGACCCATACCTCTGGTCTCTGTTCGGTTAGAGCTTCCGCAAACACTTCTCATTCCCGTCTGGGAAGGATCAGTCACCTGCTTCTCTGCCCTTCCTCTTACGGGGGCGAACTGGGGTGACTAGTGTCCCCTGCAAATTCCTGCCCACCTGGAACCTTCCAATGCAACCTTCTTTGGAAATAGAGTCTTTGCAGATATAATTAGTTAAGAATCATAGTGGATTAGGATGGGCTCTAAATTCAATGACTGATGTTCTTCTATGAGGCTGTGTGAAGACACACAGCAAAGAAGGCCACGTGAAGATGGAGGCCGGGACTGGAGGGACGTGGCCACAAGCCAAGGGACACGGGGAGAACCAGAAGCTGGAAGAGGCAAGGGAACTTCTGAGGAGCCTTGCCCTGCAGACACCCTGATTTTGAACTTCAAGCCTCAGGAACCAGGAGAATATACATTTGTTGTTGGAAGCCACCCAGTCGGTGGTACTTCCTTATGACAGCTGCAGGCAGTGAATAAAGGGGGTGACCCGCCCTTCTCGGAGCATCTCATGGAAGGAGAGCACTTGGTCTCATTCGGTTTCGTGTCCTGTAGAGAACTAAGAGAAGGCTGAGTCACAGAGACACTAAATAAATGTTTGTTGAATTGGACCAATGGAAATGTGGTATTTTTCATTCCAGGAGGAGGAGGAAGAGAAGGGGGAAGAATTAGGACCTCATTGTATTCTATCTCAATGGCTTGGAGGAGCTTTGGGGCACCCAGGCTTATAGATGCTAATAATAGTATTTATCACTGTGGGCCTTCTGACTCCCTCTGATGGTGCTCCCCATGCCTAGTTTGGAGAGTAGGTGTTCCAGCTTTGTGAGTCATCAGCTGCCCTGAAATAACACGTTTCAACTCTGAGCCTGGTGATTCCTGGACACATCAGTTTGGATCTCTGTGAAGAAACTGGAGGCCTTTCAAATCGAGCTTTAAAGCCATTCCTTGATATAAGGCTGTGTTTGTGTGTGTTGAGGTGAGAAGTTGGCTCCCTTGGATGATGGCAGAGTAGACTGTGGTTTAGGCGAAGGGCAGCCATACAGGTGAGGGGACGTATCATATAATAAAAAATAAATATATGGTCTTTGTCCCTGATTTTTGGCACAGAGGTCCAAAAATTCTGGGAATTTACTGTCTTTTGTCTGCTGTTCAGATGATTCTTGGGAGGATCCTAGACAGTTTGTAGGGGGTAGGAACTGTTGCCAGAAAAACCGACCACGTGGTTAGAGGGTTTCAGCTTTTAGCCTCACCCTCTGACTTTCAGGAAGAGGAGAGGAACCAGAGATTGAGTTTGATCACCACTGGCCAATGATTTCATCAGCTGTGCCTGTGTAATGAATGCTTCATAAAACTCACAAACGACGGGGTTTGGGGAGCTTCTGGGTGGGTGGCCACAGCCACCAGCTGGAGGGGAAGGGCGTGGAAGCCCCATTCCCCTCTCACATATTTTGCCTTGTGTGTTCTTCCTCGGTGCTGTCCTCTGTAACAAACTGGTCATGATAGTAAGCAGAGTGCTCTCCACAGTTCTGTGAGTTGCTCTAGCAAATCACCGAACCTAAGGGAGGTGGGCAGTGGAAACCCCTGAATTTGTAGCTGCCCGGGCAGAGTGTGAATAGCTTGGGCACCTCACTTTTGCTGGTGATGGAAATGGAGGCAGACTCGTGGGGCTTAGCCCTTGATCGGTAGGGCCTGTGCTAGATCTGGGTAGTTAGTGTCAGAATTGGATTCCCGCTCAGTTGTTTGAGGATTGGTGTGGAAAAGAACACAGCATTTGGTGTTGGAGGAAAAAAAGAAAACCACACAGGCAGATATCTAGACTCACTCCTCCAGCTGCTGAATCAGTCCAGGCCCACAGTGGTGACGGTTAACCTTGTGCACCGCCCTGTTGACAGGCTGCTGGCCTTGACTCAGGAGACCAGGAGTCTCCTCCTACTCACTGGGGGAGCTGCGGCCCTGAGAGGTGCATCTGAGGTCTCCTAGGGGAGGGGAGTGTGCAGCCTTGGACAGCTCCGCAGAGCTCCAGGAACCCTGCCAAGTGCTTTGCTTTTATTAGCTTGTTGAGTCCTCATCAATCCTGAGAGAAAGGATTATTATTCTCATTTTATAATCGAGGAAGCTGAGACTCAGAGAGGTTAAGTAACTTGCTTAATATCACACAGCTAGTAAGCGGCAGGGCCAAGCATTGCTCGGGTCCACCCGACTCCAGTTGCTTGGAGTCTGGGGGCAAGTGCTTTATGCCATGAGAAGGGTTTCCTCGGGCAGGGCAGCTTTTGATGTGTGTGCATGCATGGGTGTCTATTGGCTACTGGTAGTTGGGTGTTAAGTGGGAAAATGCTTTCACTGGTACATGCACAGGGAGATCTAATACATTTTTATATTTAGATTTAGATCTAATGTGTATAAGCTTTTACCAGTTGCAGAGTTTCTGCTTCTGGTGGACAATAATGGGGAGGCGATAACATTTCCTGATTTTCTAAACAGCTTCCCCATAGGGCACCCATTGGGATTGCTGGGGACACTCGTCTATACCAGTCCTGTGTTATTTAATGGACTAATCTATTTGCCACCTTTCCTCCTGCCTTCTGGATGGGGCCCCTGAGTGTCTCTCCCAGAGGATGATTGCCTCTTCCTTTTGCAATCTCCCTGGAAGGACTTTTGGACCATGCACCCGTTTCCCCACTAGAACTGACATAGATTCCTGGGAGAGGTGACTGGAAATAGCCAGCTTGTCAGGGCAACATGCAGTGACCTCTCTGCCTAGACTTTGGGGCACGGAGGAGAGCTGAGGGCCTGGGGCACAGACCGGGAGAAGCCCACTTCCTGCCCAAGCCGTAAGCCCTGGGCTCAGAGAGCTCAGCACCCCAGGCCTTGTGCGCTCTCATTCCCTTTGGCATAGGGATGATTTGGGGTGGGGTGGGGTGCTGATCGTGGTCACTGCTGAGACCCGGCAGCTAGCAGGCTTCCTGATGCCCTTTTCTGCCACAGAGCCATGTTTCCTGCGGGACCGCGTTGCACGAGCTTGCGGATGGGGCAGCTGCTCCGAGCTTTCTTACATTTCTCTGGGGGGGTGGGGGGCTGGGGGAGGGAGGGGCTCGGTGCCTGGGGAATGTGACCTTCTCCCAAAGTCAGCATGAGCCGACAGGGTGAGAAGTGCATCCCTTCTGAGGGCTATTTATCATGTAGAAAAGCCTTACCTGATGATAGCTTGTGGCAGCAAAGCCGACTGAAAACTTCATGGGGACGATTGCCATGCCTTTCTTCTTCCAGTAATTCTTCTTGTTAAACTCTTCCACTTGCATTCTTCTGCTGTGAAAGGAAGACTTGTCCAGACACTCATTCCAACATCTTATCAGGGTCTCAGGGCTGAATGCTTGTTTGTAGATGGTTTTATCAACTGTTCTGTACATGTTTTTCTCCCTAATCTGAAATGGTGAGAAGTCAAGTTGATAGCTATGGTAAGACAGAAACTGACTGCAAAAGAGAGACTTGAAAAACTTCCAAATTAAAACACAAACTTTGATGGGGAGAAGACAAGGTGCTGCTTCTTTCTTTGAACAGCATGTGATTTTGCAAAAATAATGGGAGTTAGGGGCACCTGGGTGGCTCAGTCGGTTGGGCGTCTGCCTTCGGTTAGGTCATGATCCCAGGGTCCTGGGTTTGAGCCCCACAGTGGGCTCCCTGCTCAGCAGGCAGCTTGCTCTCCCTCTCCCTCTGCTCTTCCTCTCCCCTCCCCACTGAAAGCGGAGGGTAGTGGTAGTAACTGGTCCCTGGAGGGCAGCAGGATGGAGGGGCTGAGGGAAGCAGATACTCCTATTTTCCTACAAGGTTCAGGGGATGAGGAAGAGTTGGTAGCTTGTATAACAAAGCAAGGATGTATTGTCACAACTCAAGATTTGTTCTGCTACAGAGGAACTGCACTGCCTCTGGTGACAAACAGCAGATCGACTCTAAGCTTTCCCATCGCCTCTGGAATGTGTGGTCAAATGTTTTTATAAATGTATTTGAATATGGGGTGTTGTAGGTCCTGAAAGTCTGTAAGATTTGAAAAAGGAGAGCCTACTGAGATATGCTCCGGAAGTCTTCATTCTCCCCCTGTCCCTCTAAGTAACACTGAATAATTGCCATTATCAGCAGTGACACTGGAATACTACTATCCAGTTTGTGAGAACACATGTTTTAACAAGTGCTAACTCATTTGATTCCGGCAGGAACTCTGTGTGGTGAGTCATATCATCAGTGTTTCGTAGATAAGGAGACTGAATCACAAAGAGGTTTCCTCTCCTTGCTGGAGCTGCTCAATTGGCCTGCATCACCTTTCCATGATCTCTGCCTATTATTCTTCAAGGCCTATCTTAAGGGTCATCTTCTCCAGAAAGGTCTTGCTGACTCTCCTTCCCTCCAGCCAAAGCGATGTCTTTCTCCTTTGTACTCACAGAACACTCTATGTGACTTCTCTTAGGATATCTGTGGCCTTCCTTGAGTAACATGTAGGTGTTCTCCTGTGTGTAGGAAGTACCCTGACGGTCACAAACCTGGTGGTCCTCTCTGTTGAACTTTGGGGCCAAGGGGTTCAAAGGGCAATATTTAAGTGTGGCTTCTGGAGCAGAGGGGACCATATTGGGGAAACAGGGAAAAGAAGTGTAAAAAGTAGGCTAGGGTCTAATTGAAATGTCTGAGGGCTAGAAAGGTGTTATTGGTAATTATCTCAACTGACAGTGGCTGTCTCTCTCTCGCCTAGCAACCTGTCTATACTGTGCACCCTCTAGGATACTATAAAATAATATTTTGGGAGGCATCTTTTGGTAGTAGATCTCTCAAAAATTTTCAAGTGTACTGGCAATTCCACTTCTATAAATTTATCCTACACATATATAATATAGGGCAAAAGTACATCTACATTTTGGTGTATCTGTACCAAGATGTTTCTTGCAACATCATTTTGATAGCCAAAACCGGGTAACAACATACATGTGTATCATAGTGGAGTGGCTAAATAAATTCCACCAAGTCCCTATTACATAATACTGTTATGAAAAAGCATGAAATGGATCATTCTAATGAAAGAGGAAGATAGCCATGGCTTACTGTCAAGTAGAAAAAGTATGATTTGTTTATCATGGTCCCATTTTGGTAAATATTCTCTATGTTCATATGTGTGTGTGCGTATGAGTGTGCACGTGCACGTGTGTTATGTCCGTGTTGACCTGTGTGTGTATGAATGTAGAGGGTTGGAACACAGAACTATGAGCAGTGGTTACTCTTGGCCAGTAAGGACGGATGGCATGAAAAGGCGGATGATCACTTTTTAATTCCCTCAGTGTGGTTAGAATTTTAAAAAGAGTAATTATTTTTGTACCAATTAGAAAAAAGAAAGAAACAGAAAGTTGTTTCCATAAGGAGGTAGGAAGATAGTGGAAAGTCATTTCTTCCAAGTAGCTCTGAATTTATCTCAAATTCTGGGACAAGGCTAAGTTGAGCGGTTCTCCTTGGGTCTTTCCTTGGGTAGCCAGTTCCCCAGCTCAGATGAGCCTTCACCAACCTTGGTTACAGCCTTGGTTACAACCTTACCTTTTCTGGCGGAAGGCCACATTTGGCTGCCACAGCGGTGATGCAAGATTCTGTTATCAGGGTTCCTTGTGGGAAGCCGAATCCCCGAAAGGCGGTATTAGATGGTAGATGTGTCATACATGCCCGGCCACGGAACCTGAGGTTGCGGATTTTATATGCATTTTCCAGCTTTAATATAAGAAATTCTGTTACCTAAAGTGAAGGGAGATATTAATATATATTGGCCAATACTTCTTTTTTCCTGTAAAAATCAAGTAAGAGTCTAACTGCTTGTGAAACTTGGGCAAGGACTTGAAGAAACATGCTCTGTAAAGATTCATCTGGAAATTCTGCCCTGGGGTTAGGATCCAGAATGACGCCGTTTTCTGAAGCACGTACCAGCTCGGAGTCGTCCAGCATGCATCCTCCGTTAAGGAAGCACTCAATGTCCAGAGCTTTGATTCTCCCATTGTTCATGAACCCCACCTGTCACCGAATGAAGGACATTTTATGATCTGTTTAAAATTTACAAGCCAAGTTTAAGTCACAGCCCAGCTCTTGGGCAGGATTGCAAGGCACACAATGCTTTCCTTTGCTCCGTGTGTGCCACACCTGACCATCCCCTCTTTTTCAGTGCTTACCTGACAAAGACCTCCTCAGATCTGACTTTGGAGGAGCTCTTCCTTTCCAGGAGTCCTGGAAAGGACTGGCCTCCCAGTCAGTTATGGAATTCACAGCCCTTGCTTGCCCGCTGGTGGAGAACTGCTACCCTCTCCTTCCTTCTTTCTGGAAGAGTCTCCTTCACTTTTTTTTTTTTTTTTAAGGTTTTCTTTATTTATTTGAGAGAGAGAGAGAGCACGTTTATGAGTGGGGGGAAGGGCAGAGGGAGAGGGAGAAGCAGATTCCCTGCTGAGCCAGGAGCCCCATGGAGGGCTTTTCCCCGTGGGCTCATTCCCACGACCCTCAGATCATGACCTGAGCTTAACTGATGCTTAACTGACTGAGCCACTCAGGCGCCCCAAGTCTCCTTCACTTTTTACTACTTTTCCTTCTAATTTAGTCTGTAGTTTCTCTCCCTTGCGGAAAAGTCTCTGGAATTCCAGAGTGCGTGGGAATGAATCACAGAGCATCTCGTTGTGGGAAAGCCTTGGAAGCCGAGGCCTGGGGCACGGACATGAGAAGGGCTGCTCTCACCGTAGGGAGCTGCTCAAGTGCTTTGTGAACAGGGACGCACAGACGCGGGCTAGTGCCGCCGCCCTTCTTACTGGGACTCAGAGAAGAACCTTGCGTGTTTCTGAAGTTGCCGCTCCCTCCTACCCACTTAGGCCTGACTGAAAAGCTCCTGCTTCCTGTTGTAGTTGTACCAGAAAAGGATTGGCCCTGGTCCCTTTGCCTTTTTGGAAACGGGCACAACCATATGGCTATTATCATCTATGGAGATGTTAGATAACAAAGCAGAGCACTTAGCACATGTAGAAAAAGCCACAAATTCAGAATTTATGGTAATTTTGACAAATGCTAGGTTGAAGTTTATCTGTGACTTCATGAAGAAAGGACTGCTAAGCAAAACAAAGTAATAAATAAGGTAGTAGAGAAAATTCTTAAATTGTTTATAAAATTTTCAAGAATTTCAGAACCTCTTTCACATAAACATTTTTATGCTAATTTACAAATAGCTCTGATGAACAGAGCAAAACTTTGTTAGCTAGTTTTGAATGTGGATCTCCCTCTCTACATACACACACACACACACCTCTCTCACACTAACATCTTACTATATTGGAAGTAAGATTGTATTTCTTTAAAAATAAAATAAAATTTACGGGGTGCCTGGATGACTTAGTGGGTTAAGTGCCTGCCTTTGGCTCAGGTCATGATCCCAGGGTCCTGGGATTGAGCCCTGCATCTCTCCCTGCTCAGCCGGGAGCCTGCTTCTCTCTCTCCTTCTGCCTGCTGCTCCTCTACTTGTGCTATCTCTCTCTTATCAAATAAATAAATAAATAAAATCTTTAGAAAATAAAAAATTAAATAAACTTTGGATTTTCCAAAGTCTATTTCCCTCATTTTAATTATATTTTATGTTACTATAATTACCAAAATATTTATAGTCTAGAATCTTCTTAATAAGTACTAGTACTAAAATAGCCGCATAAATGCAATATAAATAAAGCCTAATTTATAACTCAGGCCAAAACCAAAGAACTCAACAGCCACCATAACAAAACACATAACCATAATCCTAGACTGTGCCTCTACGTTGTTCTTGGTGCTAGAAGATAATAATAGTTGTATTGATTTCTGTGCATTTGAAGACAAATGAAAAATTTAATGGCCAGCTGTGGTCTTTCCCTCCCTAATTACAAAAATCATTAATCCTGAGGGAAGAAAATAAATGGTGCTGTGGTATGGCTTTAGTAATCCAGGAAATATATTTTAGTAATCTAAATCATTAGACATGACATCAGGTAGACTATCTAACTAAGCAATTCCCAGATAAAACATCTTTGATATAGAAACATTACATTAGAACCATTCTAAAAACTCAGTCACAAATTTGAAAAGTACTATTGTTGTCGACTAGATGTTAAAAGTATTTTTAATGCTGTTTATGCCATAGTTGTATAAAACGCGATGAGCATGGTTTGAAACAATTTAAAATGATTTCATTAGTTAGTGGGTTTTTTTTTCCTATTTGCAAAGAACTTTTGTGACACTTTCATAACAATTTGGCAGAAACACTTGTAAAAATGATTTTGTAGTTAAAATGGTAAAATTGCTTCCAAACATTTCAACTGAAAAATATTTTCTTCTTTTTTTTAAAAAATATTTTATTTATTTGAGAGAGAAAGTGAGCGGGGGTGGGGCCAGGGGGCACAGGGAGAGGGAGAGGGAGGAGGAGAGGGAGAAGCAGGCTCCCCTCTGAGCAGGGAGCCTGAGACAGGGCTTGATCCCAGGACTCCAGGATCGTGACCTGAGCCGAGGGCAGATGTTTAACTGACTGAGCCACCCAGGAGTCCCTACTACAAAATATTTTTATAATCAGGAAGTTTTGGTATAACAAGTGCTTGTAGCTTCCTTCATTTTTTGTCTCTGAGGAACCACTAACGAAAGTCTTATTCCTTCAGTAATTTTTTTATCAATTGAAATTGTGTTTTTATCATTCAATTTCTTCACAATCTATACTAGATTTACTAAAAGTTCCTTATAAACTTGATGAGTATTCAAATACACAGCATTTTCATTGAATATTTTAGGTGAGATGATCGTTTTTAGAATTTAGCAAAATCAAAATGATAAAACCACTCAGATAAAACGAGGTATTTTAATAATTTCATCTTTAATACTCACTTTATATTTTCCAAATAATGGGTGCCTTCCCCCAGTTATTAACATATCGTCTTCGCGATCAAGAACAAGCCGGACCGGACGACCAGTTCTAAAGAAAACAAATCTTGGTTGTATTCCCCCCCCATTCCCCTGTTCCTCCATTTCCCCATCCAGCTTCCGCCCACCCATTTCTTCATTCCCTCATCTAATGGTCTACGCCCTCCCATCGCTGGCCTTTCTACCCGGCCATCCTCATCCCTTGTCCCACCCATTTGTCCACTCATTTCACCGTCCAGCCGTCCCCTGTGTATTCCCTGAACACCCGCAGTGAGCTGGGCGCCGATCTGAATTGACATGTGGCCAAACTACACTGTCTCTGCAACCTTTACTCAATGGCTGGAGATCTAGCTAAAGCGATATTGATGCAGCACGCCAGTTAACGTGTTTTTTTTTTTTTAAGGATTTTATTTACGTATTTGTTAGAGAGAAAGGAGGGAGAGAGCACGAGCAGCGGGAGCAGCAGGCAGAGGGGAAGCAGGCTCCCCGCGGAGCAGGGAGCCCGATGCGGGGCTTCCTCCCAGAACCCTGGGATCATGACCTGAGCTGAAGACAGATGTTTAACCAACTGAGCCCCCCAGGCACCCCTAACGTGTGTTCTTATGGCTTCAGATTTGATGCTTGACCAGATCTAGCCATTTTGCATATCCCCACCACCAGCTACAAAAGAATAGGAGTGCGAATAGATAAATGCAAACTTAGCAACACAACTGCAAAACCAAGGCCAAGCCCTTAGCCAGCTGGGTTAGCATCTTCATCTCTGCCTATGAATGCTACTCTGTTGGCCAAGCTGGGCCCTCGGGTACTCAGAGCTTTAGCCTTGCTGTATCTCTAGGGTAGCGGTTCCTGGACTCTGCGGAGTACAAAAGAATCATCTGGTGTGCTGGTGAAATGCAGATTCCTGAGTCTTAGCACTAGGACTGTCATTCAATATGTTAGGGAGGGGCCTAGAATTGGCATTTTTCTCAGTGATTCTTTTTTTTAAAGATTTTGTTTATTTATTTGACAGAGAGCACAAGTAGGCAGAGAGGCAGGCAGAGACAGAGAGAGGGGGAAGCAGGCTCCCTGCTGAGCAGACAGCCTGATGTGGGGCTCAATCCCATGATCCCTGGGATCATGACCTGAGCCGAATGCAGAGGCTTTAACCATGGAGTCACCCATGTGCCCTTCTCAGTGATTCTTCTGCAGCTATTTTCAGGTACATGTTGAAAGCTACAATTCTGGCACAAAGTTTCCTGTTCTTTTTTTTCTTGTATGTGTGTGGGTGTGGGTTTTTTTTTTTTTTTTTTTTTTTGTTGTTGTTGTTGTTTTTTAATGGTGAAGTCTGCTTGGAGCATCAGTTAAATGGAAAGCTTCTGGGACTACCCCTTGGTGATTCTGATTTGGTGGGTCTGGGATTTCTAGGAGCCTGGGCGAGTCTTATCAACGGTTCGGGAACTCTACTCTGGGAACTACTAACTGTATGCCAGACGTGTGCGAAGGCAGGGCTGTAGCTTACGACACTGGTTCCTACACTTAACTGCACAGTGGTACCCCTGGGATAATTTTAAATATGGTGATGCCTGGATCTTCATGGGGCAGCCTAGGCATTGGGATTTAAGGGCTCCCTGGATGATTCTGATGTGCAGTAATGCTCGGAGGTCTTAAGGGCACAAAGCCTGGTAGGAGTATGATGAGCTGATTATCCCTTGCTGGGTACTTGGTGGGTGCAAATAGAGAGGTTCATTATGGAGAGAACTGGACATGGGATTCAGATCTTGTGATCTTCCACCGCTCACTGCAGAATGAGACACGCGGCTGAATGCTTTGGAGCTAGCTCTGAACTACACAGAATGTGTCAAAGGAAGCAGGACCTTTGGACTTTGTGGGCTGACTGGGCTCTGACAGTACTTTGTTACTACTAAGAAACAGCCACAGAGAATGAACGAGGAACAGAAAAGCCAGCAGCTTGAACAGCGTGGACAGCAAAGGAGCAAGCGTTGTGGTTGAGGTTAACCCGGGAACTTTCTTTGAGGATGTCATCCGTGGTTCAGCAAACACTGACTAGCCGGCCCTTCCCAGGTGCAGAGAGGCAGGGTGGGCAGCTTTCTTGCCTCACTCCACCCTGTCTGCAGCTAGAGAGGAAGGAAAAGTGGGGGAGGACCCACACCCATGGTGTCCCACTCGCACGGGACACTTGTCCCACCCCTAAATGGGTCACTTTCCCTGAAGCTCAAGGACAGGGCAGCCGCAGCCTTGGAGCTATTTAACTAATAATACCACTTTACCTTTCTATAGCAAGTTAGCCTCTTTCCAGTCCTATGTACATTCCACTTTTCCGATAACACTAGGAGGGTGAGTATTGTATCTCTAGTTATAAAGAAAAAGAGACAGGAGCCTGAATTGCCCAAGGACACTCAGGTGGTTATGGCAGCAGCGACGCTCATTCACTGATTCACCCTTAGTTGGCACATTTTACACCCTCCTGTCTCCCCAAGCGCACTTACTTGAGAGCGCCCACAGCTGCAAGAGCGCCGAACACAGCGGGTCTTCCCACCTTCCCGCCGAACCCTCCGCCCACCCGCTTGACGTGACAGGTGATCCTGTTGATGGGGATGTTTAAAGTAGAGGACACTGTTTTCTGTAAAAGTGAGGTGAGTGGAAAAGTTTTTACAAGAAATGGCAAAGAAGCCTTTTGTTTTCTGAAACATTATAGCAATATTCAACCACACCTACTGTCAGAAAAAGCAACAACCACAAAAAACTAAGATAGTCTAAATCTGTCCTGCAGAGCTCTATTGAGTTTGTAAACATCGTTAATCTTACAGAATAGCCTTTCCAGCTGAAAAATGGTATTTTCCAGAAGGGAAACTGCCTGAGTTTCCTGTCAGAAGCTGGAATCATGGCCAAATGCCTAGACCTGAAGTCCCAACAAGGTGAAAATCAGCAAACGCAGGACAACTTGCTAAAGAAGATGTTTGCAGCTAAAACCTAGGGCACTTTGTTACTGGGAGATGAAAATGTGCTATAAAGTGATATGTTCACTCCAAAGATTATCCATAGTGATTATTTAGAGAAAAGTCATGTACAGATACAATTTAGTGTTGTTATCTAGTGCTAGAGCTCATGCAAGCATGCTGCAAGTGAATGCAATCTTCAAATCTGATGTGACTGTGGCTGTTTTTTTTTTTTTTTTAATTTATTTTATTTAGTTTTAATTCCAGTATAGTTAACATACTGTGTTATGTTAGTTTCAGGGGTGAAATATGGTAAGTCGACAATTCTGTACATTACTCAGTGTTCATCATGGTAAGTATACTCTTAATCGCCGTCACCTTGCTCGACTTGTTTTATTTACCTGTCACGACCAGAAACAACAAAAGGGTTCTGGTATCTTAGCTGCTCCACTGGTGTCCAGTACCTGGACATCAAGTTCCTGCAGGTAAAATGGCTGCCAACTGCGAAGCTGTGGGGATCGAAGGCCGTGATGGAATTAGGAGGCTGGGAAGGTAAAGGCGATCCTGGACCTCACCTGCACGTGGGCTGGATCCTGTGCTGACACATAAATGTCCAGTTCTTTGTCCTCGGCCTTCGGAATGACAAGCACTCTCTGTGTTTCCATATAAAAATGTTCCTGTCCTCCAACATGGACCTCTCCTGTTAAGTGCAAGGTAGGGAGATTCTTGAAAGTGTGTGCTAGTTGGAAACTACCATGTGGAGGAATTCAAAAGCAGGTAAGGTGTGGACTGACCAGAATGGATTTGTTCGGAATAAAGAGCTGATGGGTCAGGCATTTGTCCTGTGGCAGCTGAGGGCAATCTGTTTCCAAGACTACAGTTTTGGACAACAAGTTCAGATTATATGGTTCTATTCCTCTGTTCTTGACTAATCAAAATGCTAGGGATTTTTCTTCAATATATTCTGTTGCTCCCCACCCTCCAACCTCTAAAGGCAAGACACGCGCATGCACGCGCCTGCGCACACACACACACACAATCTGAGAGGAAGAGAGAGAAATGAAATTTGGCAAAGTGCTGAGTCTTTAGAGGATGCCCTTTCTGAGAGGAAATCACATTCTCTCTATGTCTACTTTGGAAGAGAATTGTGCAAAGATTCTGTTAAACATCCTGAGCTACAGAGGTGGGAAAGCATGTTCCTGCTTGGGATACGTCTTGAAGGAGAAGCCTATAAAACTTGAAGATGAATTGAATGTAAAGTTAAAGAAAGAGAGAAATCAAATATGACTTCTTAGATTTTGGGCCAAACTGGGCGAATGTTGTTCATCTTAACAAAATGGAGAAGAAAAACTATCTTTGTTATTACCAATGTTGTGGTTGTTAGTTTTGTTGTTGCTTGTTTGCTTTAGTTTGATTCTCTTGTTTTGGAATGCATGGAGGAAGAAAATAAAAAAGGTCTCATTTGGGGATAAATAAATAAATAAATATCCTGAGCGGCTTACCTTCAACAATTTGATCCACTTTTTCAAATGCCTCCTCAACATTTCCTTGTTCAAGCTTTTTTTCAGGGCATAGGAATGAGTTGTGCTTTATGGCATCCTAAATGATAGGCAAAAAACACAAGCCAATTAAAACAACTTTTTTTCTTCCAATGGCAAAATTTTTTTTTTTCTTAATCAAAGGCCAGTAAACTCCCCCAAAATGGCCACGAAGGGTCATCAACAAAGGAAGTACTAGAGTCGTGAGCTCGTGGCAGAGACGAGATGGTTGTGAGAAGGTTGTCTTCAGACTGCAGGGAAGACCGACAAGAAGGATTAGGGAAACATCAAGAAATGAGATCTGGGGGTGCAGTGATGGCCCAGGACGATAATTACTCATTTCTCCTCTTCAGGGTGGGTGTCCAGGGAACAGTGATGGGTCTAACTGCAGGAGGGGTGAGGTTCTAGGCCCTCCCTCTGTATGCTCTCCCTGAAGAAAAACACTTGTGCCAGACTTAGTAGCTCATGTGCAAGAACCTCCAACTCAGGGATCTAAATTGCTGAGGCCAAGTGGAGGGAGAAGACTCAAATCCTGACACATCTCTGGGGAAGAAGGCCCAGATGACATGGTAGGAAGTATGCTCATGTCTTTGGGCTCATTTCTTGGCAAATCTCATAAGGGCCTTTCTAGCCCTTTCTTCTGTCTTTTCTTTCTGACGATAGCGTGAACTGATTACACGTGAAGACTGAAGCTGTCCCACTCCAAGTCCCTGTGGATTCACCTACTGACAGCCCCTCTCCACTGAGCCTTTAGGCCTGGCCTGATTTTCCGTACTTCCGAATGGCTCCTGGCTCCTGGCTCCCGCATTCTGACTCTCCAATAGCCTTCCTGTTCACCGTCTATCTTGCTCTTTGTGATGATAATGAGAACAGCCAGTATTTGTTGACTGCTTGCCTTGTGTCAAGCACTGCACAACACACAGCGCACGTGCGCACATTATCACGTTAGTTCCAGATGCAGAGACTGGGCCTCGAGAGCTTAAATACCTCTCTTAAAGTCATGCTGCAAATAAGAGACAGAAGCAGTGTTCAAGCCCCAGCTCGGCTTTCAGAAGCCTCTTGCCTGGTGAGGAATACTTGATTTCTCCAAGCAGCAGAAAGTGTGTACCAGATAGTGGACTTTCTCACTTTCTGCTACACCAAGATGTCAATGAATCACTGAGTTCATGGGGAAGCACGTTTATAGCTATACTGGAAATATGTCATGAGATCATGGAATCTTTAATATGTGCTTTACTTAGTGAGGTTTGAGTGTGTGCTAGGCAGGGTGCTAAGTGCTTTCCATGTATTATCTCATTTGGTCTTGTAACTACTGGATGAAGTGGCTATTATTATTACCTCCATTTTACAGGTGAAGAAACCGTGGCACCTTAACTAATGAAGGTGACACGGTTATCAGGTGTGCAGCCAGGGTTCAGATCTAGTGGTTTGGTTCTAGAACCTGTGCTTTTAGCCACTACCTCCACTGTCTCTCATATATACAGTCATTGAAATGAACGGATGGATGGATGAGTAAGTAAATATTGGTATATACGATTATTTTGTTATCTACTGTTGTTCACAAAAGAAATTTTTAGCTGACTCTGTTCAGTCCCATACTGAGAGAACACTAGATCTCTAACCATTCTGAGTCCCAGGATATTTCATGATTTTTCTTCTGGGTGTCATTTCCTCTTGAGGAAATGAGATTAGAATTGAGATTTCAAAAACTGATATTAGAATCCAAGTACAACCCAGGGACAGAGAGTGAGTCAAGAAAAAGGTGTGAACTTCTTGTAAACTTGGTGAAATGGGAATTTGGAACAGAATTCATTTGGTTTAGAAAGATCAAGAAATATGAGCTTTTTAACACTTTGAATATTGAGCAAGTTGTACCTTTTAGGCACATTTTTAAAATGTCAAGTAATTCACTGGGCCTTTGAAAAAATTCTATTTTCTGTTACAAGTGCACAAATAAGAAAGCTTTTCTCAACTCAATTACTCTGAACTTGCCCTTTATTGAGTTAGAACCTACTAATCCCAGTCTATATCTGAATTTCCTATTCTAACTTCATTCTTTCTGCTTTGGAAATAGCATTCGCATTCCATCAGTTAGACCCAAAAATAAAGAGTGGAAATTTCTGTGGAATTCCATCGTGAAAGTCATTCTGTTTTTGGGCCCCACCTTGAATACATGATCGTTCTCAATATCCATTCTTCTCACCTTCCCCAATTTTTGGTGGCTATGTAGTCAACCTGGCATAAAGCCTACATTTCCCAGCTCCCCTTGCAGGTAGGCGTGGCATCTGGCTAGGTGTTAACCAATGAGATATGGGAAGTGTCTTTACAGGGAGGGGATATGCCTTTCTTCATCCTCTCACTCTCTCTGCTCTCTGGAACGTGGACTTAATGGCCAAAGCTTCTGCAGCTATTGTGGACCAAAGTGTGACCTGGAGTATAGAAACCAGGCAGCAACTAGATAGAAGAAGCCCAGATCCCTCACATATAGAACCCCACATAAGCCCTGGATGGACCACTTCTAGATTTTCTGAATGTGAAAGAGAAAGAAACTTCAATTCTTGGTGTGTCTTTGTCCCCTCATTTCTTACAGCCAATGCTAATTTCAACTCATATGAGTAATACCTTCCAGAGAAAGCTGATTTTTCCAGAGCAAGTCAGTGACAAGACAAAGTTAGAATTAGTCTTGCATTCAGAAATTTACCAAGGTGGGCGCCTGGGTGGCTCAGTCAGTTAAGCATTTGCCTTCAGCTCAGGTCCTGATCTCAAGGAACAGGGATCCAGACCCTGCTCAGTGAGGAGTCTGCTTCTCCCTCTGCCCCTCCCCATGCAGGTGCTCTCACTCTCTCTCTCAAATGAATAAATAAAGCATTTAAAAAAATATAAAAAAGAAATTTACAAAGGTGCTTTTGATTCTACACCCTTACAGGAAGAAGCCAGCCAGCCCTGCTTACGCTGATGGTGAAGATCACAGGCTCCAGATCTTCATAGGTGATCTTTATCTTTTCAGCTGCGCTCTTTGCCTGTACATCGGTCTCTGCAACCACAGCACAGACGATGTGGCCCACGCAGAGCACCTGTGGAAGGTACGGGCACGAAGCAGGTAGAAGAATATCTGTAGAAACTGTCTTACTCACCCGTGGCTGGTGTCTTCATTCTCATTGTTTAGCAATAATAACCATACTGGAGGTCACATTCAGCCACATGTGCTTGGCTAACAAACATTTCAATTGAAAAATGAATTTAAATATTACAGATGATTCCACTGGCCATTTTACTCAATGAATGTCAGCCCCCGAGGGGGTGTGAGATTGGCTGTGACCTGAATCTGCTATGTCCTCTGTCAAGCTTGGTTCTCAGGTGTCATCTTCATGGTATCATTTATCATTTTAGAGTTTAAAGATAAGGAAAGTGTTTTTTGTGCAAAGTGATTCCTGTTAGGAGCTATACTGTGTCCCCTTCTTCTTCCCAAACTTGTATGTTGAAGCCCTGAATCTCCAATGTGGTGGTATTTGGAGACGGGGCCGCTAGAGGGGTAATTAAATGTAAGTGAGGTTGTCAGGGTGGCGCTCCAGTCCAATATGACGGATGTTCTTACAAGAAGAGAAAGGACACCAGGGAGGCTCACCCACAGATGAGGTCGTGTGGGGACACAGTGGGAGGATGGCCACCCACAAAGCAAACCTGCCAGTGCCTTGATCTCGAGGGATCAGCCACCAGAACTGTGAGAAAATAAATTTCTGTTTTTTTCCAAGTGACCCAGTCTCTGGTATTTTGTAATGGCCTCCCGAGCAGATAATACAGCTCTTAAGCAACAGCTGACCTCTTGGTCTGGAGTGCAATCAAGAGAACAGTGATTCGTTTCATGGGTGAGGGAGAAACAGTCTGTGTGACTCACAGAGATGTGATGATACTAGCTAACCCTTACGGAGAGCCTTCAGGTGCCAAGCACTGTGGTAAGCTTTTCACATGCATTAACTCATTTAAATCTCACAACGACACCATGGGGTTGGTGCTATGATGAGTCCCATTTTACAGATAATGATACCCAAAGGCACACAGGTAGTGAAGGTAGAACAGCAACCAAGGTAGCCTGGTTCCAAAAGCAGGTATTCAGTGAAAGATTGTAGAATTGAATTAAAAGGTCAAGGAGAGCAAGAGCACTGTTATCAAAAATGGCGGGTGTAAGAGTCCGTGGGGGTGGGGTGTGTATGTGGGGTTGGTCCAGGAAGAGAGGAAGTCAGTATAAATAACGGAGTAGCTGTATTTCTTGTATTCTCCTTTCTAGTTCTTTCTAGGGTATTCTTTCCGGATACAGCCAGGTCCTACATTTATTCTTCAGACCAGGGTCAACTGAGCACACAGTGGGAAGGCTAGGATTCGCTTCTCTGCAATAAATGTCATTTTTACGATGTAATTGCTAAGCCTGCCTGAATAAAAATGTGAGGTGTAGAGAGGAGGTGTAAAAATTGGCACTTCTATCCCCCAATGGGTGGGGGTGGGGGGTGGCTGAAAACCAGCTGAGGGGGCACCTTGGTGGTTGTCTGCACAAAGTCGCCTGAAAAGGCACGTTCTGTACCTCATCTGCAGCCATCAGCTTGTCCTCCTCAGTCCCGTTGGTGCCTGGAATGTCCTCAGCTGTTACCACATCAACCACCCCCGGTAGTTCAAGGGCCTCAGATGAATCAATTGATCTGAAAAAAGATAAATATTTAAGAAATAGAAGTCAGCAAACTCTGAAGGCCCCAGACCTAAGGGAGGGATAGAATATTGTTGAAAATCAAAATATATAACCACTGGTCCAGCTTAGGTCCTGACCAATAACAGCTGACCTGCCTCAGGATCCAGGAGGCTGGGTCAGGGTAACCCTTCAGCTGCTGGAGGGGAGCTGGAGTTGGGGCCCGTGTGGCTGTGGCAAGGGATCTTCTTT
Organism: Mustela nigripes; assembly: GCF_022355385.1. Lineage (NCBI taxonomy): Eukaryota > Metazoa > Chordata > Mammalia > Carnivora > Mustelidae > Mustela > Mustela nigripes. Next base: position 12,449,632 of record NC_081559.1, on the reverse strand, counting down.
GGAAGTTTAGGACAGTGGGCATTTACCATTCAGAAATGCAGTATTTCGGGGTTTTATCACCAGCTGGGTATCGCACTATTCAGAGTTACTCCTGGGAGCCGTGCCTGGGGCTCCAGCAGAGAGCTGAAGAGTTGTGAGGTTAGAACAGAAGCAAGGAGCTCACAACCACTGTTTTTGTTCTCTCTTTTTAATGGTCATTTCCAGATCCCCGCCGCTCCTCCTCCTGGGGATGATGACCTTTTCTTTATTCTTTCAATTTTAGGATCTCTGGGTTCAGGACACTGCGGAACAGGCACATTCTTCCGTGGGAAACTGCAGGTGTGCTTTTAAAAGTTTTCTGAAAGCTTCCCATTTACTTACATGATTTTTGCATGGGCTCTGGTGCTGGTCACCAAAACCATGAAAAGCTCTCTATCCACCATCGGAATGTCGTCACAAAATATGGCTTCACCTGTTGCATGTTTAAGACCTGAGAGGTGCATGACGGGGCGTCCCACTGGGTCTTGGAGGGCCTGGCGAGAATCCACACTCTGCAGACGGAGATGAGAGTTGCCCTGGGAAACTTGAATCTCCAGGAGTGTTCCGGCCACTCCTGATTCAGGGTTAAGAAATCAGTCACCCTCAGGCAAAAAGCCCTGGAGTGGGTCAGATGATAAATGTGACAATTTGATGATGTAACTAGACCGGGGAATTGTCCTGTCGGTTATGTCGCAATGCCGACCTTTTCGCAGCATTGTGAAATAGGTGAAAGGGCGCCCTAGCTTTTCCTTCTGGCATCTTCTTTTTCCGAGTCCTTCCCCTGGACTTTTTCTGGAATGTGGAGGGTCTCCCTGTCTGCTTTCTTACCTTTCTCATGACCAAACTGTTCACAGCTGAAGTGATCATGATAATAAAGCCTAAAGTGATATAAATCCTGATGGTGGGGGACCAAAATCAAAGCCAAAAGCTTAAGGGCCAACTTGAATGGGGTTTGGGGTTTGGGGTAGGGGAGAGGGGAGGAGAGCCAATGGCAGTAGAGTCCCCCTGGATCTACTTGTGGGCTGTCCCTGCAAGTGGCCCCAAAACATCACTGGGGGGATAAGGGAGATGGAGAAAGGGTTTGCTCTGGAACTCTTCTCAGGGACAATCTGTGTGTGGATGGGGTGGGGGGAGGGGCTGGGTGCTAACAGAGAATAATGGATACTTTCTAAATTGTCCTTCAAGGAGGGGGCGCGGTTCACGTACAGGCAGGGCTCTTGTTGCGCGGGCTGGAGATCAGACCTTGGCAATCAGGGCTGGAGGCTGATCCTTGCTACTGTCCTACTCGATCCTCCCCCCACACTTGGCTTGGGTGCTCTTCAAACAAATGCCCAAGGAACATCGGTCGGAGGAGATTATTGGTTATTAGTCAGGTGGTCAAACCATTCCAGGCTGGTTCAGCCTCAAGCGTGTACAGTGGTAGCTCAGGCCTGATCCTAGATTCAGTGTCTCCCTGACTCGGCTCAAACAAAGGGCAACATACCAGCAAAAACAAGGTCAGAATTAGAAATCCCAACTCTGACGTGCTTGCTTTGTTCACAGAGCTATAGCTTTTCTCTCAGTTTCTAGCTTTCTATTAAATTATACTCACTGACCTGGTACCTCTGCACTCCCTGCGGTCCTGTGATGGGGAAATCTTCTAGAGCACTTAGGAACTGGTCTGAAATTTCGGGATAATGATGACCGTCCTGAGAGACAATTCAAAACAATAAAGACGAACTGATTAGTCTGTGATTAAACTGGGCTTTGATGTATGTGGAAATGACTCAGCTAAAGCATCTGAGAAATTACAAGGCCAGAGCAGCCTGGAGGACCACCGGCCACAGCACCTCCCAGGATCTCCCTTTGTAGGAAGGCATCTTGCTCTCCTTCCCTTTCCACATAAGGAGGAACTGGACTGATCTCAGTCTGGTGCTCAAGTCACCCTGAGGCTGCAAAGGCCTGTCAGAGAGCTGAGTAAAAGCAGGAGAAGCAAGCAACTCGGGGTCTGGGCCAGCCAGCCCAGAATGAGCTGGAGTTCACCGTACACAAAAGAGCCCAATCCTGCTGGCTTTTCTCAGCAACGTGGCAGTGAAACTGGGAAGGCGCTCGGGTTTCTGAAACATACCAAGTGTCTTGACTCAGAAATGAATGGCAGCGATGATTGCCCTGGTGAATGTGGCTGGTGGGGGTCTACCTCTGAGTACACGGAAATGGAACACTGTGGGCGATGTGAGGAACGTCGGGTGGGGTGTGGTTGGAAACGGGGGTACAGCGTAGGGTGAGAGTTATATTCAGAGGGAAGGAAAGAGAGAGTGCTTAACTTACTCCAGAAGCTTCCAATCAGAAATTCTAGAAAGCAGCCACTTAAATAGTTGCATACAAATAAATTTTCATATTTTTTTTGAAAAATAAAATTTTATCTGACATTTTATATTGAATATAAACGTTCAGAAGAGACAAACCTAATCTCTAATGCCACGAAGCAGATCGGAGGTTGCCTGGGGACAGGACTGGAAGGATTGACTACCAAGGAGGCAAAAGGTAGTTTTGGGGTGATGAAAATGCTCTATACCCTGTTTGAGAAGGCTATGTGGGTTTGCACATTTGTTAAAACTCACTGAGTTTAAAGAGGTGCATTTTATTATATGTTATTATACTTCAGTAAAGCTGAGTTGAAAAGAAAAAGCAATTGTCCACTCTAGGCAGGGCGCCGTGATGCTGTGTTGCTCAGGGCATGCAGCGAATGTCTGTGAAATGCAGACAGCCTGGCGTGCTGGCCCTTAGATAGTCGCCCTCCAGGGCTGAATGCCCGAAGGAGGGATGGCTGGGAACGGACAAGGCCTGACTCAGAGCAGGTGACGGGTAGTGGCCCGGGCTGCCCACAAGACAGGTTGCAACAAGAGCGGAAAAGCTGAGGCTTTTGGCTCTAAGGAGGACAAGAATGCCAGAGCACTTACAGCCATGAACTTCGCCAGCTTCTTCAGTGCCTGCAGAACTTCCAGGTAGAATTTGAAGAAGAAACTGACCACCAGAGACCTCTTGAATTCCACTTTCCCCCCTGGAGCCCAGCCTGGGAGGGAGACTTCTTCCAGAAGCAGCCGGCAGGCTTCCTCCAGCATCAGCTCATTCCAGGGCCTGGGGGGGTTGGAGGCAGGGAAGGGGCGAGCTCGAGGCAGGTTTCAGTTGCACAGCACACACTAGATATGGGACAGCGACAATTTAGAGAACCCCAGGTCTCCTTTTGTGAGTCGGAAGGGAACTTAGAAATCACCTATCCAAGTCCTTCAAGAAAGTGCAAGCACTGAGGGACCGGAGAGTCATGGCAGAGTGAGGATAGGACCGTTTCACTGCGACATGAACCAAGCACGTCTGAGGGCCAGACCATGCTGGGACCAGGCATTACACAAACAGCCCACTGGGGACAATTCCATTAGGAACTGGACAAGCCTTTATTGAGGAAGAAATTGCGTGGACCCAAGCGGCAGCCATCAGTGCCCTTGGACACCGGCTGGTGTGGGTTTGCTGGATGCTGGTGTGTGTGTGAGGGCTGCCGCTGAATGTGGTCCCAGGCTAGTTTTGTTATATCCCTCACCCAAGGAGTGGTCCCTCACTATTCAAAGTCAAGTGAGGTTTGATTTATTAGCAAAATTACCAAGAGAACAGGCAGTGGTTCTACAGATAGGAGTTTCCATCTTCCCAGGGCTGTTAACAACACTGACCAGAACCAGATTTCCGCCTTTTTTTAAAAAATTAAGTTTCACCTTTGGGGCACAGAGTTTGCTGCTTACCTCCCCACGAGCTGCTGGCAGGATTTCTGTGCGCTGATCGTCGTGGCCCCAACCCCTCCATAGGAGATGCTCAGGTCCTCAATGGTGTCTGTGCCTTCCCTGAGGAGGACTCGCATGCCAGCATTCACATCGGCTAAGGCATTTTGCTGGCACTGAGCCTGTCGGAAGGCTGACGCAAATTCCCACTGCGGAGACAAGAACCATTTGGGGTCGTTTGACATGTCAAAACTAAGAGCATGGTTTCTGCTTTTTGGTGCCACTAGTTCATCGCTTAGACTCAACCCAAGGGAACACTAAAGTCATTTGGCACAATCAGAGGACAAGTTGGGGGCCACCAAAGGCTCAGCTCCAGTGCCTGATACCCCTGAGGAACGGGGATCACTGTACACTTTTCCTGAGGCCAAGATGCCGGGATCATGTCCGTGTGCTCTGTTTCCAGGGGTTCTTCCCTCTAGTCTCCAGATGCTTCTGTCTTCGTGAGGATAGAGGTGCCTCCCAGCACAGGCTCTTTCAAATGCAATTTGCTTACAGTGTGAAAGAGACCCACCACAGCTCTCGGTTTGTAGAAATGACTACGTTTCCACTTTGCAAAATTCACAAAGGAGTCAACTAGAACTTTCTAACAGTGGACTAGGGAATCTTGTATCAGGAACAAGAGTCAGGAGGGTGACGTCTGCCCCACTGGGCTCTTTGGGACGGTGACTGTGTGTGTTGTGACGCAGAGTTAGTGGCGATGACCTGTGTCTCAAGTGTGTTTCCATCTGTGGGGCCGCGGAGGGCGCTGTGTTAGAGTCAGCCTGGTTTTCTGTCTGGGGACTTTACTCAGATGCCCATTTGACTAGAACATGTCTCAAAGTTTCCACTGCCAAGGAAAAATAAATGAAGGTGACACATTGGCTGAAAACATGACTTAATATAAGACTTCCTGTGTAGCCAAGCTAACGCCTGGCTTTTGATCAGTGTGTGTGTGTGTGTGTGTGTGTATGTGTGTGTGTGCTGAATTGCCTCTCTCTGGGAAGACTGTCCTCTTGGATTCAGGTACAGTTTTGGGGAGAGACACAGAACATGGAGTGAGGACAGAGGACCCATGCCACAGCCAGCTGGGTGGTCACGTCAACCCCAGATAGCCTGTGTTAGCAAACATCTGGAGGTCCTTCTGTTCCTAGGAGCTGTTGGACTTAGTTGGAGGGGGAACTGGGGAGGCCCAGCCCCGGCGTCCGCCTCTTTGTGGGTCAGGCAGAGAGGCTCATTCCATAGCCGGGAAGCTTTAATTTCCGCCTCCCAGAGTCGATCTGTACCTCCCAGAGTCGATCTGTAGACACAAAGGGGTGTGGAAGCACCAGCGCCTGCCCTCACGGGCCCCACCCCACAGCTGAAACAACAGCCCCAAACCCACAGCCCAGAGCTGCTTGCCCAAGGGTGTCTGAGGGCTTTGGCGCTGGGCCAAAGTGAACAGGAAACAGGTTTTCGGGGCTGAGTTATTTTCCTTCCATCTGTTTGCAGATTTCTAACGATGACTGCATTCAGTTATGAAAAGGGGAAAAACAACTCTCAAACGCCACCAGCAGAATTCTTACCTTTTGAGAGTGAGGGATGTATACAGATTCCAAAATTTCCTCCGGCTTAAGGTCTGCACTTGCCAACCCGGCAAGAAAATGTTCATTTAGGGGAATCTGCCGTGTACCTTCTGTTGAAGAAAATGATATTTCTTTTCAGCTGCAACAAAGAATGCCTGAGTATTCTGTACTCTGATAAGTCAGTGGCAAAGCAGAGAAGGTCACCTTCCTCTGCCCCAAGTGAGGCAGCAGTCCGTGTGCACGACAGTCCGGGGCTCCCTCATTCCCCTGCCCAGGGAGGGAGGCAGTGGCTGCTCTGCACTCGTGTGTCCTGTGAGCTCCGCAGAAACAGGGTCATCTCCACTACTGGCAGAGCTCAAATCTTTGCATTTGCTTTTTGTTCTTGCTGCTGCTGCTGCTGGATACCTACACTCTTAAAATTAATTCACAAAACCCCCTTTCTACCCAACTATTACAATGTGGCAGTCAGAGCCATACCCCCTGTTATAAAAGTGGTTTGTGGCTCCACAGCGGTGGGCACAGCGGTGGGTTCTGTCCCTGACAAAAGCAGTGAGATGTTGCTTGGAATGTAGGGTGGTCCCGAAGGAGGCGGGGGTGCCCAAAGGAGCCCCTGCTGACCCTTCCTGGCCTGTCCTGCTGCGGGGTCCGTGAGCTCATCCACCAGCCTTGCCAGAGCTGGGCTGCGTTCAGGGTGGACGTGGCTTGGGCAAATCTGGAAAATGGAGACCTTAAGCCAAAGGCAATGACCAGCACCCCAGTAGAAGAACGCTACCAGTATGAGTACTACGCGTACTACTACCTACTACGAGTACTACGACTACTAATGCACAGAGGGCTCTGCATGGAGCCATGCTGTCTTTGCTCTCCTGATGCTCCAGAGTCTTCGCTTCGTCTTTCCTAGTCTTTGGGGGTCAGGCTGGGTTTGTCTTGGGCACAGGCGGGGAGGACTCAGGAGAATGGCTGACAGGGCAGGGCCAGGGGCAGGCCTCTTGGGTCCTCCCTCCTGGGCGGGCCCCATGCCAAGCTGAATAGGGGCACGAGAGCTTTTCCTCTACCTCCCCCCACTTAGGGATGGGCTCATATTATGGCCAACAAACCCCTTGGGAGGGTTACAGTCGCCTGTGATATAATTCCGGGTCAGACACACCCCCAAAGTTCATGTGGGGAGCCGACTGATAGCTTCCCTGCACGCCGTCGCCAAAAGACTGGCAGGCCGAGTGGGGTGGACAGAAGGAGAGGGCGTCTGATGGGTTGTCGGGGAGGGGCGGGGGGGGAGCGACCACAGGGAGAAGCAGAGGCCTCCCGGGGGCAGTCTGTTGCAGACAGTGGTCCCCACCCCGTGTCTGTCTCTGCAGGTGACCTCAGCTGGGCAGCTGGATGGACGAGCCAGGCTGTGCCCAAGCTGAGGCACAGCCGGGTGCACAGCGCCCAGTGAAGGGGCATGTGGCCATCCCTGGAGAAGCGGCAGCACAGAGGGAGAGGAACGTTTCCAGGAGACCGGGGTAGTTTTGCATGTAACGGTCCCGCGGGAATGGTGTTTCCCGCCAACATGCAAACTTAGTCACTCCCTTCCTCCTGTCCCCAGAGGGCCTGTGGTGTGGGCAGTGTGTCCTCCCTGGACTCTGGTTTCACACCCAGCACCTGAGCCAGGTGCGCATGAAGAGGAGGAGGGAGCAGTCCTCAGGCAGCAGACAGCCTTCCACTCGGTTGTCACACGCCACCACGGCTGTCACAGGCTGGGTTGTCACAGGCTGTGGTGGGGCGGGTGTGGCGTGGGTGTGCGTGTGGAGCCAGCAGGAGGCACCAGCCGCTCCCTAGCCTCCGTGTGCTTTCTTCCAGAGCCCGAGTTCCCTGTGCTGGATCAAGAGCCAGAAACCAGGGCTTTCACTTATAGCCGTTCCCTAAAAAGACAGAAAGTCCTAGGCCCAGTTCAGAAAGTTCTGGGCTAGCTTACCTTCTGATATCACATTGAGGGTAGCATTGCCTACAGCCAAAACTGGATTCAGATCCGAATAGCAGTGCCGACTTATAATGTGTCCCCCTAAGGACTAAGAAGAGATAGTTAGAGCCTTGGTCATTCTATCCCTCAGATCCTATGCCCCACAAGCACCTGCTTAAGTTCCTCTTGCAGTGAAAGTGTCCCAAGGAGTCTTGGTCTTGTTTGCAGAGGGGCTCCTTTCCGACCATCTGGGGGGCCACTCCCGCCCACTTTTTTGGATGGGGAAAGGAGCGGGCGGTAACTATCACACACACAGCATTCCGTCCGTTCTACCCCTTCACACACACTCACTCACTTCTCTCAACAGCCCAGTGCAACTGATGCCATTATCCCACTTTTCAGATGAAGACGCTGGGCACAGAGGAGTTATGAAAGTTGAGCCCCGTCTCCCAGCGAGGAAGGGGCAGGACTGAGATTCAAAGCCAAGTGGCCCATTGGGAACCACCCCCTGTTCAGCCTTGGCTGCAGCACAGGTGGCTGGGATACTGGCTACAGAGCTGCTGTCCCACGTCTAACACTGCCTCCGTCAAGGCCAGACCTCCCGTGGCTGTGCTGGGGCCCTGGGATCCCACACCAATGAGGGAGAGTGGCCCTTTTCCTCTTCTGGGATCTGGCTGAGTCTACAGCCTCTCAGAACTTGGGAGAGAAATGACTGGCCATTCAACTTAATACTCTCCTCCCCACACAGTGATGGCGCTTCCTGTGACCACCTTGGGTGGCTGCAGTCTGCGCTGGACCATCGGGTGAGGACAGGGAACCCCACTCCTCTAGGAACAGCTTGAAGTTCAAGTTCTTGTTTCCATGGAGCTGAATTTACCTCCCTGGATTTTCCCTATCAGGCATACTTCTACCCTCTGTGGCTATACGAAGTAAATCACATCTATCCTCGTGAGTCGGTACGTATTTGAAGGCAGCGCTCGCCATCCCTCTGGCTGTCCCAGTCCCCACCATTCCTCTTTCTGATGTGGTTTGCAGCCCTGCACTCTCCTGCCATCATCTCCTCACCAGGCTGCAAGGTGTTACTCCGAGTTCTTGGCAGGAGGAATCCCTGGAAGAGCTTTTTCAAAGGAAAAAGCTTCCTTGGTACCCCATATCCCAAGGATTTCTCACATACCATTTGGAGGTATGTAGCAGAGGGAACACGCCTATTTTGAAAACCCATGTCTCTTCTGTTTCTTCTGAGGTCAGAAACAGCCAGACTTTAAAGCGTGACTCTCAGATCTGAGCATTATTCTCCAGCTATGGTCTGAACAGTATGGAGTAGAGAAGGCTACCCTCCTTATTTTAGGTATAATACTTCTGTTAATGCAGCCTTAAACTAAATTAGGTTCTTTGACAGTCTTATGAAATTAGCAAAATTATGACTTCCTTTCCCTACTTGCATTGTTATTTGGCTATTATAGTGAATTTGACTTAGAATCCTCTTTTAAATATATTTTTAAATGTTTGTTAAATTTTAAGTGTTTGTTTATTGTGCCTGTCGCTTCAGTCTGCTAGACCTTTTTGCATACTGATTTTGCCAGTGCTTATTTCAAAACTGCAACTGAGATTAAGAAATAGGTGCAGGTGCACCTGGTTGGCTCAATGGGTTAAAGCCTCTGCCTTTGGCTCAGGTCCTGATCCCAGGGTCCTGGGATCGAGCCCCACACCGGGCTCTCTGCTCAGCAGGGAACCTGCTTCCTCCTCTCTCTCTCTGCCTGCCTCTCTGCCTACTTGTGATTGTCTGTTGAGTAAATAAATAAAATCTTAAAAAAAAAAAAAAGAAATAGGTGCAGTGTGTGTGATGAGTGGCCCCCAGAACATACTGCCATATTCCGGATCTGCTGGCCCGCCAGAGTCTTCAGCTGCTTCAGGAGGGCTCGGTATGTCTGAGTTTTCTCCTCTGGAAGCTCGGAAACTCGCTCAGCCAAGATGTCTTTCACTTGGGCCAGACTGCAGCCAGCACCTATTGTCAGTCCTAGGAAGTAGGTTGTTTTTACAGGTGACGTGGGAGGAGCCATCGTGGTGCCGGCGCTCTTCACTGGCTGCACAGAGCATCACTGGGAACCTACAATAGCCCAGATACCCTCACTCCCAGATCAATTCAGTCAGAATTTCTGGACACAGGGCTTTTTCGAAAGCTCCCCAGGTAGTGCTGTGCAGCTAGGAGGAACCCCTGGGCTGGTCTGTACTCTTCTTTAGACAAATATAAGGAAACAGGCGAGAAAGAAGGAATGACAGCAACAACTAGCAGGGGGCAGATCCTACCAGGACTTTCCCCATCCTGAGCACAGTGAAACAATGCAAAGCTGTTTGTGACTAAGGGGAAGAAATCTGATGGCATTAAAGTAATGACAAGGGACTTTCAGTCACCTAGATCACTCTATAACTGATAATGCTTTGCCGCGGATTTGCACCCCTGCGGGCAGTGCTGCTGCTCAACAACCCTGACAAGCAGTTCCACGAGGGCATGGCCAATCCAAATGAACGCAGCTCCCGGAGGGGCGTCCCCAGATATTGTGTTGGGTGTTGTTGGGAGTCCCCAGGGAGTGGCCGGGAAGTGGGAGCAATGGGAGAGCAACCAAGAAGACTGCTTGTTCGTATCGGCAGGCCATTATACCAGCTCTGGGTTTTCCCTACAACAGGGAAGACACAGGTTCAGATCAGTCTTTGAAAGTGAAGAAGTCACCCAAACCATCAGGAGATCACTTCTCTGGCCTTTTAAAATGACTCCTTGACTTCCCCGGGTTTGTGGGAGGAATGGCTTGCACATACAGTCTGATTTGACATCACTTCCAGGGCTGGGTTCTAACTTTAGTTAGTCTGTTTTCAGCAGGTCGCAGGCTAGGCTTTGATTTTTCTCTTGTGGATTAACCTTTGAAGAGACGGTTTTACTCTCCCACATAGCTTTATCTTTTATCAATATTAAAAATGTAGTTGGCACAATACCTCTCCCACCCCTGCCAGCGCACCCACCTAACACGTTACACACCTGCAGTTTCAGTCATCACAGCTAACCTCAGTGATCAGGGAAACCACTATCTGTTCCTTATTATCCTTATAGGAAGCAGATCTTGCCTAAAGAACTCAACTTCTCCCTCCCCCTGGAATGTCTCAGCCTAGAGCCCGCACCCTGTTGCTGCTCAGTGTTTGATGAAAGGCGCTCCGGAACGTGGGAGCCCATCCCAGACCTCTCAGCGACGGCTCTTCGCTTTCTATCACCACAGGGTCCATTGGAGCTTGGTCTTTAATTCTGCAAAAATCCATACTTTTCTCTCCCGAGCAGTGGGAAGTCCAAACTTGTTTCCTGCCATGCATTCCCTCCTACCCCATAGACCCAGAGCCTTATTAGTAGGGAAGAAGTCAGAAATAAAAAGATGCTGTTGTTGTTGTTATTGGTGGCATTATTATTATTTTAAGGTCAGAAGCATTGTTCAGACCAGCATGACCATCTCGTATTCGACACAGGTAAGACAGGGCAGTGCAGCCCCGGGAGGGAGTGAAAGGCTGGCTATCTACTCTGCTCTATTTCGGTTACTTCGTGCTAGGCTTGACATGACTGTACTGAGAAAACTCTGTTTACTGTATTTCTATTCATGTTTTATTCCATCTTTGGTCAAAAAACCTAGCCTGTATTTCAATAGAATTGGAAAGAGCTCCAACTTTGTTTATTCTCAGAATGTGGGTTTTGCTCTAACTTCATGTTTTTCAGAGTGCAGGGGTCTATGGGATGAAGAGGTACGGACTTTCTGGAGCACTTATTGTATTAAAGATTTTGAGAGGAAAACCTGTATACCGAGTCAGACATGTATGTGGTTTGGATCAGCATGCACAATTTACACAAACATAAGCCTTCACAGAAATTTATTTCCCATGGGGGTGTGTCCTAGGAGGGGGGAACACACAATTTGGCTCCAATGTGCCTCTCCCCCACCAATGTTGGCATTCTTCTGGGCCTTAGGAAATATTTGGGAATCTTGGGAAAAGTTCTTGGAGGAACATTCTGCCACTAGAGGGTACTCACACTTTAATTTTAAGAGGGCCTGAGGAAGGCATATTGGCTTCCTCAGATGTCAGAATCTGGCTCTACTTTGTTTGTAGATCCAAACTGAGCAGTCCATTCCAACAACAAACTGGGCAGGCCACAGAGTGGGCCTGGGAGATGGGGAAAAGCTCATCAAGTGAGGAAAAGAGTTCTCAACTGGAAATGGGAGATGTGTGGCTTGGTGTCCTGGCCACCGGCTGATTTGGGGGAACTTAGGCAAGCCTACTCTCCTTTTGCAACTTGGCTCCCTCATGAAGAATTCCTAAGAATGAGGGATTTGGGTAACTCCGAGGAATCTGAATCGTGTTCTGAAGGTCCTCTCAGGCACAGACATAAGGGGGCTCAGTGACAGGGGGATGGTGAAAAGTCTCCCCTTTCCTCTGAACAGAGCAGCTTATTTTCATTTATTTATTCTGTTTAAGATTTTTTTTTGAGGACAGGGTTGGGGAGCTAGAGAAGTCCGAGAACTGGGCTAAATGATAGCCAGGGTGAAGATAAAGGAAGAGTTCTCCTGCCTTAACTTCCTCCCTATTCTGGTTACCTCCGCTGCCCATCCACTCCCCATCCACCCGTTCTGTCCCTGCCTCTTCTCCTCCTCCTGCTCTCACCAAGATTGCCCCCCAAGTCGAAGCACATTCCTTTCATTTTCCCAGAGACATGCGGATGTGCTATGGGAGTCGTCCGGAGGCCGGACCTGTAAAGCTGCAGTGCGGGGGCGGGATGAGGACGGGTCCCTTCCCTTGCAAATGGGTGGGAGATGCCGGGAGAGGCACGCCTGCTGGTCTGCTGGGCGGCCCGAGTTTGGCTGATGACCGTCAGGAGCCAGGAGGATAGGACCCCTGGATGGCAATGGTACAGCTCCTACGGACTCCCACAAGTGCACAATGGCCTACAAGCCAGACTTAGCTTTCTGTTCCGTCTGCCTCCTCGCTGCCCAAGTTAATAGAGTCATCCATACCACTGCATCCCAAACTCAGGTTCCTGACCCACTCATTCATTTATTTTTTCCCCAATGATTCATTCGTCAGTCATTGAAGCGAGCGCTTATATGCATGTATCGTACTATAGGCATGAGGTCACATGCTAGGAGCTCCGCGGGGCGAGGAAAGGAGTAAAATAAGGTTCCTTTTGTCAAAGGGTTTGCCGTGCAAAGTCTTGCAGGTTTTCTGTCTACTTTGTGAGTACCCGCCTTGCCCGATGTAGTAGCATTTGCATGGAGCGGGCCCTTAAGGATGTTGTAAGTGACTGGGGTGTTTGCCTGGGCAGGTCTTTGTCTCATTTTACCTCTCGCCGTTGTCCGCATGAAATAAGTAGCATTCGAGGGCCAGACAGTATTTCTTCTACTTTCTCCTTGCAAACATCCTCCCTCCTAGAGACTGACTATCAACCGATGGGTAGCACTAGTCCCTTGCTGTCTTCCCATCAAAATTGCACTGCAAATTTATTGTCTTTAGGTCACCATGGCATTTTATAGGCAAGAATCCTGCAGGTGACTATAAGGTCTTGAATGATATCATCTGAATACTTCATACTCTGGGCAAAGCTTTTGATAGTAAGGTTTTATGGCGGGGATGTTATATCACATCAGAGAAATGATGAAGAGTTGGAAATAGGTCAGACAAGACTAATGTGTAAGTAGGTTCCAAGCTCCTTGGCAAGTGTAAGCTTTGGGCAGACAATGGTTCACCAGGGTTCTCCTAAGAGCACCAGGAACTCACCATCGCTTGTTTCGGATACCACACTGAGCTCAGGAATCCTAGCAGGAGAGAGGAGAACTGGCTGAAAATGTCCTTGAGATTTCATTGCAGGTCCTGAAAAGTAAATATATGTATTTTAGAGAGATTTAGGAAACAGAAAATGCCCTTTTTGGGGGCATTGAAAGTTTCTCATAAAAATATTCAGGTACTAATTTTTTAAAAATTGAGAATAAATGTGTACAGATATAAAAGCAGTGGCTATATACCCTGCAAAGTAAACTTAAAAGGATGCTCTTCCAGTAAAAGTATTTGCTTATTTTTTATATAGATAAAATAATGGATGGGAGGTTCTTAGAAAGCTCTTACATATTGGAACCAGGAGACATATATAAGAATATTCATAATAAGAAACATACAACCTACCGAAACTGAAGCAGGAAGAAATAGAAAATTTGAACTGACCAGTTACTAGCAATTTGAAGCAGTAATCAAAAAATTTCTAAGAAACAAAAGTCCAGGACCAGAGAGTTTCACAGGTGAATTCCACCAAACATTTACTTTTTTTTTTTTTTTTGAAGAGTTTATTTATTTATTTGGCAGAGAAAGAGAGCAGGAGAGCACAAACAGGGGAAGCAGCAGAGAGAGAAGGAGAAGCAGGCCCCTGGCTGAGCAGGGAGCCCGAAGCAGAGCTCAATCCCAGCACTCTGGGATCACGATCTGAGCCAAGGGCAGATGTTTAACAGACTGATCCACCCAGGCAAACATTTAAAGAAGAGATAATACTTATTCTTCTCAAACTATTCCAAAAATAGAAAAGAAAACTTCCAAATTCATTCTGTGAGGCCAGTATCATTCTGCTACCAAAACCAGAGAAAGATATGACTAATAACGAGAACTACAGGCCAATATCTCTGATGAACAGGAATGTAAAAATCCTCAACAAAATTCTAGCAAACTGAATTTAACACTACATTAAAAAAATCATTCACCACCATCAAGCAGGACTTATTCCTGGGATGCAAGAGTGCCTCAATATCCACAAATCAATCAGCTCGATGGGTCACATCAGGAAGAGAAAGGATAAAAACCATATGTTCATTTCAGTAGATGCAGAAAAGACATTTACAAGGTACAACATCCATTCATAATAAAAAACCTCGACAAAGTAGGCTTAAAAGGAATATACCTCAATAAAATAAACCCTCATGGCTAACAACATACTGAATGGGGAAAAACAAAAAGCTTTTTCCCTAACGTCAGAATAAGACAAAAGATGTCTAAGGACTAGTACTTAAACATAGTACTATAAGTCCTAGACACAACAATTAGACAACAAATAGAGAAAAGAACCACCCAAATTGGTAAAGAAGTAAAACTTTCACTGTTTGCAGATGTCATGATACTATATATAGAAAATACTAAGGACTCCATCAAAAATGACAACAACAATGTAGAACTGATAAATGAATTCAGTAAAATTGCAGGATACAAAATCAATGTATAGAAATCCATTGCATTCCTATACACTGATAATGAAGCAGCAGAAAGTGAAATTAAAAAAAACAATCCCATTTACCATTGTACCAAAAATCAGAAAATATTTAGGAATATACTTAACCAAAGAGATGAAAGACCTGTATTCTGAAAAACTTCAAAATACTGTTGAAAGAAATTCAAAATGACACAAAGAAATGCAAAGACATTCCATGCTCATGAGTTGGAAGCACAATATTGTTAAAATGTCTATACAACCCAAAGCAATCTACAGATTTAATGCAATCCTTATCAAAATACCAACAGCATTTTTGTTTTGAAGATTTTATTTATTTATTTATTTGACAGACAGAGATCACAAGTAGGCAGAGGAGCAGGCAGAGAGAGAGGAGGAAGCAGGCTATCTGCTGAGCAGAGAGCCCAATGTGGGGCTCGATCCCAGGACACTGAGACCATGACCTGAGCCGGAGGCAGAGGCTTAACCCACTGAGCCACCCAGGCTCTCCACCAACAGCATTTTTTAGAGAACTAGAACAAACCTACAGTTGGTATGGAACCACGAGAGACACCTCCCAAAGCAATCTTAAACAAAGGAAAAAACCACAGGTATCACAATTCTAGACTTTAAATTATATTACAAATCTGTAGTAATCAAAACAGGATGGCATTGGCATAAAAATAGACACATAGATCAATGGAACAGAATGGAAAACCCAGAAATAAACCCACAGTTATTTGGCCAATTAACCTTTGATAAAGCAGGTAAAAATATACAATGGGAGAAAGATGGTTTCTTCAACAAATGGCATTGGGAAAACTAGAGAGCAAGATACAAAAGGATGAAACTGGACCACTTTCTTACACCTTACAAAGAAATGAACTAAAAATGGATTAAAAACCTAACTGCAAGGTCTGAAACCATACAAATCCTAGTAGAGAACACAGGCAGTGATTTCTCTGACAGCATCCATAGTAACATTTTCCAAAGGCAAGGGAAATGAAAGCAAAAATAAACTATTGGGACTATATCAAAATTAAAATTTCTGCACAACAAAGGAAACAAGTAACAAAACTAAAAAGGCAACCTACTGAATGGGAGAAGGTATTTCTAAATGACATATCAAATAAGGCATTAGTTTTCAAAATGTTTAAAGAACTTACACAACTCAACAACCAAGAACCAAATAATCCAATTAAAAATGGGCAGGAGATTTGAACAGACATTTCTCCAAAGAAGACATACAGATGGCCAATAGACACATGAAAAGATGCTGAACATCACTCATCATCAGGGAAATGCAAATTAAAACTAGAGTGAGATACCACCTTATATCCTTCAGAATGGCTAACATAAAAACCACAAGAAACAACAGGTATTGGTGAGGAGGTGGAGAAAAAGGAACTTTTGTGCACCGTTGGTGGGAATGCAAACTGGCACAGCCACTATGGAAAACAGAATGGAGGTTCTTCAGAAAGTCAAATATTGGACTGCCCTACAATCTGGTAATTGAACTACTGGGTATTTAACCCCCAAATACAAAAATACGAATTCAAAGGGAGACATGCCCCTTTAAGTTATTGCAGCCTTATCTACAATAGCCAGATTATGGAAACAGCCCAGGTGTCCATCAGTAAATGATTGGATAAAGAAGATGTGATGTATACATGCAATGGAATATTACTCAGCCATAAAAAAGAGTGAGATTTTGCCATTTGCAATGACACGGATAGAGCTAGAGGGTATAATGTTAAGTGAAATAAGTCAGTCAGAGAAAGATGTATACTATATAATTTCACTCATATGTGGAATTTAAGAAACAAAACAAATGAGCAAAGTCCAAAAAAAAAAAAAAAAAAAAGGAGAGAGACAACCTAAGAAACAGATTTTTAACTATAGAGAGCAAACTGATGGTTACCAGAGGGGACGTGGGTGGGCAATGGATAAACTATGTGGTGGGGATTGAAGACCGCACGCACCACGGTGAGCACTGAGTGACATACAGAACTGCTGCATCGCTACATCGTATCACCTGGAGCTCATATGACACTGCATGTTGACTAGACTGGCATTAAAATTAAAAATAATAAAAAAGGAATATTTGTAATAGCCAAAACTTGGAAAGCACTCCATGTCCTTCAACAGTAGAACAGATGAGCAGACTGTACGTGGTCAGACAACGGGACCCAGTAGTTACCTGCACCACTGGGAGTGTGTTTCAGGTCAAGGATGTTGAACAAATAAAGCAAACCGAAGAAGAGTAGTACTGTGTCAGTCTATTTCTGCGAAGTTCAAAAACACGCTAAAGTAAATGACACGTGGCTTAAAGGCTCAAATATATGTGGTAAAATTGTAAAAACAAGAAAGTGACTGACCATCGCCACATTCGGACTAATGACTGCTCTGAGCAGAAGGAAGGGAAGGGGGTGTGGTTTCGGAGGGCTCAGGGAGCTTTCCAAGTTCTCAGTAAAGTTCTCATTCTTAAACTGGGTGTGGGTGATAACTGTGCGTGCACCGTTAACATACATATTTTATACATTTCTATTATATCTACTCATTATTTAACAAAAACAAAATAAAAAAGATAAGATAAATGAAATGATTTAAAAAAAACCCTCTAATATTTTTTTCTCCACACCTCAGGGGTGTCCATGATGTATACTCTCAAGGTATAGGTACATCCAACTTTGGAGACCATTTTATTATATTATAATATGATTTTTGTATTGTGCTTTTATATTATTAGAATATATACAATTTATATGTTATTTATATCTAAAATTATAGAAATAATTAGATCATTATATCATATATATATCACATATATTCATGACCTAAAATAGCATATTGTGTACTTCTATATTACATATTATATGATATAATGATCTAATTATTTCTATAATAATTTTTATAATACACAATTATGTTATATTCTTTTTATTATAAAGGATGAGGTTTTATCCTTGAAATGTAGAGCTTGTAGACTGAGAGTGAAGTAGGGGACAGGAGGTTGGGCGTGGCTCTAACGGTGGCACAGGAAACGCTGTAATCACTCACCCAGGGAGGTGTTGCCTGAGATGAGAGGGGCTTCAGGATGTTTGGCTTTCAGCTCCAGGAGATCCTTGAGGGTGCCAGGGGAGATCCAGGTAACCCTCTCTCCACGAAAGGTCAGAGTTTGTTTTTCTGGCTTCTCTGCCATTCTCTAAGTACAAAGGACAAGTGTGTATGCACATGGGCACACCTGCCTTTCAGAATCCCAGAGGGAGGAACATTCCTCTAGAGATAATGTGGGAGTCCCAGGGTCTACTTGACCAAAAAGATACTCATTACACTACACCCCTTGAATAATGCCTGTATTTCCACAATTAGATATTCACTTCTTTAACTTAAAATATGTAGCTCTTGGCTGGCCAATGATGATATAGGCTGGCCTCTGTCAATGACACTTCAGTATGCAGTAGTTGAACACAATTCAGTATCATGGCCTTAAAAATCATAATCACACTAATACTCCTAAATTAGCATTGTCAGCCTAGAGTTTTCCTCTGAAATCCAAACTCATAGATCTGAATGAGAACTTGGAGTCTCCTCTGAGATGTCTAATACGCATCTCAGATTTAACATACCCCAAACTGTGCTCCTCACATCCCATCCTTTCCAAAACCCCCAAAAAGGATCCCCCAAAGACCAAAAGGTCTTCCCCTTCTTTGTCAGTGGCCATTGTCCTTTCCAGCTGCCCAAAGTCCCAGAGTCAGCCTCAAACTCTCTCTCTCTCCTATACCCCACATCACATCTGGCAGCAAATCTTGTTGGCTCTCCTTCAAAATATTTCCAGAATCCATTCTCTTCTCAGCTACATGCTGACAGCCTGGTCCGACACCACCATCTCTCGGGATGGCACTAGCACCCTGACAAGGCTCGCTGTTCCTCCCCGTGCCCCTCGGCAGGCTATTCCCACCCCACCAGCCAGAATGATTCCCTCAGAACATTAATAGGAACCCATCCCTCCCCTGTCCAAACTCCCTAATCATTTCTCATTTCTTGCAGGGTAAAGTCAGCAGCCCAAATCCTTGTGGTCTGTTCCCCAGTAGCTTTCCAACCCCATTCACTATGCTCCAGGCGGGCCGCACCCTGGTCAGGACAACGGTTCTCCCACCAATGGCCCCTTTGCACCTGCTCTGTGCACCGCCTGGACTGCTTTCCCCCTACTGTGGAGGCTGCTCCCTCGATTCTGGTAGAACTTTTTTCAAACGTTATTTTCTCAGAGAAATCTTCTCTGGCCAGCATTCTAGCCTCCTTCTCAGTTTTTTTTTTTTTTCCCCCCTTCTTATCACTTCTCACTGTATCTCTTATCTGTTATCTTGCTTAATACCTGTCTCCCCTACCAGATGACAATTCCTTGGGAGTAGGCTTTTGTGTTAGTTTTAGTCCTTGCTCTATATTTAGTACCTAGGACAGTGACTGGCGTGTTGCTGGATGATTGGTATTTGCTGAATGAGCAAATAAACACATCAGAACCCCTTCAGAAATAGGTATTTTATAGAATGGGACCACTGGATGCCAGAGAGGAGAGAGAGATGCTGATAGAGGTAAGGGTAGGGCTAGGGAGGGCCCTGGAAGTGCTCCTTGGGGTCAATCTATTAGTGTTGCTGGAAGACCAGGTTAGAAGCTGAGCAAAGCTGGATGACTAGGACAATCAATGGGGACACAGTGCAGATGACAATGATGAGAGTGATGACGAAGCCATTCAACAGAGAGCCTCTCTTGGGGGTTCAGGGAGTGTGTCCAGGGCATCAGCCAGGGAGGGCTTGCTGAGCTGGGCGGGGACAGGCTTCCTGGTGTAATCAAATATTTCCAGAGTTTGACAACTTCACAGGAAGGAAAGGGTGGTTTTATAAAACTGATTTTACAACCATTGACATTTCAACAAACACATAAAGCACCCAACTTATCTTACCAAGAGTTCTGGGGGAAATATGAGCTCCTGGGTAGGGTCCAAGGGCTGGAACTCGTCTTCTGCAAATAACTCTGTGCAAATCTTTATAAAGGGCAGAAAATGGCCTTGTTAGCTCAGCTAAACCAGAAACAGCATTATAATTCTTTACGTTAATTGGGCAAAATGAACATAGTCATAATTCTTCCACTCTCCTAATAGGAGAGTAATGGGAAATAGTTCAAACCAGTTGAAAGTTTTAAATAAGAATCTTGTTGTAAGAGAAATACTGATTTGCCCCTGATATGATACTAAGGAAAAGGCCTTTTCCTGAAATAGTTCAAAGAGTCCCCTGTGAAACACCAAGACAATGTATGAGAAACTACCAGAGGTCAATAAGTTGGGGGACTGGTCTCCACTGTGCCCTAGACACTGTCCTTTCACCTGTCAAATCAGGATTCAAAATGCTAAAGGCTATGAGAAGTCCTGAAGTTTGAATAACAGTGACTCTAGACATACATGCCTATGCACAAACCATCCCCACTAATTTTAATAACAATAGTTAACATTTATGGAGTGTTATGTTCTAAGTGCTTTTACATGTATTAATAATTTGTTTAGTCCTCACAACAATTATAGAAAGAATGTGAATTATCATCTCCATTTTTACCAATTAGGAAACTAACGCATAGTGGAAAGTTACCCAAACTCTAATCTTGTCTGAAAGAGATCTGTTTAAGCTTTGGAAACACTTACTCCCAGAAAACATTCCTGAAATGGTACAGCAAACAGGGAGAACCATAGGAAGCAGAGCTAGAGGTCTGTGTAGTGGAGAAGAGCATGGGTAGACATCAGACAGAAGGAGAAAATCAGAGCCTGGCTTTGAACCACCCCATTACCAGGGCAGATCTGGGTTAATTCACAGCTCTGCCACGACTTGGCTCCCTGACCCTCCCAAAGGAAAGATACTTAACCTCTCTCATGGAAATCATGATATAATTGGAAGGGTAATTTATGACAGTTAGGTGAAATGGATTGACATTTGTCCAACACCCCCCCTCTTTTTCTATTTCTCTGGGGTCTTCCCAGGTTCCAGAAGGGAAACTTGCAACTACTCATTATAAAGGTTCTTAGTAAGACCCTAGATTGAGGAATTACAGGTCAACATTTTTGCATTAGCTGGACTGAGAAATGCAGGCAGTACCTGAGGACAATAAAGTGGTATGTCTCTAAAACCCAAGAATAAGATAGTATATGAGAATGAAAACAACAACAACAACAACAAAACCCATAATGAGTCAGATCTGAAGAATTAAAGTTCTTCTGAACAGGTGTTAGGCCAGGTCTTAATAATAGAAGATCTTAACATAGCTGTAAGAGAAGGGAGAGTCATGGGGCAGATGCCTGCCATCCAGCTGGTCTACCCTGGTGGAAGAGAGGGCTCTTCTGCGGTGTCACCCTTAAGGTTATCCAACTGCCCTGCATCCATGTTCACCAAGCAACCTCATTATAATGTGGCTTCCTATGTGTGTTTTTTTTTCTGTAGGGAAAGAACCTGCAGCTCAGTGACCATTGGATCCACTTTATAATTGTGTTTCTGTAAATGAATACTAGGGCATATTCCGGTTTAAATATCATGTTAAATATCAAGTTTGGTTAAAGTGAATCAGGTGGTCCCCAGAGCCCAATCATTGCCCAGATGGACTTCCTGAGGCCACAGAATTGAGGATCAGACTTTGAAATGTATTACCCCTTCTGAGGCGCACTGATCTTCTGTGAAGTGCTCATGGCGGGCGGTGCAGCTGCCCTCTTTGGCAATAACCCTCTATTTCACTGCACATCTTCTTCAGACCAAAATGAAGTGACAGCAGGAGGCCAAGAATGGGAACAAAGTAGGTGTGCAGGATGGAAATAGGGCAGGGGGTGATGGGCTCATTTTCCTCTGAGGGCAGCTCTGTTCTCTCACATTTTCTTGTCTACAGGAAGGAGACTCTATTTTATCCAAATTCCTTTAAGAACTTGGCAGTGGGTCCTTTTTGGAAACTTGTGTCTCTCAGAGAGCGAAGCCAGAGACTGCAATGTTTCCAGCTAGATTTCCCAGTGGTGATGATCGTGCCCTCTTATGTGACTTCAGACAGGCTCCCTTCCCGAGGTTGAAATGCCCTCTCTCTGCAAAGGAGGGGACAAAGTGAGAGAGGACAGCCCTGCCTGCATGGGGGAGGCACAAAATCCCTTTCCCACCCAAGGGGGCCATCATAGTTGGGGGAGGTCTTTTCCTCTTGTCTGAGGGGTTTATGTTTTCTTGTTTCATCCTGACAGAGACAGAAGGGGCAATGAGAGCCTGGCTTTGAACCACCCTGTTTCCGGGTTCCAGATGAAAAGTGCTTTATCTGCGCATGTGCTTAGGAGATTTGAAAGCAATGCAAAGTGTGATCATCAACACTTACAAGCCAAGTTTTAACACTGGGCCAGTATTAAACAACATTCTCAAAGAGAGGACAAAACAGACAGGGACTTACATCACTTTCCCTGTGGAGCGAGGAAGCATCATTTCCTCCGGGATCCAAGCAGCATTTTCCTGTTCCTTTCTGTGGACAGCCATCTGACTCCTAGGACAGCAAAATGCCTTCAGATGAAAACTTTTTAATAGGTAAATGGGTATGTGCCTTGAAAGGCTTGTCAATTGAAATGAGACTTCCAGACTTCTTTTAGTCATTTTTGGTAGTTTCTGTTGGAACAGGATCTCTCTTCTTTTGCTTTATTTCAAATACAGAATGACTGGGATGCCTGGGCGGCTCAGTGGTTTAAGTGTCTGTGTTAGGCTCAGGTGATGATCCCAGGTTCCTGCTTAGCAGGGAATCTGCTTTTCCTTCTCCTTCTGTGTGAGTTTGCTCTCTCTCTCTCCCTCAAATAAATAAATAAGTATTAAAAAAGTAAAATGAGGGCGCCTGGGTGGCTCAGTGGGTTAAGCCGCTGCCTTCGGCTTGGGTCATGATCTCGGGGTCCTGGGATCGAGTCCCATGTCGGGCTCTCTGCTCAGCAGGGAGCCTGCTTCTCTCTCTCTCTGCCTGCCTCTCTGTCTACTTGTGATCTCTCTGTCAAATAAATAAATAAATCTTTAAAAAAAAAAAAAAGTAAAACGAGGGGCGCCTGGGTGGCTCAGTGGGTTAAGCCTCTGCCTTCAGCTCAGGTCATAGTCTCAGAGTCCTGGATTGAGCCCCACATCGGGCTCTCTGCTCAGCAGGGATCCTGCTTCCTCCTCTCTCTCTGCCTGCCTCTCTGCCTACTTGTGATCTTTCTCTCGCTGTCAAATAAATAAATAAAATCTTAAACAAAGTAAAATGATAGTATAGACTATATGAAGTATATAATATGATGTATAATATATACAAAAATATATAGTGTAATAATAAAGAATGTAAAGAAGCATAAAGGAAACTATTACCCTATTCCACTGATGAAGTTTTATATATCCTATATTTGCACTACATTTAAGTATAATATTCTTTTTGCCTTTTTATTCATTTATTTGCCTACTATTTTGTTCATTTATGTATTTATTTATTCATTTATATTGTGAATCTTTTTCCATATCATTAAAATGTCTTAATTTTTTGAAATTTAAAATTTTTTAAAATTTAAATTCAGTTAGCCAACATATAGTACATCTCAAATGGTCTTTAAAATATAATTTGCTGATCATATAATAGTTATCTTCTGGCTATTCTGTGAAATATTCATAACATTTGCTATTGTTATATACTTGGGTTATTTCCCCTACATTGTATAAATATAAATAACACAATGAACATTTCTATTCATCACATGGACAGCTTTGTGTACGTCTCCGAATTTTTTCATAGGTGAACTCCTAGTGGTAGAATTAATTGATATGATACCTTTTAGGGCAATGATTATTTATTCATTCTTTAGCCTATGTAAGATCTAGCAATACTAAATGTTATCATTTATATAAGGACCTTTAAGACAAAAGAAAAGAAAAAATAAAGAAAGGTGGAGAAAAAAACTCATTTTGGAACTGGGTTTTCTATACATTTAGGGTCTGCAGGGGACTGACTGGAAATGAATGGACAATCGATGAACTTTACCGCAGGTTTCCATTTATTGGTTCCTTCATTTCCCATTTCCTCCAAATTTACCTCTTGTGTATCCTTCCTTAAATAATTTCTCCTTAGTACCTAGTAAAATACTTTCTTTCAGATACCCTAGTTGTCTGCCCAAATGCCTCAGGCTGTCATCTTCCTAACTCTGTCCAAGAAGCAAAACCATCCGGGCCCAGTGACCAGAGCTTCCTCTCTTACTCAGAGCTCTGAGAGTGTCCACGATGGACCATGAGTCAGCTACACCAGAAACAGCCTGTCTCCTCTTGGCCTAGTAGATGTGAGCCTCAGGTATTCCCACTGGGGGCCCAGTTTCTTTCACCCATTAAAGTCCTTGGGGCCAGCTGGAGGCACATGGGTTTCCAAACATATTTTTTCCTTTATCCCCAGAGTCTGTGCCTGGAAAGGTGGATAACATCCAGATTCCAGAGGAAGAGAGGTTTCCCTTAATTTCCTTTATTCATATTTGATATGTGCTTCCCTTACACTGGCAATTTATTTATTTATTTATTTATTTATTATTTTTCAAAGATTTTATTTATTTATTTATTTGACAGACAGAGATCACAAGTAGGCAGAGAGGCAGGTGTAGAGAGAGGGAGGAAGCAGGCTCCCCGCTAAGCAGAGAGTGCGATGCGGGGCTCGATTCCAGGACCCTGAGATCATGACCTGAGCCAAAGGCAGCGGCTTTAACAAACTGAGCCACCCAGGCACCAGGCACCGCTACAGTGGCAGTTTAATGGGTTTACAAGCTGTTGGTTTTATTTCTCAGCTTATCAACTTTGGCTCCCCCATGTGGCAGCAGAAGTCTGGGACATGCGCCTAAGAGGACCGGCCTGGCTCTGGGGAGAGGGATGCACCTGCTGGTCCATTTCCAGGCTCACCTCTCCTACTTGTGGTGGGATGTGGAACATCAGAGGTCGTGTAACTTTCGCCCCCTATCCTCAAGAAACAGCTAAAATTCTCATGAGTCGGTTGGAACTAACTCACTTGTTCTCCCTTGTTGTCTGTTTCTATGATCTGAACAGTTCAGCCCCCACATTCCCAGCCTTGGGCCGCTGTCACTGCCGTTCTCGCTCTGTAGGGCATCCCCAGTCACCTACTCACCACACAGAAGGTCCTTCCACCTGCGAGAATGGGCCGATACCCGGTGCAGCGGCAAAGATTACCTTAACAGAGAAGAGACATGCTTATCAGTAGGCTTTATTTTTACTACTTTCTTTTTGAAAGTTGAAACAGACTTGGTTGTTGATTTGGGGGTTTTTATTTTATTTTTATTTTTATTTTTTTTTGAGAGTGTTTAAATATCTGCCAGACTGTCCAATGCTTTTTTCCTCTTCTTATAACACGAACGTTCCCACCACATCAATTCCAGTTTTATTCTCTGTCCTAAAGGAGATGGCCATCTATCTGGTGAGCTCACTTGAATCCACTATTAGTTTGTTCATTCATTCAGCATGCATCTATGTAAGATACAGGGGATCTGAAAACAAGAAATTATGGGCCAGATTTAAGGCACTATATGATTTTCTGTAATGGGGTGAAGAGAGAAAAGGAAGCAACTGCCAGCGACTGGCGGATTACGAGAATTGTCTGTGCTCACCCCTCAGGTCTCAATCTAAGAACTTATGTATTTAACAGATGACTTGTTTAGGGACTGCTGATGCTTCAGAATGGTGTTTATTGATCTTGAAAAAAAGATATGAGTAGGTACTCCACTTTAGTAATTTCAACCCACTGCAAAATTTAAAGCATCCTTTCAATATGTGAAGGGCTCTGTGGTGGGTTGAATTGTGTCCTCCCAAAAAGATAGGCTGAGGTTCTAACACCTGGAACCTATGGATATGACCTTATTTGGAAACAGGAGCTTTGCAGATAGTTAAATTGAGGTCCTACTGGATTAGAGTCCATTCTAATCCTTGTAAGGACTCTCGGGTCCTTATAAGAAGAAGAGAATTTAGACACAAACACAGTGGGGAGAAGCCCATGAGAAGACAGAGGCAGAGGCTGGAGTGAGGCATCTTTAAGTCCAGGAATGTCAGGATGGCTGCCAAGCACCAGAGGCAAAGAAGAGGCAAGGAAGAATCCTCTTCCAGAGACTCCAGGGGGAGCACGACCCTACTGACAGCTTGGTTTCAGACGGGTAGCCTCCAGAGCTGGGAAAGAATAAATTCCTGTTGTTTTAACTGACCCTGTTAGTGGGACTCTGATGTGACAGCGCCAGGAAAGATAGAAAAAGCCAATTCAGTCACTGGAGAGAGAACTGAGGTGTCCAGATGGGCATGTGGCCTCTCCAGCAAGTACGCTACCATTCTTCTCTGCTCCTGGGTGAGCTGTAGCTACTCTAGAAACAACCAGGTGGCCCCTGGTTGGGCACTGGGATGACCTCGTGAGTGGGCCCCAGCAGCCTGAAGCATGATTCCCGCCGGGCCTCAGGCGGGTGGTGGTCTCCGTGCATGTCAGCCCTACCTCCCAGGGCTTCCAAGAGCTGCTCCTCGGAGGGCTGCTGGTGGTTCCTAAGCAGCGCGTACATGGACATCACCATCCCAGGCGTGCAGAACCCACACTGGGTGCCGTGGCTCTTGGCAATCCTCTCCTAGAAGGACACATGCACGATCACAGGCCTTTCTGCCGTCACCACCCCTCACCAAAGTCCCCATCTGGCACCTCCCTAATCATGGTGGAACCCAGTCCCGGAGCAGTGCATCCCTCCTCTTGCTCGGAGAAGGCCAGCACCCCTTCCCTTGGCTGCTCTGGATGAGGTATCTCAGAAGTCATAGTCTATCATTACAATCATCTCTCAAGCTCAGATGCTTAAATCCTTCTAACTGGGAATTAACGGGGTACAGCTTCTATTCCCAGAATGAGTATTCTCCAGAAATCAGTAATTAGGAAAAGTATGTGTAAGTTTCAAAAACAATTTTCTTGAACACCTCCACATCTCGTCCAACCTAATTCTGACCATGGGGCCACCTCTTTTTTGATTAGTTTGGAGACTATTTACTGTTGACCTCACTTTACTTTCTTCTTTAAATTCTTTTGTATTGGCTCCAAAGGAGTTCTACTTTCAAAGATCCAAGATTTTGGTCTGTGTCCCAGATCCTTGCTGTCTGAAGTGCCGTCCATGGACCAGCGGGGTTGGTCCCACCTGGGAGTTTGCAGGACGTGCAGGACCTCAGGCCTCTGCTCAAACCTCCCGACTCAGAATCTGTATTTGTAACAAGCTCCCAGATGATTCTTCATGCATTAAAGTTTGGGAAGCCCTGTTCTAGATTTCACAGCATTATCCTCTCTGAACCCCCCAGACATTTCAGTAAATTCTGCTGGGTCCTTGGCCTTTGCTGAGCTTTCCTGGAATCGAGTCTCATGTTGTAAAACCCAGAGGCCCTGCTGGAAGCACCTGTGGTCCTGGTGGATTGGGACCTATGATTCTCCAGTTCTCTGTCTCCCTTCTTTGTGACAATGACAGAGGAGTCGATGTGTTTTCTGCCAAAGCTTAAAACCAGCCTCTGTGTTCCCGCTTCAAGTTAAGGTTTGGAGAAATGATTGTCCTTGTGCTCTGGTATAGTCAGCCTTGGTTCTAATTTTCCTCCCAGGACCTCCTATGCCACAGGGAATAAGACTGGGTTTTATCTAGTTCACCTCTGACATTTTATTCTATGGAGAAGAGCCCATGCACAGCATTTACTCCAGCTTATAGTCACATAGGCTCCAGTCAATGTTTTGATAATCCTGCTTATCATTCAGGTGGAAAAAGGAGGAAAAAAGATAATAATCTAATAAAATGTGGATGGATTTCCAGCTTTCTTTAAATCACTTGGGTGTTATTATCTCGATCAATATGCATCCAAAGCTTCTACTTACCTGAGTACAACCTAGAAGTTCCAGGCAGCACAGTCAACACAGTGTTGGTTAAAAAGAAAAAGCTAAGAAGAAAATGACAATGTGCTCTTACCTGCACAGGGTGAAGCCTGGTGTTGATGCTTCCAACACCTTCCACAGTGGTGACAGCAGCCCCGTACAGAGAGCAGATGGGCACCAGGCACGCAGTGATGGAGAAGTGTCTTCATAGGAGGAACACAAGGAAAATCAGGGGAAGTAACACAGTCCTGCCTCTTGGGAATCTGGGAATGAGGAAGGGCAGCAGAACCCCCCCAAGCCTATCATTCAGCCTGCGGGATGGGGAACTGACGGGGTGACAGGGAAGGAAAATGTCGAGTCCTCTCTGCTGACTTTGTACTTTCTGTAGGAACTGAGGATCCTTTGAGGGAACCCGGGCATTCTGAACCTCAGAAGAACTTTCTAAGCCCGTATAGACCCACTGAGTCTGGACTCAGCGGGAATGGACTCATGTTGCCAGGAGTATGATTGGATATGGACTAGTATTCATTAGGATGCTGACCCTGTGACAGGTAAAAGGCATATTTACAGCTTTTATGTCTACATTTGAGAATTTTTTTGCTGTTAATTTTAAACACTCTGGATAAGGTCATTCCACAGTGAAATGACATGTGTTCTGAGGCCATTTCTTGATTTCTTGAGGCAGTAGATTTGAGAGTAGCCCAAGTCCTGGAATCTGACCCTTAGTGAAAGGATGCAATCGTGGCCCAGGTCCCTGCTTGGCAAGGCTGGTCCAACCCAGCAGTAGAAAAGATGTTAGCTTCAAAGGCAGAAAATATGGGTTCAAGTCCTTGTTCTAGAACCTTGTGTGACTTTGAACAAGTCATTTTATCTCTTTAAGCCTCATTCATTTGTAGAATGAATGTTTTCTTAACCTGGGACACAAAGATGTGTCAGTTTGGCCAGCAAACCCTGAGGTGGTGGATGAAAAGATCCCTGCAGACACCTTAGTAGGAGGAAGGAGAAGGTGGGGCAGGGGGCACAAGATGCTTTAGTGGCAAAAGGTCCCAAGTCAAATTCTGCCCCCACCTTTATTGTGAACGTTACCAACAGAACAAGGGAATAAGAAAAACAAGACGGAATGTGAGACTTTAATCATCAAGGCAATAGCATAGGGAGTAGAATGTGAGGAGGACAAGCTGTGCTCGTGATGAGTGTGCAGACAGGGAGTAAGTGACCTCCAAAGATGAATGCTTCTCCAAAGTCAAGCATTTACTCCCCGGATGAGAGCACTGAGCCGCAATGAGGATCTGGCTGTTTTCAGCCCAGAAACTGTAAAGGGGGCTCAGTTTTCCCTTCTTTGCTTTTCAACTGGTCTCACTAGGGAGGCATGTGTTTATTAAATCTTATGAATTTCCACATAGATGGGCCTTAGGAGGTCTATAATCTCCCTGAAACTATGAGCAACACTGGATTCGTTTATGTACTTTCCAAGTAGAGAGCTTATAGCTTTTATCTGATTTTCAGAGGGGTTAAAGGTCTAGAGAGGTTAGAGTCACATGATCTTAGAGACAGTTTGCTCTCCAATAGGAATATAAGCCTGACCAAGAACCCAAGCCCCCCTGGCCTTTGGCTTCTGGCCTCTGGGTCGGATACCTGATCTTCGTGGACAGCGGATCGCGCTTAGACACCATAACAGTGCAGGCCCCACAGCCTCCTCTTCCGCAGGCATATTTGGTTCCTGTGAGGCGTACTAGAGGGGCTGGTCAAGGAAAGGTTGTCATGGCATGCGTTACCCCCTATGGCTGCCTCCCTAGGGTGTCGCTAGTGAGGAAGGGGAAATGTAGGTCTGAGAAGTCATTCCCTTGCCAGGTCTCAGTAAAGGCCACTCTAGATCTTTTAAGTTGTGCAATACCGAACCCACTAACTTTTCCTGTCTGTTTTCTCACTTGCTAAGAGAGAAAGGTAATACCTACTTTATCTTCACGGGCTTATCGTGAGCATCTTACAGGATGGTGGCTGTGAAAACCCTTTGAAAAGTCCTATTTCATTATAGGTATTCCGGGTTCCAATTTTGTAACTGGGAGAGAAGAGCATTTTTGTTTTTTTAAAGATTTTATGTATTTATTTGACAGACAGAGATCACAAGTAGGCAGAGAGGCAGGCTGAGAGAGGAGGAAGCAGGCTCACCACTGAGCAGAGAGCCCGATGCGGGGCTCGATCCCAGGACCCTGAGACCATGACCTGAGCCGAAGGCAGAGGCTTAACCCACTGAGCCACCCAGGCGCCCCGAGAAGAGCATTTTTTAGCAGTTCAATGTATTTTAGTTCTGTCCGTTTGTATTGCGTTTGTTTTGTTTTTAAATTGTTTTATTTTTCCTTTTTAATTTTTTAAGTTTAAATTCAATTAATTAACATTAATATAGGATTAGTTTCAGAGGTAGAGCTGTGATTCATCACTCTCATATGATACTCATCGCTCATGATGACGTCATGAGTCCCCCCTAATGTCAGTCGCCCAGTTAGCCCAACTCCTCACCTGCTCTCCTCCAAGCAAACCTGTTTGTTTCCTATGATTTAGAGTCTTGTGGCTTGAAAACAAGTGAGTGAGCTTTGGCAAAAACTCTCATCCTTACTTTCAAATCCCACCTAAAGTGTCCCTCTGCTCTGGCTTGGTCGGAGCCCGAGCCCCAAATCCAGGCTCAGACTCCATCCCCTTCTCTTTACTCCTCCTTCTTCCTACATGGGGTCCATTTCCACCCCGTTTAGTTTTCGAGATTGGATGTAATTCATTAGACTCATTTAGAAGATTTCAGAATCACTGCTTTTTTTTTTTTTTTTTTTTTAAGCCATAGGGCTTATTCATGTAAATTAAGTTATAACATCAGATGCTTATCAGAGAGGCATGTAAATGAGCGGAGTGGGCTGCGTGGAACCGGAGAGCCTGTGGCCCACTCTAGGTAGGGCGCTAGGGACAGTCCTTTCTCTGCTCAGCAAAATGGCCGCCACGCAGCAAAGACAATTCTCTTATTTCTCATGAGAAGCTGAAAATCTTGATTTTATAAAGTATGAGACTTCCTAATTTTCAAACATTGATAACTAACTAAATACCATGTGGACTTTTAAGCAACACCTGTCCACGGGTGGACTCCCTCCATCTATAATTTCTGCCATTTCTTTATTTACCTTTCAGTTTCTCGGAGAGATACATTAGACTTACCACTTCAAACGCGTGGCATGGGGTTCCTGGGTGGCTGCGTGGGTTAAAGCCTCAGCCTTCGGCTCAGGTCATGATCCCAGGGTCCTGGGATGGAGCCCCGCTCGCTCGGGCTCTCTGCTCAGCGGGGAGCCTGCTTCCCCCCTTCTCTCTCTGCCTGATGCTCTGCTTACTTGTGATCCCTGTCTGTCAAATAAATAAATAAATAAATAAATAAATAAATCTTAAAAAAAAAATACCCAAACGTTTGGCATTATGAAGATCTAAAAAGGTCGGGAAATAGTAGGGAAAATCTCTAGTCAGAGAACGGATGGAGGGAAAGGCAATCTTTTCCGAAGACACGTGCTCTTCCTGAATCTGGAGAATCTGGTTTCCTGCCAGGACGGGGTACATGCAACACAGACCTCTATTACATAACCACCCTGCTGGGGATTTGGAGAGCCCTTAAAGAATAATTAGTGCTGAAGTAAAGAGCTTAGCTTCTATTTCATTGCTATTAAATCCAGATATAAGAAGCTCTGGAGAAACTTCATCCTCCCAAATAGCCCAATTAACTTAATATCCTTAAAACCACTGCCAAAAGCAAAGAGATAGCAAGGACCAATGGGGCTGACTGGAGATGGAGAGGTTAGAATATCCTTCACAATCACAGCAGGCTTCAGTTTTAAGGCAAACACAGACAATGCCCAGACTTTGATCAAAAGGATCCGGTTCTTCCGGAGGAAGGTCAGCAGAGTGACTTCTGGGTCCACATTCCTCTCTATCACCTGCGTTGGAAAGAGGAAAGAGAGTTATTATGGGGATTGAATGGGTGACCCAGGGTAATGTCTGCCACGGCCTGCTTGATTCGGGGGCTCCGGTATAATACTTTCATCTGCCCATTTATTTTTTGCTCTGAAGCCAAACAAGTTTCACATAGGTGTACAGAGTTGGAGACTCACCAAGTAAGTGCGACAACAATGCTTTTATGTGTGATTAGAATGGGGCGCCACCACTGAGTAAGCCCCCACAGGGAGTTAATGTTCTTCATGTTTGCTCCACTACCTGTGTGTGTGTAACCTTCCAACTCAGTCTTTTGTACTCTTAGGATATTTGAAATTGGGAAGAGACTTGGATGCCGTGTGTGTGTGTGTGTGTGTGTGTGTGCGCGCGCGCGCATAATGAAGGGTCCCGGAGGGAAGACATCTAGAGAGGAAGAGTTTCTCTTCCTGGCACCTCTGACACACCCCTAGTGGGGAGCACACATGAGAACATGAGGGATCTCAAGAGCTGGTGGCAGAGATGGGAGGTGGGGAGAGTTGCTGTCATCCTGAAGGGGTCCCTGAGTGTGCCAGTCCCCTCATGGCAGAGGAGCTAACGGTGAGACTTCTTGTCCCAGCTCAGGGCCCAGGGTGTCTTTGGTGGTGCACTAGAATTCTTCCCTCCCTCTCCTTGAAAAGTGGGGAGCTATCGCTCAGAAGCCTGGAGGGATCTTCTTTGGTGCTTCTTTCCTACTTGCTTATTTTGGGATATTTCCTTTGATTTTATCTTAGAGGATCCTCTAAACACCTCCAGCCGTGCTGTGGCATCAGAGGGAGGGAGACATAGTGGGCTATTCATGTTAGGGTCTCCTTTTTCCCCTAGAAGTAAAACATGAACCTGTGTAGACCCCCCAAAGTAATTCTGGGCTCATGATTCAGGAGGGATTTGGAACAGAAAATAGACAAAGGAGCCTCCAAAGCCTAGGCGAGTGGAACAAGTGAGTTGGGACTCAGCTCATGAATGAGGGTTTGGGAGAATGTATGGTGGCTGCTGGCTGTGGAGACTGGTTACAAGGGAGTTACAAAGGCCATGGTGAAACCATGTCCTATCTCCTTTCCTGGGGTGGGAGGCTGTGTGTAGCCAGATCGCAGTTAGGTCTGTGGAGCTGGAAAGCTGAGAGGCCTTGGAGGAGGTGGCAAGACCAAAGCAGAGCCACAGGCCTTGGGAACTACAGAATGGTTCCCCTGAGAGCTAGAAGTTCCTGAGAAGAGGGGACCTGGCAGAGGGCACTGAGGGTCAACCAGCAGCCTGTGTGGACGGATGGTGAGCACTGACAGGGACTTGCTAGGGGACAGGGACAACGGCAGAGCCCACTGCTCTTGTCATATAGGTTCCCCTAGAACTTAGTTGCCACCTGGATTGAAAATTGACTGCAATTACATTCTGACGAATTCTGATTAATGAAGTCTTGACAGAAAAATTAAGTTAATAAATAGAAAAAATAAAGCTCTATTTCTTGTCCTCCCGAGCTTGAGGATCAAGATATGTTACTAGATACAGTGCTTCCAGGATATCAGGCCCAGTGCTAAGTGCTTTATAAGGACCTGGGGGATTCCTAATCGATGAAAGAAGCAACTCTATTTTAATCTTTTTAAGATTAAAGTTATAACATTCTATAAAAAGTTAAAGTTATAACAATCTATATATAGTATATGTATTCTATAAAGTTATAACAATCTATAACATAGTTACAGATCCTAGAGATGGGTCCTCTGAGGCTCAGGGAGGTGAAGTAACTCCCGTAAAGTTATGCAGTAAAGGGCAGAGCTGGATTCGAGGCTGGGGAACGCAGGATTCACCCTGAGGCTTTACCACCTCCCCAGATTCTCAGAAGTTGAGCCTTGGCTGAGTGGGCAAGAGGCCAAGTTAGTATGGGCTCTGAGTCCCTGGCTTCCTGTCCCTGACTGGACAAGAACTGCCCTCAAGCTGGTAGTTTCCTGGTGTCTCTGCAAGCCTCAGTAGAATCACCCAACACTTACCTTTCTCCCATTCACAAAGAAAACCAAGTCATCCGACTTCGATGGGCAAGGCATTGCACCTGTAAATAAACTTCGCCTTGCAACTCTAAGCACGGGTGTTCTTTGGCACCAGAGAAATGAGAATTTAGTGCCAAGCCACTGAACTCCCTCCCTGTGCAGAAGCAGACAGCTGAGAGCCCCAGAGAGCAGGGCAAGGGGTGGAGACGTCCCTGCTTGTGGCCTTTTAAGTCTAGGGTACTATGTGGCCCAGCCTCTTCCTCTCCTTCCCACCAATCCTGGCTTCCACGCACAGCCCACTCTTTTGGCTTTCTTGTGAGCTGAATGGCTTCAGTGTGTGAAAACCAAAAACAACCCCTGAACTTGAAACGACTCTGCACACTGTCAGCCCCAGGAATATATTCTGGACAGATTTCATTCTTCTCAAAGAGAGCCAGAAGTGGGCTTTCTGAGACCTCCCACTTTTCCCGACTTTTTTCTTACTCTAGCTGCAGAAATGTCCTTGTAGGAAGCATAAGTGAACTCCGTGCCCTAAAGTGGAGGGCTGGGATGTCACAATCACCCGGCCCCGCTCTACCCCACCCCTGCTTCCTCCCCACCCACAAGACTGCTCCATGGGGAAAGTGATACAGTCAAGGCAGCCATGAATAAAATGAATAAATGAATAAAATGAGGCCCAGATAGGAGAGGTTGGTAGCTCAGGGACACAGAGAAAGTTAAGTGGCAAAGCAGGAACCCAAACCAAGATCTCTTGGCTTAAAACACCTTAAGTTTATAGACAAATTCCTTAATAAAAAGAAAAATATGAAGTTTGATCTTTCTGAGCCTGTCCGTTTGGCATGAGGAGATAAAATCAAGCCATTCGGGACGCCTGGGTGGCTCAGTTGGTTAAGCAGCTGCCTTCGGCTCAGGTCATGATCCCAGCATCCTGGGATCGAGTCCCACATCCGGCTCCTTGCTCGGCGGGGAGCCTGCTTCTCCCTCTGCCTCTGCCTGCCATTCTGTCTGCCTGTGCTTGCTCTCTCCCCCTCTTTCTCTCTCTGATAAATAAATAAAATCTTTAAAAAAAAAAAAATCAAGCCATTCTTATTCTTTCAGCTAAAGTAATGCCCAGGACTCGGCCTCACGTATGAGTAAAGCAGGTGGCTGCTCAACTGGACTGGTTGCAAGAGAGGAGGCAAGACCTCTTCTCTCCCTAACACTTCCTTCACAAGGGCACAGAGCCTTGGCCCACCATAGTTAGAGTCACTCCTTTGTCTTAAGATGGCCTCACCTTGTGACAGGGCCTCAGGCCAGACACGGCAAAGACCTAGCACCTCCCTGATTTGGTTACCTGAGGATGATTCTCTTTCCTCCTTGGTCCACATGTGGCTTCAGAATCCTGCCCACCACAGAACTAGTCCAGAAACACTCCTAACCAAATGGAGTTGGTAGCTTCCAACTTTCTTTAGAGTTCTAGTGCTGAGGTTCCAGGCAACTTCCTACACCTGTGGAGACAGTGTTTGCAAGTGTGTTTCCACGTCGTTGAAACTTATGTGGAAACGGGGTATGTATGCAGGTGTTTTGCATATGTTAAGAAGTTGCTGAAGAAACCCACAAGAGAGTTCTGAGAGGGGATGTTGGAGATCATGCTGTGAATTAGGTATGACCTATGGGTCAGTGTTTTTGATCATGTCACTCCTGCTAAAAATACCTTCAATAGCTCTTCAAGGCCTGGAACATCAGGCCCTAACTCCTCAGCCCAGGGTGCAAAGCCTTCCATAGTCTGTCCTTGTTTCAGGCCTCAGATTGTGTGCTTTTCAAAAAAATCTCACGTTCCAGGCAAATTACTCTTCTCATTGACATTTTCTGCTTAAACATGACATTGCTCTACTCGAAACCTTCCAATGGCCTCCCAGAGCACTTAGCAAAACTCCATATGATTTCCATGGAGGTTCCATGGGATTAGCCCTGCCCACCTCTCCAAGTGAATCTTCAACCACTTCCTCCCTTGTTTGTAATCCCTGCTATGTTGGTCTTCCCCTGGTTCTTGAACATGCCGAATTCTCTCCTATCCCAAGACCTTGGTGCATGTTACTCATGTAGCTCAACTTCTCTTCTCTTCTGTTAGACACTGGCATGGCTGGTGTCTTCTTGCTGTGGGGGTCTGAGCTCTTCCCCAATCTCTCAGTCTGCAGTAGTATCTCCAGCACTCTCATTTCTACCACGCTGATTCATTTTCTTCAGAGCAACTGTTGTTACCTGACACGGATACTTGCTTACCTTTCTAATTGCTTTGTCTACTAAAACATAATCTCCATAAGGGTTTGAACATTACTTTCAACTCATCACTGTATCCTAGAATGTGTAAATTTCCCACAGAATAAATGCCCAGTAAATATTTGTTAAATGACTGAAGGCTTTTCCATGTCTGAAATCATAACAACCCTGTTTCTATCCTGCTATGACTGCCCTCCCACTCTCTTTAACTACCATCAAAAAGCAACACTGAACTTCCTCTCCCTTCTTTTTTAAAAATTTTATTTTATTTACATTCAATAAACATATAGTATATTATTAATTTCAGAAGAGTTCAGTGATTCATCAATTGTATGTGACACCGAGTGTTCACTACATCACGTGCCCTTCCTTCGTAATGTCCGTCACCTAGTCTTCTGTCCATTTCTTGACTAGATTATGTGTTCTTTGGGTGTTGAGTCTCATAAATTCTTTATAGACTTTGGATGTTAATCCTTTATCTGATAAAACTTTTGCAAATACCTTTTCCCATTCTGTAGGTTGTCTTTTGGTTTTGTGGACTGTTTTCTTTGCTGTGTAAAAGCTTTTTATTTTGATTAAGTCCCGATAGTTCATTTTTTAAGAAATGTATTTATTTGACACACACAGAGAGATCGCAAGTAGGCAGAGAGGCAGGCAGAGAGAGAGGGGGAAGCAGGCTCCCCGCTGAGCAGAGAGCCCAATGTGGGGCTCCATCCCAGGACCCTGAAATCATGACCTGACCTGAAGGCAGAGGCTTAACCCACTGAACCACCCAGGTGCCCCCCAATAGTTCATTTTTGCCTTTTTCCCCTTGCCTTTGGAAACATGTTTAGCCAGATATTGCTGTGGGTGAGCTCAAAGAGGTTGCTGCCTGTGTTCTCTTCTAGGATTTTGATGGATTCCTATCTCACATTTAGGCGTTTTACCCATTTTGAGTTTATTTTTGTGTCTGATATAAGCAAATGGTCCAGTTTCATTATTTTGCATGTGGCTATCCAGTTTTCCCAACATCATTTGTTGAAGAGACTATCTTTCCTACTTTGTCAAAGATTAGTTGACCATAGAGTTGAGGGTCCATTTCTGGGTTCTCTATTTTGTTCCATTGATCTATGCATCTATTTTTGTTCTAGTACCATATTGTCTTGATGATCACGCTTTGTAATAGAGCTTGAAGTCTGGAATTGTGAAGCCACCAACTTTTGTTTTCTTTTTCAACTTTCCTATGGCTATTTGGGTTTTTTTCTGATTTCATACAAATTTCAGGATTTCTTCCAGTTCTGTGAAAAATGATGGTATTTTGATAGGGACTGCATTGAATGTATAGATTGCCTAGGAAGCATAGGCATTTTAGTAATATTTGTTCTCCCAATCCATGAGCATGGGATGTTTTTCCATTTCTTTGTGTCCTCAATTTCTATCTTGAGTGTTCTATAGTTTTCAGACTATAGATCCTTATTCTCTTTGGTAAGTTTTATTCCTAGATAGCTTAAGGTTTTGGCTGTGATTGTAAATGGGATCAATTCCTTAAATTCTCTTCTTTCTTTCTCACTGTTAGTGTATAGAAATGCAACCGATCTCTGTGCATTGATTTTATGTCCTGCCACTTTGTTGAATTCTTGTAGGAGTTCTAGCAATTTTGGATTGGAGTCTTTTAGGTTTTCCACATAGAATATCATGTCATCTGCTAAGAGTGAAAACTTGACTCCTTCTTTGCCTGTTTGGATGCCTTTGATTTCTTTTTGTTGTCTGATTCCTGAGGCTAGGACTTCTGGTACTATGTTGAACACCAGCGGTGATAGTGGACATCCCTGCTGTGCTTCCCACCTAGAGGAAATGCTCTTAGTTTTTCCCCATTGAGAATGATATTCACTGTGGGCTTTATGTATATGGCTTTTATGATACTGAGTTATGTTCCCTTTGTTTCTACACTGTAAAGAGTTTTAATCAAGAAAGGATGTTACAGTGTGTCAAAAGTTTTTTCTGTCTCTATTGAGAGGATCACATGGTTCTTTTCCTTTCTTTTATTTATGTAGTATATCACCTTGATCAATCACCTTTCAGCCTGGGAAGAAATCCTGCTTGGGTGTGGTGAATAATCCCTTTATGTACTGTTGGATCCTATTGGATAGTATCTTGGTGAGAATTTTTGCATCCATTTTCATCAGGGATATTGGTCTGTAATTCTCCTTTCTGATGGGATCTCTGTCTGGTTTTGGGATCAAGGTAATTCTGGCCTTACCGAAAGAGTTGGGAAGTTTTCCTTCCATTTCTACAGTTTTTGAAACAGCTTCAGAGAAATATGTATTACTTCTTCTTCTTTAAATGTTTTGTAGAATTCCTCTGGGAAGCCTCATGGCCCTGGACTCTTTCTTGTTGGGAGACTTTTGATTAAGGCTTCATTTTCTTTGCTCATTATGGGTCTGTTCAGGTTTTCTACTTCTTCCTGTTTCAGTTTTGGTAGTTTATATGTGTCTAGGAATGCATCCATTTCTTCCAGATTGCTTAATTTGTTGGCATATAGTTGCTCATAATATGTTCTTGTAATTGTTTGTGTTTTTTCAGTGTTGGTTGTGATCTCTCCTCTTTCATTTATGACTTTATTTGGGTACTTTCTCCACTTTCTCCTTTCTTTTTGATCTTGATCAAGACTGGCTAGGAGTTTAATTTTACTCTTTCAAAGAACCAGTTCTTAGTTTCATTGATCTGTTCTATTGTTCTTTTGGTTTCTATTTCATTGATTTCTGCTCTGATCTTTATTATTTCTCTTCTTCCTGGGTTTAGACTTTATTTGCTGTTCTGTCTCCAGCTCCTTTAGGTATAGGGTTGGTTGTGTGTTCAACAGAGAACTTTCTTGTTTCTTTTATTTATTTATTTATTTGACAGACAAAGATCACAAGTAGGCAGAGAGACAGGTAGATTTGGGGGGGGGGCAGGCTCCCTGCTGACCAGAGAGCCCGATGTGGGGCTCGATCCCAAGACCCTGGGATCATGACCTGATCTGAAGGCAGAGGCTTTAACCC
Source organism: Mustela nigripes (assembly GCF_022355385.1). Classification (NCBI taxonomy): domain Eukaryota; kingdom Metazoa; phylum Chordata; class Mammalia; order Carnivora; family Mustelidae; genus Mustela; species Mustela nigripes. Next base: position 12,410,889 of record NC_081559.1, on the reverse strand, counting down.
ACTGAGCCACCCAGGTGCTCCAGCTTTCTTGTTTCTTTAGAAAGGCTTGTATTTCTCTGTAGTTCCGTCTTAGGATCATCTCTGCTATCCCAAAGATTTTGAACAGTTGTGTTTTCATTTTCACTCTTTCTTCTTTCTATTAAATCTAAAAGCACCTGCAGATCCAACCAACTGCTTCTTTACTTTTCTTTTAATAAACCAGGAACTGGGAAACTAGCCTCTTATCTGCCACTAACAGTTCGTTGTCTACTTCATGTATCTCATTTTCCTGATTAGGTAGCAAGCTCTTGGAAGTTAGGACAGCTGGTTGTATCCCCTACAGTGCTCAGCATGAATGACAACTTGGATACTGAGGGGATGGATATATGCTTGGTTGGTCACCCAAGATGCTTTTAAGTGAAGGAAGCATCAGTGATTCATTCATTCATTCACCCAGTGGGTACTGACATACCATTAAATATTTATCATTGTGAGAAGCATGGAGCAGGGGAATTAGCTTTGTTTGGTGGAGGGGGATCAGGGAAGGCCTGAGGAGGGACATATAGTCCCATCAGATGAGTGGTAGCTGATTCTACGAGATCTAAGAATGGAGGGGAGGCAGCCTGGGGAGAGAAAAAGTAGAGACAGAAGATGTCCTTATAGCTGCTTCCACTTAGGGGAAAACTGACACAGGGATTTTTTTTAGGGTTCACAGTCCATTCACCACCTGGCTCTGCCCCTAGGAGAGGGAAAGTAGGGAACACCAAGAGCTCATGGTTTCCACTGACAGGAGCACACACACTGATGATGCAAAGCGTGGATCATGGGGTTTCATAATACTTATAGGAATAAATGCTTCAGTGTCAACATAAAATACAAGCATTTAACATAGAAGAATAGAACAGTCTTAGGTACTAAGGTGTGACTATGGTATTAGATTTGGAAGATACAAAAGTAGTTTGGATTACTGAACCAAACACATTAATTGCTGGGAAACTGAAATCTGACCTGAAACTGAAATCTGAAATCTGATGGCTTTAGAGAAGTGTTTTTCAAACTTGTCTCAGCCAAAACTTTTGTTCGAATGAAATCTTATAAAGTGTAAACAAATGAAAGAAAAGGGTTACTGCTTAGCCCAGAGGGCTGAGGGTGAGGCCCAAAGTCATTTGATTTTCTCTCCTTCAGAAGGCCCCAGGGCTCTGGGGAACTAAGTGTAAAAATGACTTGCTGCAGAGTGAACAAAGGGTTGCCCCACAGTAAGAAGGTAGCATGCAGTCTCTGCCAAGGTTTTCTGACTCTCAGATCTTAGTCAAAACAAAGGAAAAGAAGCCACCACTGCTTTTTTCTTTTTTTCTTTTGGAAAAGGGAATGCTAAATTTCTTCACTTTAAAATGGATTATTCTGGTAAGAGAAACTTGACATGTATCGACTGATGAAATTCTATGTTTGTTACGAAAAGAAAGTCTTAAGGCTTACATCAAAAAGTCCCTGTTACCCAATAGAAGAATTAATATTAGATGTGACACTGCCCTCCCCAGCAATCTAAACAAACCTATTTCTGGAAAAAAACCTGCAATAAATTCTGCTCAAGGATATAAATGGAACAGTACTGGCCATGACTTCAGTGTCCATAGGGTGTTGCCCTCTATGGTGAGCTCTTCAAAACTCCAATGCAGAACACAGGCAAGAGGACTGATAACAGGGCACCTTTAGGACCCTTGGGCTGGTCATTAAACAGCTATATTCAGACACTCTAGTCTCAACCGTTTTGACTCTGAGGTTCCTTCTCTTCCTCCCCAAGATCCTACCTCTAGATCAAGGCTCCTGCAGATTTTGGGTCTGGTGAGCACCTGCCTCTGGGCATCAAACTTCCGGCTGCCTCAGTGGCCACTAGAGGGCAGGAGACTAGCAGCTGCCGGTTTCTGAGAGGAAAGAAAGGCGGTGGGGACCAAGTGGTTGGAGCAAAATATCCTCTTCCCTCCTGGATAAAGACTACCCCACCTGAGGAAAAAGGATCAAACAATAAAGTAATTCAGATGGAAAGCGAAAGGGGAGAGGAGGTCCAAGTGGATAGGGCAGGCTATTAGGGAAAGTAATATAAATGCTAAAGAGTCATATAGTAAAGGGAATTCAATAGTCTGGGACTAAAACAGACCACAGCCTCAACAACTTAAGGGTTGGGGGTTGCTGGGGAGAGGGGAAAGTAAAAGTTACAAAAGTATTATTTTACTGGGGCAAAGGGTGAAATTATGACGACAGATAGAGCAGGAGGCCAGGAGAGTAACTTTTCATCGGGGAATACTGGTATCTTTATTTCAAATAGTGGTAGAGAAATATGTGTTTGTTTCTCAAAGTAAATGGAAATGTATAACTAATGGTATAGTAGAACCTCAAAATTAAGAAATGCAATTACTCATCTCTGAACCAGCAAAAATAATGAAAAGATGGAAAGCATAGTTTAAGATACTTTATATTATATATTTGATACATGATACTGTCAAAAAATAAAATTCAACAGAGTAAACTTAAGGATCTAACTGGCTTTATGCAACAATTCATGAATTGGGCAGTGTCCCGTCTAGCAAACAGAAGGGAGCCCCCTCAGGGTCTGTCTCAGGGGCAAAGAGTCTCCTTCCTCAAGGCCGTGCCCTTCCTGGGGCAGCCCCACCTTGAGTGACCGAGGGGTACACAGACCTGTCCATTTCAGCCTAAGGAGGATAAGTCCTGGGGCAACACTTGCTTCCAGGCTCCATGCTGAGTTCCTGATGCCTCCAGGGTCTTGCTTGATTTCTCCCACTGCCCCATTCTGCTTTTCCAACCTTCCTGTCTCAGGTGTCGATCCCTGAAAACCATCCTGCTCCCCATACTCTGTCTGGGCTTCTGCTTCCAGCAAACTCAGCCTATGATTCCAAGTGCTCTGATACTGCGAGGAATTCTGCCAATTTATGTCATTGAAAGCAACAAGTGCAGAGGATTTAAAGACTTTTTCCTTAAAAGAAACAATGGAGATGTCTCAGGCCTCCCATCCAGCCCTCTTTTTGATCAATCCCATTTCAAAAACCTGAGTGCACGTGAGAGTCTGCAGGTTGAAGACACTAAACAGAAATCAAATCCTTCCCCATTACTATTCGCTCAGCTCCATTTGCCCAGGGTTTTCTTAAGACTGTGCGAGGCTGGTCTGTCATAAACTTTGGTCCAGGAGAAGTGAGACACCCTTGTTGGCCTCACAGGTTGAAAGGAGCAAGGAAGAGTACAACAAGCGTGGACCTGCCACACGCTCCTTCTCTTCCGATGAACATTTACTGAGCCCACAATTAAGCAATAGCCATGACAAGTTTCTAAGTAAAAAGCAAAAGCTGTTTTGCCCAAAGTTAATAATGATCATGTTTTAACCATTGAAAGGGCTCTTGACCATTTACAGATCACTGGTTAGAAAGATCTTATCTTACACTTCTGTGTAACTGTCACTATGATAACACTTTAAAAGAGACAGTCAATAATTAAATTTTAAGATACTTATCTAAATTAGTATTATGGATTAAGTTTTAATATAATAGATGCTAAAAATCGTCAAATTTAAAGGGCATTAGAATTTTAATCCTTTGTTTGGAAATTGCTATTCTGTAAAATGTACTATTTATGTAAATACTTTATCCCAAACCCCAATTCTTCAAGTTCATTAAGTACTGCTGAAGTGATCAGACTTTTTCTGTAAAAATTCAATTTCTGTTTTTTCAGTGGTTTTGACCACATGGTCTGTGAGTACAATACTTTTTAAATTAATTTGTGTCTGTGATAAATGTGTCTTCCTCTTTTACTGCTAGAAAAATAAACCAGTAATCCTATTTTTCTGTTCTGTCTGGCACAATGAGTTTGTGTGGGCTGGGTTCTAGGCAAACTAAATTATTGGGTGGATTTAAACAGACATTTAAGGGGCGCCTGGGTGGCTCAGTGGGTTAAGCCTCTGCCTTCAGCTCAGGTCATGATCCCAGAGTCCTGGGATCCAGCCCCGCCTTGGGCTTTCTGCTCTGCAGGGAGCCTGCTTCCCCCCTCTCTCTCTGCCTGCCTCTCTGCCTACTTGTGATCTCTGTCTGTCAAATAAATAAATAAAATCTTTAAAAAAAAATATGTGTACACACACACAGACACACACGCGCGCGCACGCACACATACGCACACACCCCTCCTAGATAAAAGACACTGACTGGTGAGACTTCTCTTTGGAAAGAAGCCTTTCCTTTCTCCTGCCAGCCTTCTCTTCCCCCAGTCTGGTCTCAAACACACATCAACAGTCATTCATGCTTTTTCTTCTACCACAAAATTTCTGTGAATAAATGCAGAGCTTTAATATCTAGCACACAGATTCCAACAAGTGATTCAGTTTGTTTATTTTGTTTCAAACCTCATAGGGACTGAACATCTTCTCTGGCATAACCCTGCACTTCCTTTGGAAAATGCAGTGCAAAATGGCTAAGAAATAACTGAAAAAAAACAAAACCCAACCCCTCAGGATTTCAGTGCTCCTCTGAAATGGCAAAAGGAAGGTGGTGCCGATTTCATTTCTCAGACACTGAGCCAAATCAAGGGGCTGCAAAATGATTTGAGATCACTATTTCTACTCTGTGTAGTTTCCTGGGAAAGGAAGACACTGCCATGCTCATGGCAGATGAGGACCCGCTGGAGGCTCTGGACGGTTTACACCCCTAAGCCTCAGTTAAACTGGCCACATGGGAGAGGCAGGGGCCTGAGGATTGTGGTGGGCTCGCAGTGTTGGAGACCACAAGAGTCAATTACAGACATTTCTTCCAACCTCATGTTCAGAGACCACATTGTTAGTGGCCCGGAATTGGCCGAGGTGGGTTTGTTTACACCACAGAAATTGGCAACCGCTATCAATCATGAATTTTTCCAGGTGAGCTGGTTATCATAATCACACCATTGGCTTTGGGGATCCAATCCTGAGAGTTTTGGGGGTGGATGATTTTATGAGTGATCAGATTTCTGAAGACTAAACCACAAGCAGTTTCTCGAGTTGTTCCATGGGAATGGAAACTCTACCATGTTTTAAAATCATGATGTTGTAGATCTTCAGGATAATGGAAATAATAAGAAGGATTTTTGATTCTAAGCTTCATTATATCTTTTGGTATAAATTTATGTCCTAAAACATAATCACACAGCGACCTAAACCACAGAGAATAGCTAAAAAATACTAAAATTATCCTTGACAATCAGGATCCAATTTATACTCGTTCTGGTTTGAAAATTTTAAGGTCAATCATGTATTCTTTCATTTTCTAAGAGAAATGTAGTATTAAGACACACGGATGGACCAAGGTGTAAATGTTGAAGGATCATCTCTAGGAATCTAAAAAAAAAAAAAAAAACCAAAAGAAGGAAGATAATTATTAGTAAAATGTTATATATGCAAAATGTGTAATTCAGAAGAAAAACTGTTTTTTAAAAAAGAAAAACCCAATGTCTGTTTTATTCTTATAAAAAATATATAGTTTTCCTATTCCTTTCAATCCTTGAGTCATAAATCTCTTTATCTTCAGAAACTTCTTATGTTTGGGATAAGATGCATCTTATTCAGAAGCCCTGTACTTTCAAAGGCATAAAGTGCAATCCAGTTCAGTTAGGGCTGCAGTAAGCAGTTCAATATAGGAACAGTCTCTGATGATAGTTCTAGACATATTTTTAGCAGCTGGTAAATGAAACTGTGTTTTATTTGTGTGTCATTACAAGGCATATCAAAGAGTGCCCAGTGACTTTGATATTTTAATTTAAATTGTTTTTACCAGTTGGCTTAACAAATGCTTTCTGAATAATTGACCAGATCCATTATCTATTTCATCCCATTTAGTTATTAAGGTGATCACAATACCACCTCAACTGCATTTTGATTAAGTGTTTCAAGAAGTCAGCTACCATGTGGATTTGCTACTAGCGTTAGCTCCACTGAGTCTGCTTTTCTTTGGGGTCTGAAACAAGCCATCGTTTGAAGAGTTTTGCTCACCTTGCAGTTACGTTAAAGTATTAGTATATAGGCAGTAGCAGGTAAAGGCAGAGTGAGAATTTTCATTGGAAAAGATGAACCTGCCCTGGGGTTTTGTCATGGTGACCAAATCCATACTAAGAACCTGAAGGCCTATGTAAGCGGTGATTACCACAGGGACCTCCCCTCACCACCTTTACCATGTCAGTAAATTGATCCACACAAGTCATCCTAATAAACTCAGGAGTTGCTGGGCTCTTCAGGTTGAAGATCTTGGTCAGACCCCTCTCTTCGCGGGCAGCAGTCACTGCATCAAAAATGGCGAACAACACGGAGGATCCCAAGAACACTGCAGTCTCACCCAACCCCTGAGAGGAAGGTAAAAGGCTGTCAGAAATGCATGGTTCTCTTAGGACTAATTTGAGTACACACACACACACACACACACACACACGCACACATGCACACTCACCTCTTCTGGTGAGTATGGAATACTTAAAATGGAGTATGTCTGAATTGCCAGAACCGAATGCCCCCCATGCTGATTTGTGTGTGGGGTCCTCCTCAAAGTCGCTCATGAAGATGTTCCAGGACATCAGGATAGTGGGGCAATTCCTTTGCCCAGGTAAAGTTCTAAAAACCAAAGCCCTTGGTGGCCTCTAGAATATTCCACTTTGGGTTCCAGACCATTTTTGTTTAACTCAAAACCCAAACAAAACCACCGCACTCTTTGTAGCTGAACCTAAACGACAGTAAAGAGTGACTTGTTGAAGCTGCTTGTGTGCGAACGTCCCTGGTGCGTGCTGGATGTTTCTGAACTAATAGTGTAGTGGTCATTATATTTTGAATGATTCATCAATGCTTCTTTGTACTGATTTTTCTTCTTTCTTCCTTCAAAGTAATCTGGTCTGTGGTCTGTGCTCAGGGCCTCAGAGATTGGCCTTTATCTCCAAGCAAATAAAGCCTATCCCTGGCTTTGATTTCACCTCTAAAGCAAATGTAGAGGGAGATGTAGAGCTGGTAGAAGAAAGGGTTTCCTCTGAAGTGAGGAGGAGGGGAGCAGAAAGGTCTTATGTCCTATTTGGAGCAAACTGGCAGGGGGGTGGCTAGACTCTAAAAGGCAGGATTGCACCCCATGTCAGGATGGTTTCTAGAGACGCTCCTGGTGCAGAAGTAGAGATAGAGGCCATTCAGACAGGAAGTCTTGTCTTCTTCCCAATCTTGACCTACTTAAAGAAGGAGAGGAAATTTCCTGAAAAATCTAAGGTTAGCCTACCATCTGTCTGGCCAGATGTGGGCTCAGAATAGAACTTAAGTTGGGGGAAGTTGTGTTTTTTTTGTGTACTTGTATTCAAGAATCCTCACCAGAGGTCTTTATGGGCCAATCAGAGCCCACATGCTCCAGGGAACACAGACTCAATACCTCTTAGATCAGCAACTATTTACAGCTCAGAGCAAAGAGTGAGAAACTCGTTTGAAAGTCTGTTCCAGTTTGGGGAGGTGTGGAGAGAGGCAGACAAATAAGAGGGAACTGAGTCTGGAGGATATGTAAAAGGTACAGAAAATAAAGTTCTGGGCTGGTAAAATTTGCCTACAATTTCGGTTTTATCTCATGGTGGCACTTAGCCTAATGACCTAAGATGTTTTACTCTTCCTTGACCTTTCTTGTTTTTTTTTTTTTTTTAAATATTTTATTTATTGATTTGACAGACAGAGATTACAAGTAGACAGAGAGGCAGGTACAGAGAGAGAGGGGGAAGCAGGCTCCCTGCTGAGCAGGGAGCCCAATGTGGGGCTCAATCCCAGGACCCTGAGATCATGACCTGAGCTGAAGGCAGAGGCTTAACCCACTGAGCCACCCAGGCGCCTCTGACCTTTCTTGTTTTGATTAAATTTGTTTCAAGCTCGCTTTCATGAGTGAAGAGTCTTCTCGGTCTTCTGGAGTCAGTGAGCACCACTTTGCCATGAATTTGCTTTTCTTTTCCCTTTTCCTGCTGAGATTTTTAATTCAAAGGAGTAAGCAAATTCAGGGGGCATTATATTTTGAATGAGTCACCAATGCTTCTTTGTACTGATTTTTCTTCTTTCTTCCTTCAAAGTACTCTGGTCTGTGGTCTGTGCTCAGACCATTATTTCTTGAAAGGGTAGATTGTTATAGACCGAACAGTGCTCCCTCAAAATTCATATGTTGAAGTCCTAACCCCCTACCTCAGACTCTGACCATGTTTGGAGATAAGGTCTTTAAAGAGGTGCGTTAAGTTAAAATGAGGTCTTTAGGAAGGGCCCTATTCCAACATGACTGTTGTCTTAACAAGAAAAGGAAATTAGGCCATACAGAGAGAGACATCAGACATGTGCACTCAGAGGTGACGACTATGGGAGGACACAGGGAGAAGGTGACCATCTGCAATCCAGAGAGGCCTTGGAAGAAAGCAATCCTTGATTTGACTTCCAGCCTCCAGTACTGTGAGAAAATGTATCTCTTATTTAGGTTGTTTAGGCCACCCAGTGTGTGGTCCTTTGGTATGGGAGCCCTACGAACTAACATAGAGGTCTTGTGTTCTTACCTTGGACGAGTAGATGGCTATGGGATTTCGGGAACGCACCAGAGTGACATAGAACTCTTCTGGTATCTCAGTGACAGTCGGGATTTTGTAGTCCTCTGGACTTCGAGAGTAGAGGACACCTTCCGGGGAATATTTCAGTTCCTCTGTGGTGTACAACCCCATGCCTTGGATAAATGCTCCTTCAATCTACAGGCAAAAATTTCACAGTTTATAAGTATATGATACTGATGGATGAACTACTCCAATGTGACTGAAAATGGAACCATTTCTCTTGACCATAGTGAGTCATCCTTGACAGCCTGGGGTGGGTTTACAAAGGGTCCTGCAGGGTCTGGTGCTTCTCATCTTGCCTGGTCTCATCCCTAGTTCTTCTTGCCCAAGTGACCCATCCTCCAGGTACCTGACTCTTGGTAAGTTCTGGGTAATTCTCAAGCCCACCAGATTCCATTTGGACCGCCAAGTCTTTGTATTGTGGTTTTCCCCTGACTCTCTTCACTGCTCCCCATCTCAGCTTGTCCCCCTGGAGAATTCCTAGTCATCCTCCAAGTTGCTGCCTATTTGGAGCCTTTTGGATCCTTCTACCACCTCCTGGGGGGATTTAGGACCTACTTCCTCCCAGCTCACTCTACCTTGAACACATTCCCCCACATAGTGGCTCTCAGAGAGTATTTCCTCCATCCACCTCTTCCTCCTTGCTCTCTCTCATGTGTATGAGCATTTGGAGGCCATGGCCTTCTTGTATTCTATTATTAACCTGAGGCCTTTTACATAGGTTCTTAGTAAATGTCTGTTGAATTAGAGGAAAAAGAAGCTAACATTAAAGGAACATGAACTAGAATGCATGGAACACTGTAGGTTATTATAATATCCGTATTTCTTTACTTCCCTTTATAAATTACCATGGAAAGTAGATAAATGTTAAATAAGATGGGATGGAAAAAACTTATATTAAGTTAAATATTTTTATTAAAAGTCATGTTGAGTTCTATTTACAAACAAATACGCTCTAGGAAAAAGGATTAAGGGGTGTCTGCCTGGAGGTTAAAGAATTGAAGGAGAATTACAGTTTGTATTTTATTGAAAATGCAAAATTAAGGTATATGAATCTAAATTTTAGATTTGGATATTTCCAAATTCTTATTCCTAAAGGAAAAGACTGAAGTCTAAGAGATCAAGTCTAATATACTCATTTTCTTCCCTTTTCCGGTGAGACAAATGCAGGATTTCCTTAATCATGACATCTCCCTTTCTGCCTTTGCTTAAAAGATAAAGAAGCAGAAAGGATCTGGGAGAAGTGGGTAAGACAGGGAAGGGGGGTCGAGGACTGGGTGAGTGGTGGTTCTCAAACTTTATAGGCTTGAGATGAATTTCAGGTGCAGGTTAAATGTGCCGGTTTCTGTCTCAGCCCAGCAAAGTTAAGACAGACCAAGTCTAAGCCTGGGCTGAATTCCTGGGTACAGGAATCCATGTTTCCATAAACACTTTCAAGTACTTCTGTTGCAGAGTCTGAGGACCACATCTTGAAAAGCACAGAGGGATCAATAAAATTGTTCCTTATAAAGCCCAATGGCCAACCCAGGTAAACCAGTCTCTTAGGACTTAGGATACTGGGAAGCTGCTGGCAGATGAAAGCACCAGGTGTCTGTCAGGTATGACGCTAAGCTGCTCAATGGCTCCAGTATGCTCCTCAGGTGGACCCTGGGGACCAGCTGCCTTGCCTCACTGGGGGGGTGGGTTAGTAGGTCTGGCTGGGGCTAAGGTGGCTGGTCCACTGGCTCCACCTTCAGTAACAGGGTAGAAAAAAGCAAAGCTACACCAACAGCTAGAAAGTTTTTAACTCAAAGTTTAAAAAGACTTTTTGGTGCCTTAATTTTATTGTTTGTGGGATTAAGATCAGAATTAAATTCAGCAGGAGGCAAAAAATTATGCTTAAGTATTTCTCTTTCTTTTACATTTCCCTATTTGCAGTCTGTTTAAATTTAATATTAATATGAATACTAATGGAACTTTATTATTATGTATTTATGTAGTGTTCCCTAATTACAAACATATTAATATTCATGAGAAAAATTAGAAGGCACGGAGAATTATAAAGCAGGCTAAGTCACACATATTCCTGCCCTACAAAGACAATGATTGTTAGCCTTTTCTTGAAATTTTTTCCAGTATTTCATCCATTTGTGTGCATGTGCGTCAGATACTTAATGTATAGCAGAGAACTTGCACCAGGTATAAACAACCCTGCAGAATTCTGGGAAGTACTTTTCTGAATGGAACCGACCAAAAGTTCCTATGGTCAGAGCATGCTGGTATCACTCACCTGTCCGACGTCCACGGCTGGGTTTATGCTGAAAGCAGCATCCACGAAGACGTCAGCCCTAAGGAGCTGTTCCAAGAGAAAATACACAGTGGAAAAAAAGGATTTATTTAAAATAGTTCTTGACTGCAATTGGCTGTCTGTCCCTGGATTTTCCACCTGCAGGATCAAGTTGATTATCACGTACGGCACGGCAAGCACGTCAGTGTTTGTGTTTACTCGATGCAGAGGGCGAACCCAAATACTGCTCTTTACCTTATGAGCGCCGGTCAGACAGTCCACTTCAACCTCTGAACAGGCCGCACCATACACATAGTACGGGAAGGGCTCGCCCTTCTCCTTCTCCCAGTCCATGTGAGTCTGGTAGCCTCTGAGAAGAGAAAGCAGCAGTGAAAAGGAAAGGCCCTTTTCCTCACAGTGGTCTCATCGCCTCCTGTGCTGTGGGGCCTGGGGATCGAGAGGGCACCCACCCCATGGCTGCCGCATCCCTCCCCTTCTTCAGTAAGCGCAGGTGTGGTCAGAGTTGTAATGGTTCCACCGCAGGCCCAGGGAAAAGGCCCTCAAGTGTCTGGGCCCGACCCTCCAGCAGGCAGTTACTGGAATTAGTCCCGGTGTGTGTAAATAGCTGTGGCGGCCTTCCTGGTGGAAGCCCTGGGCCTCCCCGCCGTGAGCCAGCACTGAGCGCCGACAGCAGGCACCCCGCAGGGCCCCCCGGGCTCTCCGGGCACCTGTTCGCACTGCTGAATGTACACTGTCTCTGCCCAGCTCTAATCCAACCCAAAGTAAAATGTCCTTTACTTGAAATATCCAGTAGCTGAGAGACTGATGGATTCTGTGAAGGCTTTTGTAATCTGGAAGAGATGATTGATTACAAAGAGATATAAATTTAGGGAAAGTAATGAAAAATACCTTCCTCCTCCTGTTTGGGACAAGCTTTCTACCCGTATTCACCTCAGTTGAGACGTGCACCTTGTACGAGCCATGGGCCATGCTTTTCCAAACAGATGTGTACGGGCAGCTGCTTATGCCCCGAGGCCCTCTATCGTTTGTTGGACAGTGTAAAGTTTATTTTTTAAAGCTATTTTTTAATGCCTTTTTGGCTTTTTAAATTAAGGAGGGGGCTAGACCATATTCACACACTTTTGTATGTAAGTATCTACACAGATATGTACGTATACACACATGTTTCTATGTGTATGTTCATGTCTATATATGTATGTACTTTTCCTCTGCTTTTTTTCCCCCAAATAATTTGACCCGCTGTCACTTAGTATAGTACATCAGCTTCCCTCCTAGAGTATAACCTGGGTAGGGCTGGGAATAAGAATACTAATGGTAATATTAATAATAATTATTAAAAATAGAGTCATCCTTTGATAGTAGGACTGCTATCATCTCTGTTGCTCTGGAGAGAAAACCAAGGTCCTGAGGCACTGAGGGTGACCCTTGTCTCCCAGAGCTAGTAGTGACAGAGCTGGGACAGTAACCCTAAGGTGTGTTTTACTTTAGAGCATTCTCTGTGAGAAATCAGGCTCTGAAATAAAATCAAGTTTCAGTGAATCCAGACATGGCTTTTGCTTTTTCAGAAAAGCAGAAGTAAATGTTAGTAAATGCTTTGTTTCCTGAACAGGCAGCACCCGTCAGCCCAGGCGTTAAGGGCCGCCGCCCATCTGCACGTATGTATCTGGCTTGTCCTGGCAGGCCAAGGACGGAGACACTCACCCACTCCTCCCATCTTCCTTTAGGGTTTTTCCTGATGATTGGCTGAAGACGGGCCATAAGAATTTGGCAGGCATTCTGAAAATAAATATTTGATATGACAGAAATAAAAGGCACAGGAAACAGCAAAATGCTAAATATTCAAATCAATTCAAATGGAATCCATCAGTTTTGTGAGCCTGCTTGCTAGTCCTCTAGGCAGGGTTTCTTAAAGTTGAGTCATTTAGGGAATCCCTTTGAAGGAAACAAATATTCATGTGGATCCTACGGTGTTGATGTCCATTATTTTTATTATAATTTTGTTTTAATATATGCTAACATAAAGTTAGTTGAGTCTCCTGGATTTATAGCTCTTTTGTACCTCCAAGCAAAATACAATGACAAAGCACATAAGCCAATCTACACACCAATAAAATCCAAAATAACAACATTAATTTAGTTGGTTGATGATGTTGCTTCTCTGAAGCTAAACTGCTGCTTGGAATGGGGCCATCTCGGCTGCTCTCCCCGAGGTGCGCTGGGGTTCGGTGTGCTGCTGCTTGCCTGCCAACAGAGTAATTTTCTCTCCACTCTTCTTACATAAATTGCCTGAGATTTTCATCTGCACCTTATACCTTGACATCATCGGCTTTTTGCTGGGCAAGAAGAAAACAGTGTTTACCTATGAAGTCCATCTCTGCTCGTCTGTTGCTGCCTTAACACAAAGTATACTTCTTGTTCCCGAATGTGGGCAAAGAGATCTTCTGGCAACACTCCACTTACAGAGTGGTCCTTCTGATGATGTATGATGTCCTTTTTAAATCTTTAAAACATTAGCAGTGCAATGAAAGTAAGAAGGATTGAGGTGAAATCTTGGAACCTTGAGATTAAACCTGTTGACTCCTGATATCAGTGGACCTCAACTTGACTTCTACCCCTAGTTCAAACAGGAATCTGTTCAAGTCTGCACTTCCGTACTCAGCTCAACCTCAGATCACCTCTCATGCCCTCTCGTAGTTTGTGCTCTTTCTTTTCTATCATCCCCTCTTTGGAAATGGTTCTGGCTTCTCATGTGTTAGGGAGATCCTTGTTTTCTTTCTTTCTTTTCTCTTTTTAAAAATTTATTTATTTTAGAAAGAGAATGAGTGAGCAAGAGTGGGAGGGGTGGAGGGAAAGAGAATCCTGAAGCAGACTCGCCACTCAGCTGGGAGCCAGACACAGAGCTGCATCCCAGGACCCTGAGACATGGGGCTTGATCCCAGGACCCCGAGATCATGACCTGAGCAAAAAGCCAGCCGCCTAATCATCTGAGCCACCCAGGTGCCCCAGAGACCCTTGTTTTCATAAATCACTTTGCTGGTTCATTCAGCTTTCTATCACTGACCTTATTACAAATGGGGGCCTTCCAAAAGAGGGCCACATCCGACGCAGCCCAAGTCACAGGATTCCTACCTGCCCAAATATCACGTATTCTTCCTGTAATCATGTCCTGACCTTGTACTCCTACACATAGCTTTACACTCAGTAGTCTGACAGTCTTCCCTTTAAGAGAGTGAGACATCGCAGAGAACAATTTCACCTCCTGAACAAGTTGCAACCTCCTGAACTCCTTTCTTTGCATGGAGAATTCTTTCAGCTTACATTGTATGGTAGGGTCTCCTCCCTTTATTGAAGCTCTAAATGCCAGATAGAAAATTTTCCAGTTTTTGCATTATAGAAAATACTAAAATACATAAAAACAGAGAGAATAATACACTAGCCCCCCTTATCCAGCTTCAAGAATAAACATTTGGGGTGCCTGGGTGGCTCAGTGGGTTAAAGCCTCTGCCTTCGGCTCAGGTCATGATCCCAGGATCCTGGGATCTAGCCCCGCATCAGGATCCCTGCTCAGCAGGGAACCTGCCTCCCCCCCACCCCGCCCCCAACACCTGCCTCTCTGCCTACTTGTGATCTCTGTCTGTCAAATAAATAAAATCTAAAAAAACCCCACAAAACATTTCTACCCCAGTCTCACTTCTCTGCTATCTTTCTTCCCTGTTCTACCTTGCTCCCTTTTACAGTCTCTGCTCCAGTCCCCCAGGCCTGCTGCAGCTTCTCACGCATAGAAAGCTAGCTCCTTCTGCTCCCTAATAACCTGCCCAGCTTCTTTCCTTGCTGTGTTCACGACCGGGCTCAAGGAGTGACTGATGTGTTATCTGCTTGAATGTAAGCTCTGTGAGAGCAGGCAGGCTCTTTGGACTTTGTCCTGATTCATTTACTGCTTATACTACCTAGCATGTGGTAGGCCCTCAGTCAATGTTCATTAAATCAGTGTGGGATCAATAAAATTAAGTGTGAAGAAGTCATACAAATTTATGACTTTTAAATGACGATTCTTCATTATAAAATATAAAAATGTTTCTAAAAGCATTTAGTTTCCTTTTTTTTTTTTAAAGTATGTCTGCTTTATCAATGCCTGAGACTATGTTTAGCTATGCACTGAGTGTCTTTGTGCCACCTGTGCTTGCAAGGCAACTAGAATTTAGATAAAAGGTGAAAAATGGACTCAGTCACCTACATGTTTTAACCAAATTAGAATTTCCGAGACTGTTTACCTTGGGTGCTGATTCTATAGATATTAGGAGGGGTTTTATTAATGAAAATGTTTTCATGGTTAAGCAAGCTGGGGAAAAACTTGGTGAGACAAAGCTAAAGAGGTTTCTACATTGCAGGGCTTGTCAGAGCATTTATCATGCTAATATGCAGCATAAGCCTCTATGAGTGGAATGTAGTACATAACATTTCCCAAACTTGTTGACTACAGAATCCGTTTTCTCCACTGAGACCATCATGGGACTTCTGTTCCAAGGAACATACTTTGGGAATCCATGGTTCACATGATACATGGGCATATTTGACAGGCTGAAATTTTTTTATATCTAGGTGTTTGCCTTTTATGGGTGATAAATGGTCAATCAGTGGTTTTCTGGAGGTTAGAGTGTGGGGAGAAGGGAGGAGGTGTGGTGGCTTTGTTGCATGATCTCTGCAAGTCACCCAGTGATTCTATGAGATGGGTGATATTTGGGTGAAGTTCTGCAGAAGAGGAAACTAATCCTTAGAGAGGTTAAAAAACAAGTCAAGCCCTTCCTGGAATGAGGATGCCCCGTTAGTAACGTGATTACTCTGCACTTCTCCGGTGTGCTGGGGTGAGAGCTGGCGGGCTGGCATTCTCTCATCTAACACAAAGAGAGGTTGCTGAAGTTTGCAGGTTTCACATGCAACCGAACATTCATTATGAAAAACAGCCCCGGACAGCAGAAAGAGCACCAGCTGGGAGACTCAGGAAACTGGACTGGGAGTCTTGGCTCTGCACATCATAAGCTGAATGAATGACCCGCACCCACCCACTTGACCTCTCTTGAACTCAGTTTCATCTTCCATAAAAGGAGGGGCAGGACGAGGTCTCCTCCCGCACTGTCACTGGGTGACTGAGAACTGAAGGAAAAGTCACCTGCACAGCCTTCCCGTTGATGTCTGTTCCCATCGACGCCGCCGTGAAGCTAGAATTGGGCACTGTGACGGTGCTTGTTTCAGACAGGTGTATGTACGACTGCGGGATGTTCAGTTCTCGACTGGCCACCTGTCCAGAGCAGAAGAATATTCTTTGTTCCATTGACTTTAAGCACCCCCCCCCCCAATTAAAAACTTTCTAGTTCTTTTTTTGAACTGAGTATAAAACCTCACGGTCCTATTGGGACAAACATTTAAGACAGCATCTTGGGTTTCATATGGAGATGATGAGTTTGAAGCAACCAAATAATCTTTCTGTGCTTTGCTTTTTATCCCACTTTCATAAGAGCCATGTGGCGGTGCGGTCACTCTGGGACACCTACTTTGGTAGGACACATGCAGCAGGCAAGGCTGGGGCCCGGTCTTACTGTTTTACCTTCATCTTGTGATTTACAGATAATTTAGTAGATTATGGTTCTTTTGTGGGACATTTTGCAGGTATAAGGATTTTGTTATGAAGAAGCAAGATATGTTCAAAGAAGGCCCTGTGGATTTTTATAATTTCCCAATTCCAAGTACTCTACTAAAGAGTATTATCTCCTTAAGGAAAGTATCTTCTCCTTACTTCTCATTAGGAGAGAAGTTTGTTTTTTCCACTCTCTCCCACAATACCTGCTCCCACAATTTGATTCAGGTATCTTATTCAATATTAAAAAAAGAAAGAAAAATTTCCCATTACAAATAATCTCTTGCTCTTTAAAAAAGTATTAGGAACACGTCTTTCTGAAATACCCATTCATGTGGAGTTCCTAAGTAGATTGCAAATTCTACAAACCTAATTTCTCATCCTTTTAAACACATCCATTTTTAATTGAAGATCTGAATTAACATAGCACTGGTTTGAGCAGGTGCCACAAAGCTGAAAAGTATTTTATCTTTGAAAACTGGAATCACATTTTTCAGAAGACCCGACTCTCTGTGTTCAGGAAGAAGAGTATCACGTATCTCCTCAGTTCTGACATTCGCTTCCTTCACCCCCTGCGGTCTGCATTCCTGAAACCAGGACGAGTCTTACAGTGGAGCTGTACATGTAGCGGGATGGTATTTCTCCTGCTCAACAGGAACAAAACCGCTAAGCCGACCGCAAGGCGCTATACTTTGCCACAGTGGAGATGACAGACACTTATCTTACCTGAATAATTTTGGTGTGAAGGCCTTGTCCCATTTCACAGCCACCATGAGTCACCAGGACGGAGCCATCAAGATAGATGTGGACTAGAGCAGCAGCCTGGGGGAAATAGTTACATCATTTTGGAAAATGATGAGGCTCAATGTTGCTGAGAATTTAGCTGAGGTCGCCAGATGAACGGTTTTGCTTTATTGAGCCAATCTCTCACTGGTTATCCTGGAGAAGAAAGCCTTTACAGGAGGCAATAGACCACCCCTGTCAATAAAGCCCAGACTGGAAAACCATCCATGTCTATGTAGGAATGGTGGCACATCTCCCCTCCTACCGGTCTTTGGCCTTCTGGGGACCTTGTGGGATTGCTTTGAGGTCACTCCATGACCCCAACTTGCACAATAGTTCATTCTTCTTCTTTCCAGGACATGGAAATTAATTTTAAAGCAAATAGAATCTGTATGGGTACATTTCCAGGCACAAATGGCCTTGAGTACTAGAGGAGCTGGAAGACCCTTGAGATGTTTTAATGGTTTCCAAATGCTGCTGACCTTCAGGATCATGGCAGGGAAAAGGTATGGGTCTCGTTCTGGAAATTCCAACTCTGTAAGAAGTTGGGAGGTGGAGCCTAAGCAACCATGTTTTTAACTCCCAGGTGATTTTGATGATTGGCCAGGTTTGGGATCCACTGATTAAATCCAAATTCTTCACTTTGCCCCTGGGGGGAATGAACAGAAGCCTGGGGAGGAAAGCAATGGCCAAACCCAGGTGCTTAGTTTGTGACAGAGTCAGGACTGACACCCACAACTCCTAACTTGAGCCCCATGTCCTCCACATCTATGCCAGGCTGTCTCCTTCAAACTCCCTGCTATTGTCTTTCTCCGGGGCTGACGGTTTCAGTGGAAGAATCCACAGCCTGTGCAAGTGGCTCCAGGGACCAGGCCGGAGGAGGGAGGAAGCTGGCCTGTGTTAGGTGGTTTGCAAGTTGCTGGAATTTTTCTTTAGAGCAATTCCTCTCTCAGGCTGGTGCATGTGCTCAGCATACTACAGGTGCCCTCTTGGGACCTGACCCCTGTGGTCATGCCTGTGTCTCCACCACCGAGCACTGAAAATGTCAACTAATTGAGCTCTGCCGGTCTCCTAAGTCTGAGACTGTATTCTCAGGACTGTCAAATTCTCTACAAGAACTTTTAAACTTTGTGTTTTCACTTTATGATAATCTAACGAGAGTAACGGATAGCCATGTAACAGTGAGTATGGCCACAGGCTTTCAGAGTGCGTGTTACATTTTATGTCGATGACTGTGCAACCACCAAGTAGGACTACTTTAACTCATGGGACATGTTAGAGACGAGAGGTGGCACGGTGTCAGCACACCTTACATAGACATTTAGGATAAATATTTCAAATTGCCTTGTACAGCAGCAGCAGCTGGAACTACCATCATTTTGTGAGCGAGGAGTTAGTTTTAAAGAAGCCACATATTCTACCACAGTAAGTTCATGTTACTATTATCTTACTGGCATTCGTAATACTATTTTTATTTAATTTCCAATTTTGTTTGTATTTGATAAAGGCTATAAAAAGCTTATTCCTTGTTTTGGGATTACTCACAGCCAAATAACAACAAAATAAATAATATAAATGATCACTGAGAGTCCACAGAAAATTTTTCCTTTAAAGGGGGTTTTGCGTGTTATTCTAGCTTGAGCAGCGTCCCTGGGGGAAAGACAGCAGCTGCTCCAAGAGGTGCAGTGTTCCCGCCTTCCCCAGCCACCCTCTCCTTTTGCTTTCTGCCTTGTTAGTGGACGCCAAGGAAGGGTGTGTCTGGAAGGCGATCTGGTGAGAGACATTCATTCCACCCTTGGCATGGCTTTGTTAAGGGGACATTTCAGAGGCTGATGGGGATAGAAGCAAAAAATAAATAAGACCGAATCAGAAGCAGAGCCCCATGAAACACTGTTCAAGGTTAAACGAAAACAAAGCACAGCAGTCACCGAGCTTTCACAGAGTAACTCCAAGTCCCCGCGTGAATGGGGTAGTTCTGACTGTTCTCAGTGTGTTTTTGAAAGCTCTGTCTTCAAATGACCCCACTGTTCTGAGAATTTAGGAAAGAGAAAAAGAGATCCTCTTATTTCTCCCAGTTCTCTCATGGATTTAAAATTAGACCCCACACCCCAATGCTCATGTTTGGGGCCCTGCCTTAGGTCAGACCCCTCGAGCTAGATTCTGCATTGATCACTTTCTAAGTCCTGGTACCGTGTCACACCCGATCTGCCCTGATTCCTGTGGTCCTGTGTTTGCCTAAACCTACTTTGTTCCCTGCTGTAGGAATCTGCCCTGGTTTCTTCTTTCTGCCCACAATTTTGTTGCACAAAATTGCCGTTTTCAGCTAGCCAGTCACGTGGAAAAGGGCTTCTGGTGAGCAGACAGACATCTCTCTCAAACTCACCTGACTGTAGTAGCCCACAGGGAACCCAACAGTAAACTTCAGGGGAATCACGGCAAGCCCCCTCTTCTTCCAGTAGTTCTTTTTGTTAAATTCCTCCGCAGCCAGTTTCCTAGCAGAGAATGAAGATTTCTCCAGGCATTCTTTCCAGCATCTTTGCAAGGGCTCTGGATCAAATGTCTGCTTGTAGGTTGTTTTGCTAATTCTCTTATACATGTTTATTTCTTTAACCTGAAAGACAATAGAATGGATTTTATGGGTATATGCTTATTCCATTAGTTTAGCATGGGTTTTTGTGATATACCTGATAAGAAGAAAGTCTTTCTACAAAAAGAAACCATTTAAGTGGCTGCAGATATGCGAGTACAAGTGTACATGTATAACATCACAACAACAGCAACCACAATAACAACAGAAAATACCAGTAAGCACTCCACCTGCTCTAGGCTGTAGGCCAAGTGTCTTATCTCAGTTAACATCACCACAACCCTGAGAAAGAGCAGGTCCCAACTACTGTGAGCCTTGCCACCAGTGTGTTAGTGGTGAGACAAAATACTCCCCACTCAGAATTATTCTTCCCCTACACAACACGTTCTTATTCTGAACCGTTGAGATCAGCTCCTCAGAATCCGGAGCTGTGGTAGAACGCCTACACAAACGCAGTCACTTCCTTCTCTGTATTCATGCTCAAGGTGGTGTCACCCGGACTCCGGGATCGGCCATATGACTTGCTCTGACCCATGGGCTGATACAGATTCATACAGGCAGACACTCGCAGCCTTGCCACATTCCTGCCACTCCTGGGGACTCTGTGACCGCCATCATGCGGACTAATTCGGGCTGGCCTGCTGGAGGATGAGACTCTGTGAAGCGGATATGACCCTTCTCAGCTGAGATGTCCCCTCATCAGCCCCGTGACCAGACATGTAAATGAAGCTGTCTTAGACCATAAAACTCCCGTTGAGCTGGCTCAGACCAGAAGAACTACCCAACTGACCTGAGAACCAGAAGAAATACTTTCTGTTATTTCAGCCCATTACGCTGTGTGGTTGACTTGCTACATACCCAAAGCGAACTGATACACAGATGGTGTACTTTATTTCTCAGAATCTACTTAGAAGCTGATGTAATGCCATATGCAGGTTCTCCATACATATGTGAACCAATGCTGTTCTTTTAGGGCGTTCTGACTTGTTACCTCTTCAGGGGATAAGTCACACCGAGACGCCACAGCGGTTACGTAAGCTTCCGCTACCACTGCAGCCTCGGGGAAGCCGTATCCTCGGAAGGCCGTGTTGGATGGCAAGTTTGTTTTGCAGGGCCTACCCCGGCACCGGAAATTAGGAATATGATATGCGTTGTCGGATTTCAGCACAATGTACTCCATTACCTGAATTAAAGCAAAATAAAACTTCGCATCTATCAAATATTCAAAACCACTTAACCAAATTTTATCTCTAACTAGAACACAGAATTCATCTACTTTGTATGACAAATACTCATGCAAATAAAGTATGACACATACAGTTCAACTGGTAGCCTCTGGGAAAGGCATACTTCTTACCGACTCAGACTCGTCAGGAGTGCATCCACCATTGATATAATATTCAACGTCTGCAGCTTTGATCACACCATTGTTCATGAATCCAATCTGCAAAGGGATATAAGTAAAATCACTTTCTCAATCCAACCATGTTAGTACACAAACACATGTGATCACAGTTGTCAGTCTACCTAACTTATGAACATGGTTCGATGTGACAGTCACCAGAAGGACACTGAGGTGGATGCCCAAGTTGACTAGGATCCCAACAGAAAGTTCTGATCAGTTGTAGGCAGCATCCACATATCCTCTCCAGCAGTTTAGAATCTAGTAATTGGCTTTCCTATCGGTTGGTTGGTCATCACTGAACAATGTTTTAGGCAGTTTCCTAAAATTTTTTGATCTCACTCACTTTGTATTTTCCGAGGAGTGGGTGGCGTCCAGCAGTTATCAGCATGTCATCACCACGCTCTAGAATAAACCGGATTGGGCGTCCAGTCCTATAGGAAATGACTCTGTCAATATGATGGATGGTTGATAAATTGTAGAAACAAAGAGATGGGGAAGGGGGTTTGAGATAATCAGGCTTAGTGGTTTTCAGTGGAGGAAGTCATGTGCTTTAAACAACATTTCAGAAGTTCTGGGGACATTAAAATAAAAAAACCCACAGTTACTATTATTATCCTGGTTTAGTCATGTCTGAGAATTTATCAAAATGCTACATTATTTTGTTATTAGTTACTTTCCTTTATTTATTTATTTTTTAAATAACATTAAGGCATTGTAAGTCCATCAGAAAGGATGAATACCCAACTTTCATATCAACGTGGGTGGGGCTGGAGATTATGCTGAGTGAAATAAGTCAGGCAGAGAGGGTCAATTATCATAGGTTTCACTTTCTTGTGGAGCATAAGGAATAACGTGGAGGACATTGGGAGAAGGAAAGGAGAAGGGAGCTGGGGGAAATTGGAAGGGGAGACAAACCATGAGAGACTGTGGGCTCTTAGAAACAAACTGAGGGTTTTAGAGGGGAGGGGGGGTGGGGAGCCGGGTGAGCCTGGGGGTGGATATTAGGGAGAGCACGTATTGAATGGGGCACTGGGCGTGGTGCATAAACAATGAATCCTGGAACACTGAAAAAATAAAATAAAGTTTAAATTAAAAAAATTAAGGCATTGTATGATTATGTTGCAATTATATATATAAATAGGTTATATTGTTACTAATTTATTTTGGGATATTAAAAGGGCATTAAACTGACTGCCATGGGGGATATTGAGGCTGGAAAGGTTGAGAACCAACGCTCTCTTTAGCTCTGTCAGGCTCCTTTTCATCCAGGCTCCTTGTTCCTAAAATGTCCATCGAGGACTCCTCTGGCTTCTGAAGGAATGTCCCCAGTGCCTGCACACCCATACGTATAAAATAGCCTTTTCTATTCTTAGAAAGTGCCAATGAGCTAAGGTGTTCACGGTTTTTCTTTTTGCAGTAGTAGCCTAGCATAAGTTAAGCTTGTCTTGAAAATTTAGAGGTTTAGTAGTTGTAACATTGACAAAAGTCACGGCTATTCCTGTGTCTGGTGATTCCATCTGGAAGATGCAGAGGTGAAGTGAACATTCCCAGGAGCAGCAGAGCCTAGGTTATTTCATACAAAACAAATCCCTCGGATGGTTAGGGTTCTGACCTTTCTTCCACTCAGACAACCTCAGCTTGATTTATTTTAATAACTTAAAACATAAACATTTTAAAGAGTTAAAGTCAATAAGGAAGTAATACATGGTTATGTCTGAGTCAAGACACACAGTGATTACATCTATTTTACATAATAATCTTACAAGACAGGTAGACATGATTTTCCCCAGTTTATGGGTGATGAAATTGAGGTGGCTTGTCGAGGTGACCTTGTGAGTGATGGGCAGTTCAAGAGTAGGGCTAGAACAGAGATCTCTGGCTCGGGTCCAGTCTTCCTTCACCCACACGTTAACCCCACCTTTGGAGATGAAGGGCTGTGTCCCGCGGGATGGAAGCTGGGGTGCAGGGCCAGAAGGACACAATGGTCTCTGCACCATCGGGACCGCTGGCATTACTAGCGGCTACCGTGACTCTTACTTGTTGGCGGCCACGGCACTGATGGCTCCTAGCAGAGCAGGCTTGGTCACTTTTCCTCCAAACCCTCCTCCGACTCTTTTTATGTGGCAGGCAATTCTATTCCTTGGGACGTTTAATGCTGCAGCCACAAATTCCTGCAAGAGGTAAGTCCCAGAAGCCACATTAAAGTGCAATTTGGTATTTCATTCCCTCCCACATTAAAGTGCAATTTGGTATTTCATTCCCTCATCTGCGTACTTCCCCTCTGCCTAGGTGAAGAAACACCTCTAACTACTTTGTATGACAAATACTCATGCAAATAAAGTATGACACATACAGTTCAACCGGTAGCCTCTGGGAAAGGCATACTTCTTACCGACTCAGACTCGTCAGGAGTGCATTTACTGAGAACGTACTTAGTTCCGTGGACTTAGAATCTTTAGAGTCGTGTGGCCATCACCATAATCTAATTTTAGAATATTTAAGCGTCCCCAAGGAAACGCTGGATCTACCGAGCAGTCCCTCCTTACCTTCCTCCAGCCCCCCAGCACTAGGCAACTCCTCATCTGCTTTCTGTCTCCCTAGATTTACCTGTTTGAAACATTTCATATAAACGTAAACCTGCAATATGTGGTCTTTTGGGACTGGCTTCTTTCTCTGGGCATAATGTTTTCAAGGTTGTTGGAAAGCATGCTGTTCAGTTGTAGCATGTGACAGTATTTCATTCCTTTTTATGGCTGAACATTATTCCACCGTATGGATATGCCATATTCTGTTTCCCCATTCATCAAGTGATGGGCATTTGATTGTTTACACTTTTGGCAATTGTAAATTGCTGCTATGAACACTCATGTATAAATTTTTGTATGGGCAGATAATTTCAGTTCTCTCGGGTAGATACCTAACTGTGGAATTGTTAGGTTATGCAGTCACCATATTCAATATCCTTAGAAACTGCCATGTTATTTTCCAGGCTGTGCCATTTTTCACACCATCCGCAATGTATGAAGGTTTCAATTGAGCACATCTTCATCTTCTGATTACACCCATTCTAGTCAACGTGGAGTGGATTTCTCACTGTGGTTTTGGTGTGCATTTCCCTAGTGACAATGCTGTGAGTATCTTTTCGTGTGCTTATTAGTCATTCATAGACTTTCTTTATCTATTCAAATTCTTTATTGGGCCTGCTTTAGATACTGCCCCAGGTTCTGGGCTGTGGGCTGTGAGTACCTTGTACCCTGTTACTCCTGGGAAATGCCTCATGAAGTTACTAATTGTATGTTAGAAGGTATTGATGATAGAAAGCAATGGTGACCCGGGACATATGTTTTATCCATTTGGAGCCCAGAGCTGCATACTCTGCCAAAAGAGCTCTGAAGTAATATTTATCACCTCCCTCAATTTATAGAAAAAGATACTGGTGCCCAGCAACCTGTGGGAGATCACATAGTTTTTTTAGGAGCAAAACCATGACTTCTCATTCCTCTGTGGTCCACTTCAAAACTTGCAACTGTGGAGGCCACAGACACACCCCAGCTCAACATCAGTCCCCTCAGACTTTCATTTTGCCTTGAACAACAACTTCCTTTTCCCACTGAGCCTATCCACCCCCACAAGATCCCAAGGTACTAACTCACTCTGCTTTACCAGGAAGCCCTCAGATTTTCCCCTCAGTAACACTTGTTATTAATCCTCCTGCCAGTATAACTGTTTAAGTATCCCCCTGTGCCAGACACTATTCTAGAACCAATATCTCTACATCTCAGAAGAGGAGAATGTCAGAGGATTTCTTCTACTTGCCTGGGTGCAGCAATGTCTTATATCTCAACCACTGGAACAGGACTGGAAATCACCTGCTACTGCATTGGAAATGCAATTGCTTTAAACTTGCATTGCCAATACATGCAAACATTAAGACAGAGAAGTGACACGAATGAATCACAAAAGGAAATTTAAATATAATACTAAGGCTCTGACCTCCCTGACATTAGCTTTTACACTATCAATTGTTATAAGGGTCAGATAAATCCTGCCCATGTTTTGGAAGGTAACAAAGTTTTCATATCTCTTTGAAAAGTCAGCCCTTTTAGGGAAATGTTTGCCCTGTTTTCTTCATTCTGGACCGTAGCTTATGTCAAATATACAGAGAGTTTGAGTCCCAGGAGAGGAAGGAATCCAAAGGCCGCTGGAGCACAGTGCCTGGTTGCAAGGCCTTACAGCACAGCACGTCTGGAGTCTCATTTTCCAAAAATATCCTGTTACCTGCACATGGCTTGGAAACTGTGTTCCAAGGTATAGCACCATTTCTTTATCTTCCTGTTTTGGGATGGCCAGGATAGTCTGCGTCTCCATGTAGAAATGTTCCTGCCCTTCTACATGGGCCTCACCTGTAAGGCATAAACACAGGACAACGCTTAGCTGAAAGTCCCAAGCTGGGTGCTCTCTGTGGTATCTGGTTTATGAGTAGCGAGTGGCTTTAGCTCATGGAAAGCTGGGCTTTATATCATTTGGTTAAACCCCTTTTTTCTAATTAAGACTTGTTGTGCACAACCAGCTCTATGACCCTGGGTCATTCATTCCCTCTCTCCTGACCTCAGTTTCCTCATCTGTTGAGTGGGGTGGTGAGATCTGTGATGTGCTGGACTTGAGCCCACAGACGAACCTGGCCACACACTCAGGCACCACCACCCTCTCTTTGGTGAATTTGGCTGAGTTATGAACCCCTCGTTTCCTCCTCTGTAAAACGGGGAGGGGCGGAGGGTAAGCAACAATATGGACCTCAGTCCGGTGATGTCAGGATTATTGAGTCACAGAAGATCAATAGTTCATGAAAGGACACAAAGTTTAAAATGGCAGAGCTGAGGTCGTTTCTTTCCCTAAAAGCCTAAAAACAGGCAGCCTGCTCCTGCTGGTTTAACTGAGATTTTTGGCTTGCTCAGTGTACCCTTATCATTTTCTAGGTTATAACAGAAGAGGCATTTGGCCCTAGTTTCAGTATTTGGAGGACATTTTTACTTTATTTGATAGAGAGAGATCACAAGCAGGCACAGAGGCAGGCAGAGAGAGGGGAGAAGCAGGTTCCCTGCTGAGCAGAGAGCCCGATGCAGGGCTCGATCCCAGGACCCTGAGATCATGACCTGAGCTGAAGGCAGAGGCTTAAACCACTGAGCCACCCAGGCACCCGGAGCACATTTTTACTTTAAAGTGAAAGAAAATACTATATCCTTCAGTATTTTTACTTTAAATGTATGTCAACTATAATTTAATTAAGAGTAGCAACAACAACAAAAATTGGTCAAAAGATTCCTATGCTGTTAAAATAAGTGAGAAGTTTATTTTTGCCAGGAGCCAGAGGATTTCTTGAAATTATTTCTTTGGACAACAAAATGTGAGTCATGCAAAAAGCCCCCCCCCCCCCAAAAAAAAAAGCTCTCTTCCAAGTTTTCATAAAAGATTAAAAGCTTACAGAGCTCTCTGTTCCAACTCTCTAGAAGAGGGTAATAGATTCTGTGAAAATTACTATCTTCTCTTACCCAAGACTGGAAGTAATTCTCTTTAAAGAACTGTGATTCTCAATCCTGGATACACTTTAGGATCATCTGGGGAGCTTTTAGATAAATACTGGTGCTCTCACCCTGTACTCAAAGTTCTGATTTCATTGGTATGGGGTGGGATCTGAGCATTGGTTATTTAAAAAATATCAAGGTGCCTGGGTGGCTCAGTCAGTTGAGTGTTTGCCTTCAGCTCAGGTCATGATCCCAGGATCCTGGGATTGAGTCCAGTAACAGGCTCTCAAATCAGCAAGCAGGGGGGTGAGGGGTGGGGCTGCTTCCCTCTGCTACTCTCCCTGCTGTGCTCCCTCTCTTTCTCTCTCTCAAATAAATAAATAATAAAAACTAAAAAAAGTCATACTAACTAGGTCTTTGCCAGTTCAGTAAGTCAAAGCAGACAAACAAGTAAACCAACAAATTATAGTGTCAAGACTGGAAAAGATAAATAAAATTGTCGTGATATGTTTGTATATATAGAAAATTCAAGAGAATCTACAATTCACTTTAAAATAGTAAGTGAATTTAGTAACGTTCTTAGATATAAGATCAAGATATAAAAGCTAATTGTGGCAGAGGGCACGTGATGTGATGAGCACTGGGTTTTAGATTCAACTGATGAATTACTGAACAATACATCTGAAACTAATGATTCAATATGCGTTGGCTAATTGAATTTAAATACAAAATTAAGAAGTTAAATAAAAGGTAATTGTGTTTTTATATATTAGACACAAATAGAAAATGAAATAAAAATAAATATCATTTTTAACAGCATCACAAAACACCAAATACTAGATATAAATATTGAGAAGGATATGCAAAATCTCTATAGTTACTGAGAGAAATTAAAGAAAACCCAAGTAAAAGGCAGTGTCTATCTTGCTCATAGATTGGAACTCAATACTATTAATATTTTCAGTCTCTAAATTGATATTGTTTCTATGCAATTCCAACCAAAATCCCAGGAAGTTATTTTTAGTGAAAATTGATGAGCTGACAATAAATGTACACGGAAATGCAAAGAACCTATTATAGCTAAGGTCATATTGAGAAAGAATTAACAAAAGGACTCTATACTTTCAGATTTCAAGACTTACAGTAGAGTTTCAGCAAGTAAGACAGCTCAACAACACTGGGCATCATAAAGAAAAGACTGTCAAGTTGTTCTTCATTAAAATCAAGAACTTTTGTTCATGATAAAGAATAATGAGGACAGTGAACACACAACCCACAGCCTGGGAGAAGATACGTGCAATACTTACAACCAACAAAGAACTTATACCAAAAACATAGAAAACTTATATGAATTTATAAGAAAATCAAGTAATTATTAGATAAGTAGTTATATAATAATTATAGCAATATATTATTATAATTACCACTTTTAATTAATTTAAAAACAGGCAAAAGATTTGACCAAATATTACACAAGAGAGGATCTAAAAAGGGCCAATACACATATGAAAAGGATTCAATATCATTAGTCATCAAAGAAATTCAATGGAAACTACAATGAGATATTACTCCACCAGATTAGATAAAACTAAAAAGACTAATGACAACAACATAACAATGGAACTCTCATAATTGTTAATAGGAGTGCAAACTGGAACAAATTTTTTTTAAATGTTTGACATTAACTACTAAAGGTAAGTACATAAAAACACTATTATTTAGGAATTCTATTCATGGGTATATTTCAATAGAAATGATTGCTTATGTTCACCAAAAGATATGTGCAATATTATAGAAACTTTACTCATAACATCAAGTTGAAAATAGCTAAATAGTCCATCAATGGTAAAATGGATAAATAAATTGTGGAATTATTTATACAATGGAATACTCCTAAACAATGAAAAAGAACTACTGATCTATGCAACAATTTGTATGAAGTTCAAAAGAGGTAAAACTTTTCTGTAGTGATAAAGACCTTTGGGAGAACTATTGATTGAGAGAGGGCAAGAGGAAGCTTTCTGGACTGCTGGAAGTGTTCTATATATATATTTCTAAAGATTTTATTTTAAATAATCTCTATACCCAACATGGGGTTCGACCTCACAGCCCCAAGATCAAGAGTTGCATGCTCTCCAACAGAGCCAGCCAGGCATCCTGGAAGTGTTCTGTTTCTTGATGTGGGTAGTGTTTACATAGACTTGTACTGATACATAAAATTTCATCAAACTGTAAACTTACTATTTGTGTATTTTAATTTTGATTTAAATAATCACACTAGGGTTGAGAGCTCTGCCTTGGAGTTTCAGTATTTCTCAAACCAGATGACTAAACCTAGAGCCTTCAACTTCAGAGGAGTTACTTCTCTGGCCCAAGACCACTTACCTTCAAGGATTTGATCAACGTATTTAAAGGCTTGCTCTACATTTCCTTGCTCCACTTTCTTTTCAACGGAAAGAAATGAATTGTGCTCTAGCGCTTGCTGCAAGAGAAAAACCAATAAACCAAAACAATAAAAGTTTTGTTTTTTCACATCCTAATAAGTCAGTCATCCCCCATCAAACGGCTATGCTCTTGCTTTTTCAGATATTTACACAACACAACAGACAATCTGAGCAGTGTGGAGAGCCAGCAGGAACTGGGATACGATGGACTACAGGCACTGGTGACTCAGTTTTGTTCAAGGCTCTGAGGAAGAGCTGTGGGGGAAACAAGCATAGATTGTTTCCCCCCTCTAGATTGTTGAGGGGTGACCTGAGGCAGTAGGGTATACAGGTGCCAACTTTGTGGTGTGCGTGGGGGATGGGATAAGAGGGTAGAGAGAGTCCCAGGAGGAGGCTGGTGGAGGTGCAAATGATCAGAAATGGTCTTGTCTAGGTGACCTAAATTAGGTGCTGAATTGCATGGAATTAGGACAGTTAGAGACAGGAGGGGAAATCATTTGAAGTCAAGGGCACCTCAAAGCAATAGTTTGAGGTTGAAAACAAGCTGAGGGGCCAAAAAGAGAACAAGGTCAGGCGGGCTGGGGAGCAGTTTTTCTATCAGGAAGGAGCTGGATGAGCTTCAAAGGGGGCAATGAGGTTGGACTATGAAAGACCTTGAGTTCTATGCTGAGAACCTTATTGAAGGAGACATGATTATATAAGAAAAGTGACCTGGTGAACATGGAGGCTTAGAAGAGTTAATGTGGTGGTTAGGTAGGTTGAAATGGAGTACAAGAAACTGAGATTGGAAAGAAAGGGGCAGACTTAAAGGCATTTATTTAAAAGATAACTGGGAAAGACCTGAACTTGGCAACTCTTGGGAAGAACAGAGGAGAATCAGAGGATATTGAAGACTGCAGCCTACTTGGCTGGGTTTCATACTGCTCATGTACCCACATATTCATCTGTCTCTCCATCACACACATTTAATAAGGTGGACCGTGAGTTCAGTGCTTTGCTAAACACGGGCTACAAAGCACTATGCCTCCACTAACAACAACTAAAACAAAAATAATAACAAAGATGCATGCATTCCATGTCTCCCTGGTGCTGTTCTAAGCATTTTACTTGGGTTTTCTCATCTAACCCTCACAATGATATTTTATGTAGGCGCTTTCATAGTTGCCATTCTACAGTTGAGAAAGTAATAGGAATTTAAGGACTTGCCCAAACTTTCATTGCTATTGACAGGCCTCTAAAAGATGGAGTCAGAATTCAAACCTGGGTTTTCTGTCTCCAGAGCTTGGAGGAAGTGTGCAGGAGACAGAGGACCCAGACTGTAATTCAGTACATGTTAACAACATGTACTGTTTCCCAGTGCTCTGGGTTTTCCCACTGACTAGTTTTACAGGGAGGCCATAAGGACATTGCTTTGGGGTTACTTACTTGTATTCTGAGGACCTGCCCTGGCAAGGGGCAATGGGAGAAGTAGTGGTCACAGAAATGAAGGGGAAATCCAGGCAGGGAAATTCTCAGTATTACGTCTCAAGGTGCAGATTGCTAGAGCCTTCACTCTGAAACTACAGATAACACCGAGCAGGGTATAGATGGAGCCCGGATGTTACTGTTTGATGACTCCACCGGTTGTGTTCTGCCGGGAGTATACGGCCCTAGTCATTCTAGAAGACATGAAGTGGCCTGACTACCTCGATGGTGATAATCCGTGGTTCTATGTCTTCATAAGTGATCTTCACTTTCTCAGCCGCCTCTCTTGCATGAGCATAGGTGTCAGCGGCCACCGTGCAGACAATCTGACCCACGCAAATCACCTACAGAAAAGCCACGTGTCGCCATTAGCTAAGACACACAATTATTAAAAAGGGATTAGTGTTCCCACACTCTTACATTTACCCACTGGGTTCTTGTGACCAAAAGAAAGATTATTTTCTACCTATGAGAATAAATTTAAACACTGGACTAAGTGGGATTTAGAGGGTACAAAAACCGAGGACAGAACTTCACTACTTGGCTTCTGACTGTCTCCAGCTGCGTTCCTCACTATTCCCATATCACTTTAATCCAGTCATCCTGGAACTCTGTTGGTTCTTTTAATGTCCTATATTGCTTCTATGGTTTCATAATTTTTTTTTAAGAAGTCATCTTTGACAGGGCTTATGGCTTATGATCAGAATCTTAACAGGGTCCACAATTCAAAAGAGAACTTGAGAATCACGGATGTGGAGTCCTTGGTTCCCTGTTTTTGTGATATGAACACGAGTCCATGGATGTTAGTCCATGACCAATAGTCATTTTGATTTTCTAAACAGGCATTTGAATAATAGGCCCCATACAAACCACACACCTCATTCTGCGCATAGAGGATCTCTCCCTGAGGGTTATTAGCTCCTGGGACGTCCTCTGCTGTTATCACATCAACAACACCTGGAAGGGCCAGGGCTTCTGAAGCATCAATTGATCTAGGAGGGACAATTTGAAAGGGTACATCAAACATAAATGATTCCTCAAACCCAGGGAAAAACTACAATGTACCTCATACCTAAATCATGGGACAAACTTTGATGCTGAAAAGTGCCAATGTTTAGCAGGTGTTTGGACTCTTGGCATTAGTTTCTTTCAAAAATTTGTTTAAAAAAGGACTGATTTAAAAAGAAAAAAGGACCGATTTCCAAACAGAAGAGGAAATGAATATTCTTAGTTAATTTAAATATATAATAAGGTCTTGATTTTATCTATTTATTTTTAAAGATTTTATTTATTTATTTGACACAGAGAGAGATTGAGAGCACAAGCAGGGAGAGTGGCAGGCAGAGAGAAAGGGAGGAGCAGGCTCCCTGCTGAACAAGGTCCTGATCCCAGAACCCTGGGATCATGATCTGAGCCAAAAGCAGCTACTTAACCGACTGAGCCACCCAGGCGCCCCGTAAGTTCTCAACTTTAATGTGAAACTGTGAATGCATTCCAGTAATACAAAGAAGTGTCTTTTATTTCCTTACATGATCTTTGCGTGAGCTCTGGTGCTGGTTGTTACAGCGAGGAAGAGTTCTCGGGCAAAAGGTGGCATGTCATCATTAAATACAGCCTCCCCTGTAGCGTGTTTGATGGCTGACTGGTGCATGACTGGGTGGCCGACAGGGTCTTGTGGAGATTGGTAGGGATCCACGCACTATCAATAAATAAAGCAATTGTTTTACTTGCAGACATTCTCATGCACCAAAAACTGGGTCTGTATATCTGGCTTCTTCACAAGTCAGGAAAAACTATAGGCAGCTAATATCCATATCTGTGAGCCAAAGTTAATAAATGTCCATTGAGTACTGTGGTAAAAGATATATTCTGGTTATAATCTACCCCTCACCTCTCCAAAAGGAAGACACTGTTCTCATCCTTGAAGATTCTATAAGCGTTTAAGGGTGTCAGAATACACACAAACACATAGTAAAATAACATGATCAACTTCATTTAGCATTAAAGAACAGTTTGTACAGCTAATATGGTACAAAAAAATACACAAGTTCCTGAGGGATTTAGGATGACTTTATTAAAGCAGGGAAGGCTTCCTAGAAGCAGTGAATGTAGACCTAGGTTTTGAAGAAAGGACAGGCATTTACTAAGAAGAGGAGAACGTTTTAAGCAACAAAACTGAAATAGTTGAGGAGGAACATTAAGAATCTAATTACTTGTGAAGCCTCAGTAAAAGCAAAGAAGTTAAACCAAACAAATTATGAAACTGTGTGTGAGTGACAATGGGTAATGTCAACTGGCCCTTACAAATAATAAAAAGTATAGCTATTGAAAAGAGGAAGATATATGCATAATGCATACATCTGAATGCATAGAAAGATTAAAAAATGAAAAACTCTACCCACTGACCTGGAACATCTGAATTCCTTGGGGTGTTTTTATGGGGAAATCTTCTAGAGCACTCATGGAATTTTCTGGGATATCAGGAAACTTCTGGGGATCCTGAAAAGAAGATTGTTTCACGTTTAATTTTACATTCTGAGTCACTGGCTTGGAGAAACATACATAGAAATAGGCTATCCAATTTATTCTCCCAGATACTAGTCTCCAGGTCTGCTGGGAGAGAGCCCTGAGCTTTGAGCTCCCTAGGCTGGCAGCAGCACGACGGTTTTCTGCTCACGCACACAGGAAAGTGAAAGCTATTTCTAGGAAGTAGAGACTTCCTTTATGACCAGCTCTCCTTTCAAATGGGTGGAAATATGTACACTTCCAAATGGAAGCTGTGTTTTCAAGTCAGGGCCAGTCTTCTGTGCATATCTCAAAGAAGCAAATGAGGGAGGAGATGAAGATTAATCTACAGATTAATCAGCTACAGATCATTTGTCAGAGTAAGGAAACTAGAATTAACCTAAATATCCAGTAAGAGGGAACTGACTAAACGAATTATGGAACATCCATGAGATAAAATATTTTGCAGTTATTAAAATGATTTTGTAGAAGTATATTTACGGACATTAAATGCTCATGAATTATAATTAAGTAAAAAAATCAATTACAAAAGTTTATGTATGGTATGATCCCTTTTTCTTGTAAAAAAAAAAAAAAAGAAAAGAGAACTATATATGTATGTATTCCAAATGTTGACAGTCTTTATGGTAGGATTATTGGCTTATAGCTGATTTTTAAAATCTTTGTTTCTCTGTTTTTGCATTTTCTATAAATATAGAGTATATAATCATAATCTGTAAGAGAACATATAATAATATATAAGACTATAAAACAAGAGACATATACTTAATAAATTATATGTAATAACATTAAGGTTATATAGATTATATATCTATATACTGAACATATATAATAAATAAGAGTATATAATAATCTATAATAGAATATTATAATACTGCTAATGATAAATAATGTTAGTAAAAATGATAAAAAAGGGCTGGTTGAATTAACAGAGTAAAGCTTTCACCCATAAAAGAAATGTGTGTATAGTCATTTATCTGTCATTTTTGGATCAGCTCATGACTTATCATGGGGACATTGACAGTCATGAACCACATTCTGAGAAACAGTGCCTGTGAAGGTCATTTTAAACTAGGCCAGGTAAGAAAAAAAGTTAAAAAACCAGAACCAATCTAAATATCCAAAAATAAGGAACAGATCAAATAATGGCTCATCTATCCATGGACACATCATGCAACCATTACATCATTTTGTCATGAAGAATATTTAATGACACTGAAAGCTGTTTGTTACTAAGTGAAACAAGCAAGCTATGCTAAACAGTTCTATAGACGCATTCGAGTGACACGTATGTACACACACCCATAAAGAAGAGCTTAGAAGGATATACCCTAAAATATTAATCACAGCTAGCTATGCATGATGGGATTACAAAGGATTTTTGTTTCCTTTATGGCTTAGCCACATTTTGTAAACATTAAAGAAGGTATTGTTTTAACAAGAAAATTTTCTTAAAATAGGAAAAGATGTTGTAATTACTGAAAGCTTTTCAATACTGTAGACCAACTGGCTATTGCATATTAGTATTGTCACACAACCTATAGAGCAAATGTCATAGCAAGACTGTCCCCTTCCCAGCCCAGGACAGGAGGAGAAGGGAGAGGGCAGGAGAGGGAGGAGGGAGGCTAGGAAGCACCGCACTGCGGGCTCCATCCCCTCCGGATACCCTTGCTGCATTAGGGAAAAGAAGGGAAGTCCTTCCTATGCAGACTCACGCTCAGAGTATCAGGCACTCAGAGACCCAGAGAAGTCATTTACCATTTTATTCAATCCTCGCCTCACTCTGAGGTAGAATTTGAAGAGTAAGCTGACGATGAGGGTTCGCCTGTACTCTACCATGCCATCCTCGGCTGCTGGCGGAATGTAAATCTCATCCAGGACCCATCCGCACGCATCACTCAGCATGTGGTCATCCCACGGCCTCGGAGCAAAATGAAAAATTAAAAAAAAAAGTAGTTACAAAAATTAAAAAAAAAAAAAAAAAGAAAAGAATGCAAACACGCCACAGGAGGGGGAAGATAGCCTAAACTGACAGAGCAAGGAAAGATGGAGAAAACCCATATTCATCTTTGAAGTCTGGACAATACACCCTCCCATATGTCACTAGATTTCTTTAGAATCTGCTGCGGTGGTTTCCTATTTCCTTACCACCCTCCTTTATTATTACCTGTAATTCCACGGCCTGGGAAAGCCATGGGTTTTCAAAGAGCTGGGGTAACAAAGTAGTAAAATCAGAGTTTCCCAAGATCTGGAACTTTGTTTTGTTCATTGCCACATCCCCAGCAAACAGGCCACGCCTGGCGCACACATACACGGTAATGACCAGCAAATGACCCAATTATTGATGACAGTTGTAACATTTTCACAAGTAAAGATTTTCTACAGAAATGCTTTGAGAGCATCAACTCATTTTAGTGTCTGAGAAAGAAAGCTGCATGTAGTTGCATTGCATTGCTGACAGTGACTATTACAGGTGGATACAAATGATCGTAAAAGCACTGGTTGGAAGAATTTTTAAAACTTACTTTCCAAACTCTAGAAACAATGAGAGTGATAGGAGGAAGGCCCATTTAACCTTCTTGAATATTTCACCTTCTTTCTCTGGTGTAAGGACGTTTTCAGACGTCTTAGGGTACAGTATTAGAAACACTGACTTATTTTGCAGGTTAATTAAAAATGAAAATTTGAAAATACTATCTACTTAGATTAGATTCCTCTTTCTAGAGAAACTGCAATAAAAGAATTGTATCTTTAAGAAGGTTGGCTTTTGGGTGACTTTTATTTTCTTTCTATTCTTCCACAGCGCTTAAATTTCATATATGATTATGTAATATGTATGGAATCAGAAAAAAATTCTCCAAGTGCTATTTTCATTAAGACATTAAAATACAAAGCCCGTGGGGCACCTGGGTGGCTCAGTGGGTTAAAGCCTCTGCCTTCAGCTCAGGTCATGATCTCAGGGTCCTGGGATCAAGCCCCACATCGGGCTCTCTGCTCAGCAGGGAGCCTGCTTCTTCCCTCTCTCTCTGCCTGCCTCTCTGCCTACTCGTGATCTCTCTCTCTATCAAATAAATAAATAAAATATTAAAAAAAATACAAAGCCCGAGTTTTAGGTGCACATGTGCTGGGACATACCTCCCAAGGAGCCGCTTGCACGTTTGGCTTGCAGAGACAACGGTGGGGCCAACACTTCCATAGAACATTTGAAGGTCCTTAATCGTGTCTGTACCATCTTCAAACTTCACACTCATGCCGGCATTGACAATGGCAAAAGCATTCTCCTGACGCTGGGCCAGCCGGAGTCCGGACACAAAGTGCCACTGGAAACAGAAAAACATTCAGAATATTTAATGTTCTTCTCCACTGTCTGCTGCAGAGCCACAGCTCTGATGATTAGTTGTAATGAAGAGGATCCTGTACATGATGCTTTGGACCAGTGCTGGCTGGGAGTACCAGCCCCCATGCTTTATAGGTATTAAAATTTGATCCTGAGAGCAACCGTACTCACTTCTAATCTACTGGTGAGGAAACTGAGAGGCTATACAACCTGTACAAGGTCATGCAGCAAGTGGCAGAATTGGGGTTGAAATCTAAGCAGTCTGGTTCCAGACTTGACAGTCACCTACTTTCTACTCTGAGTCACCACATGTGGCCTCAGGCAAAGGATTTAAACTGCTTGGGTCTTAATTTCCTTAAAAAAGAAAAGGTAAGGTTTGATCAGACGGCGCCTCCAGGGCTGCTGAGAGGAGTAAGGGAGAATGGGGGTGGGGGGTGGCTCTCGGGAGGAACTATACCTCCACTTTGAACGGTTTTGGTTTGGCATTCTACATAAATTTCATGTGAATGACGGAGTTTTACTCT
Organism: Mustela nigripes; assembly: GCF_022355385.1. Classification (NCBI taxonomy): domain Eukaryota; kingdom Metazoa; phylum Chordata; class Mammalia; order Carnivora; family Mustelidae; genus Mustela; species Mustela nigripes. The sequence goes on along the minus strand of NC_081559.1, from coordinate 12,373,783 downwards.
TAAAAAAAAAATGAAGCTTGGAAACCACTGGATCATATGGTCTTCAAAGTGCCTTCCAGGTTTCAATCTCTCATTCTAGATTTAATCTCATTACTAGTGTGAGATATTAGAGCCACAGAGTAGGAGAAACTGTGTGGCTGGCATCTTGGTGGGGGCAGGGGTGCCACCGCCGACCCTGTCAAAGATAGAACATTTTTAATTTAGAAAGCGAAAGTGACAAACTTGATTATTTAGTCCATTGTACTGACTGGTGGGGACTTTCCTCTCTGGTCCTGCTGCCACGCGCTCATGCCCACCTGAATTATGGCAGGACCGCAGTAACCTCTGAACTGGCCATTCAACCTCCAGTTTCTCCTCCAACCAGCTTATCCTCTATTTTTCTCGTTAGATTGGCTTTCCTAAAATACCATTTTCATTCAGATTTTACCTTGCTTTAAAGACTTTAGAGATGGCTGTCCGCTAGGACATATACAAACAACCCCCCTGATGGAACAGTAGATCTGCTCGGTGACGGAGCCCCAGCCTCCCTCCCCGCCACATCGCACAGGGCTGCCCCAGCGCCCCTGCCCTGTTGCCCAGCCTCCAACCTGCCATTCCAGCTAGTCCCCAACCCCTAGCTGTTCTCCCGCCTGGAATGAGCACCCACTTCTCTCCCCTGATCTTTGCTGTATCCCAGCTGCTTTCCCTCCCTTCTGAGCAACACGCACATTCCAGCCCTGTCGCTGGAACTGCGCTGGCTCTCTGCGCACACATTTCCTAGCTGAGATAATTAGCTGTTTCCAATTTCAAGCCCTTGCTCTCAGATCTAGAGACCTTTGAGGACAGAAACCCATGTCTTAGGAATACATGAAGTGTCTTCTGGATTTAGCACTATGCTTGACATGTCGAATGGTAGATGGTTAATAAATAAATAATTTTATTTAAAGTAGTTAATAAATGTTAGTTGATTTGGAATTATCTTTATGATCATAAACTTTAATTTACTAGAAACTTGTAGATGAAACTGATTATAATTTTTCTCAGTCTTGGCTAAGATAAATATTTATCTGAAACCAAAAATTCAACTCTTCACACAAAGGGCTCTCTGTTTGCAGAGGGATAGGGCCCACAGAAATGTTATTCTTTTTTTAAAAAAAATTTTTATGTCAGTATAGTTGACACACAATGTTACATTAGTTTCAGGTCTACAGCATAGTGATTCAGCATCTCTCTACCTTATACTGTGCTCACCACAAGTGGAGCTCCCATCAGTCACTCTCCAACATTATTAAAATATCAAGAAATGTTTTCCTTTAAAGTTCTTTTAAAAACAAAAGAAAAAAATGAATATAATAATAATGAATATATAACACTGTGAATACGATTTGGGTTATTTTAATCTTTATACCAATAGAGTCGTATTTTTATTTTACTTTTTATGGAGGAAGGGAGCCACAAAGGCAAAAGTGCCAAGGGTCCAGGAAAGTCACAGTGTTGCCCTGGTAGGAAAGCAAACCAAAAAGGTCCTCTGAGAATTTGCCCCTTTCTGAGAGCAGCCCCAAAGTCTCCCTGCAGGGTAAGCAGGGCTCCCCTCAGGTGGGCAGTGAGTCAGGAAGCCTTTACCTGAGTAGAGTGGGGAATATAAACAGATAGCACAATCTCTTCGGATTTAAGGCTGGCTTCAGGTGATCTCTCAAGGAAAAGGCTGTTTAAAGGAATCTGCCGTTCTCCTTCTATTAGAGAAAATGATCTTGATTAGATGCATTTATCAAACAAAAGAGTATGTAGCAAGGGGTAGGTGTGCTGCATCTGGTGGAAAGAGAGAGTGCAAGCTACAAGCCAGAAGATGTGATTTCTAGTTACAGCTTCCACACTGAAAAACCTTAGGCAAGTCACAGAACCTTTGGGGCTTCCGGTTCCTCATCTGTAGAATGAGAAGGTTGGATCAGATAATCTCAAAAGTCTTTTCTGAGAGCCCATGGGTGGCTCAGTCGGTTAAGCACCTGCCTTTGGTTCAGGTCATGATCTCAGGATCCTGGGGTCGAGGCCTGTGCTGGGCTCCCTGTTCAGCAGGGAGTCTGCTTCTCCCTCTGCCTCAGTCTCTAACCCCACTCATGCATGCTCTTTCTTCTTCTCTCTTAAATAAATAAGTTGAGTCTTAAAAAAGAGAGAGAGAAGAAAATTCTTTTCTGGTTCTTAGCACACACTGCTCACAAATTTTGGCCTTGAAGAACTTTAAAGCTATTGGGAAACAACCTAGTACAATGTGTTTCACAAATGGAAAAACTGAGGTCCAGAGGTCCAGAGAGGTTAAATGATCTGTTCAAAGTGCTGGAGATGGGACAGGTAGCAGAGGTGGAATGCCTGATATATAGCTTGTCTTTCATAAGCAGTTTACAGTACTCTCTTATTTGAGTCACTGTATTTGTTTTTTAAATGTGTTATCTTTCTTTCTTTCCTTCTTTCTCTCTCTTTCTTTCTTTCTTTGGTAGAGAGTGAGCACATACACGAGCTGGGAGGGGGGTGGGCAGGGAGGGAGAGAGAGAATCCCAAGCAGGCTTCCTGCTCAGCACAGACCCTGAAGCAGGGCTTAATCCCGTAACTCTGAGATCATGACCTGAGGCGAAATCAAGAGCTGGACGCTCAACTGACTGTCACCAGGTGCCCCTAAAAACGTGATTTTAATCAAAGAGAGGGTATCTTATATCAATAGCTCTGTGAATAATATACATTTATTGTTATTTCACTAAATTTAAATAATTTTCTCTTGGCCAAGCTCAAGCTGTCTTTCAATGAAGAGAGAAGTAATGAGGAATACGCTCCACAAATTTGATTCTGTTTAGGATGAAAAGTTCTAGGGGTGTCTGGCTGCTCATTCAGTGGACACATGACTCTTAGTCTTGGGGTTGTGAGTTTGAGCCACACGCTGGGTATAAAATTACTTAAAAATAAAATCTTAGGGGCACCTGGGGGGCTTAGTGGGTTAAGCCTCTGCCTTCCACTCAGGTCGTGATCTCAGGGTCCTGGGATCGATTGAGCCCTGCATCGGGCTCTCTGCTCAGTAGGGAGCCTGCTTCCCCTTCTCTCTCTGCCTGCTTCTCTGCCTAGTTGTAATCTCTGTCTGTCAAATTAATAAATAAAATCTTAAAAAAAAATCTTAAAAAAGAGAAGGAAAAATCCTATTAGAAAAATTTCCATCTTTATAAAACTCTGAAATGTGCTCTAAAGCTTTAAAACTGTGGGTACATTCGTGTCCTGCCGCAGTTGCCAAATAAATAAATAAATAAAACTTCAGAGACACAACTCATTTAAAAAATGCTTTGATACTACAATTTGGACTGTACATAAATGTAGCCAAACAGTCAGGAAAAACTCTCAGGTGCAGTAACTTATCTGATCTACAAGATACATAACATCTGAGAATGGGATAATCGATCTCAGTTTCATCCTAACACTTGAGGTAGTATAGAAGTAGTCTATATATTTGGTGAGTCTGAGTTAGATATACTTGAGTTCCTAATTCACGGTTTGTGAAAGGAGCTACATAACAGACAGTGATAATTATAAAACAGAATGTCCAAAGCTTATCTCTTACCTTTAGATATCAGATTGATGGTAGCATTTCCTGCTGCTAAAATGGGATTTAGGTCAGAAAAATTAGGTCTGCTCACCACATGTCCCCCTAAAGTCTAAATAAAAAAAAAAAAAAATAACAATTTTAAGCTAGTTATTTGAAAAATAAGGAATTACATGTATAGGAATCTTAAGTTTTAATTTTTTCTCTTTTTTTGTTTCCTAGAATGATCTGGTATGATTTTAGGGGAGCTAAACAGAGTTAGGCCACATACTGTGCAAGATTCCTACCCCCAACCCAGTTCAAGCTTACTGCTTGAGAAAATGTTTTTTCTGTGTGCAATGAGGAAGAAAATTTCTTTGAGAGCTGACCCTAGCACGAGTGTCCAATAACATGGGGGTAAAGTGGGGAACTAGAGTGAGTAAACTCTAAAGAATTGGGATATGTAGCATTCCCATTCAAAATGCTTGTTGTAATGTCATGCAGTAGAATTCATCTCTGTTATTCCAAATCATCAATAAAGTTGCCTCAGACATAGGCTTGAATGAGAAATTTTGAGGGGATGGTGGGCAAGGGGTGAAGTGGAGAAGAATAACCTGGTCGAGAAAAAGGAACAAAAGATGCAGAGGATGAAAACATACAGTGAACTTCGAGGACCAACAGAAATAGAGGCAGAGACGATCAGGAGAAATGCCCCACACCGAAGTCTCACTGAACTACCCATCCTGTGTGGAATGGGCAGAGACCTAAACCATTACTCTTAAATCTTGAATAACAAGGAAACCTCAGTAAGCTAGACAACTGGGGGACGTCCAAGAATAGACATGTGGGATACGTGTTAAGAAGCTGAGCTCAGCGCAAAGGTTTAAGACAAGAAACAGCCATAAAAGAGTATTTTCGAAATGTAGGCTCTTGTTACTCTATCTTGGATAAGACATATCTCCTAGCCTGTTAGAGCTGGCCAGTCCATTTGGTTGGACTTTAGCTCTTAAAATGAAAAAAAAGTGGCTTAAAGAGGTCAAGGGGCTTCTCCGGGATCATACCATTCATGGGTGACAGGCCGGGTTTAGAATCTGGGCATCTTCAGACTTCAGTGCCATAATCTTGTGATATAATATGCCATTTCTCACTTTGGACACACACATACACGCAGTGTGGTAACTCTCACTCTGAGCACATACACACATGCACACTCATATTGTAGACACTTGTTCGACATTGACGGGGGATTCCTCTTCAGAGTAATGTTGCTAAGCTGAATAGACTGTCAGACTGTCTGTAACTGTGGCTTCTTTTGTATCACACTAGGGTGCATACCGCCATATTCCTTATCTGGGCTCCAGCAAGTGTCCTCAGATGCTTCAGGAGGGCACGGTAAGTCTTAGTCTTCTCCTTTGGTTGCTCCAAAACAGTAAGATGTAAGGCATCGCTCAGCTGGGCCAGGCTGTATCCTGCACCTATGGTCACCCCTGCCAAAAAGACAGTGGAACAGAAACTGAAGGCAAATTATGACAAGATGCATGGGCTGCACAGAAAGAATATTTCAGGTATTTTTTTTTATATTAACTTAGAAAAATGAAAGGTAAAGACATTTCTGGCAATTTGCTTTATTCCCAAATATTAAGTACCAAATTCTTTTTCTCAGTCACGTGTACAGTCCTATGTGCCATACATTTTGGGACACATCAAGCACAGATATCTGAAACTCATTACTTTGTTAACTCCCAGTTAAGTGTTTTCCTGAATAAATTGATCAAATACAAAAATTTCAGTCAAGATTCTATAAGACTGTTGTTTTTTTTTTTTTTAAAGATTTTATATATCCATTTTAGAGAGAGAGAAAGAGTGTGAGCCGGGGGAGGAGCAGAGGGAAATAACCTCCCGTAGACTGTGAGCTGAGCACTGAGCCCCATGCGGGACTCAATCCCGTGACCCTGAGATCATGAGCTGAGCTGAAGCCAAGAGTCAATGCTCAACCAAACGAGCCACCCAAAGTGCCCTGATTCTGTGTCTTTTAAAAGATCATTGAGTCTATGTGGGCAGTGACTGACACATTTGCGTTGCCCATTCGCCTGTCTTCTACAGCCAGCTCTTCCTCTTGTTCCTGCCTGTACTTTGGGTCAGTTTTGCTGGCAAGTGGGCTTTCTGGGAATGCTTTGAGTAGTGATGTGATCTAGTTCATGCATTCTCAAGGATAATGCCAGTGCAAAGAGGGTGAAGAAAGCCTTACTCTTTTGATGTGTAAAGCCCTGAATACACACTGTACACAAACAGATATATGGTCTATCTATGGTGTTAAAATTTCATGGAGGGATGATTAGGGGGAAAATGTCTATTGCTCCCTAGTGAGGCAATAATGAAAAGGTTGAAAACACTGACTTAGTGTTCCAGGCTCTCCCTCCCTCCCAGTCTCTTCACTCCCGCCCTGCTCTAACCAAGTACCTCCACACCTTACTTCCAACCCTCTCCTGGACCAGCCCGGCTTCCCCTTCCTCCATTTCTTCCTAACAGTCCACTGATATGAACATTCTAACTGGCTTAAAAAAAAAAAAAAGAATGATCAGAGGGGAAAGCAGACAATTTCTCATTTGATTTCTGTTTATTCATTGGAGAGAATCTTATTTTAAAGTAGAATTTTTACCTCCTATACCATTACCTACGCAAATGCTGAGTTTGGATGTTTCTCAGATAGCATTTTTCAGTGCACTATGTGGAAGGGGAACTTGACTAAATGTAAGAAACCCTGGAATCCACTTGATCATGTGTTAGCTGTGTGAAGTTGGGGAAATTACTTAAGTCCTTTGATTCTTTATCTTTACCAAGCTTCCCACCTGCTCTCTCTGCCTTCCTGGACTGTCATGAGGATCAAAAGAAACAAGAGATGTGAAAGCATTTGGTAAATTGTGAAAAGACTATAAATAAGATAGTTACAATTAAATTTTCAAATTTTGTGTCCCAGACTTTTTTTTTTTGAATGTGTGTGGGTATAGGCTGAGCCTTGAGCAAATTTATGAATCAGGGAGTAATATGTAGCAAGAACATTTCCTACAGGGCAGCCAATGTCTTAAGTCTCCTTTATTCAGTCAATCTCTCCATTTCTGGACAACCTATATGGCATCTTCCCACCATTATGGCTCTGAGGACCATGTAGTACTCAGTGGCAAGTTGAATAATTCAGTTAGATAAAGCTCATATAGGACACACAGTAGATGCTCAATAAATATTTCTGAATGAATAAATGAGGCCATACATTCTATGAAGTGCTCAAATAAGCCCAGTGCATATAATTACTTATAGCCTACCAACAGCCAACGAAAATGAAGGTTCATACCATCATCTGTGTAGTCCACAAAATACAGTTCTGGTAGCCCAAGGGGAGATATGAAAACTGGATGGAATTCACCTTTAAATTTAATGCTGGGTCCTTAAGGAGAAAAATATTTAAAGTAATTAGAAAAGGAAGTCAATGGGTGGTAATAGATGTTGCTTACTTATAATCCTGAGTGAAAACTGTGACAAAACCCACATATTTGCAAAAGAAAACAATGATTCTAAAGGACCATCAGTATCCATTAAGTAAAATGAACTGCATTTATGAGGAATTTAAAAAGAGAGACAGATGTCTAGGTTACCCAAGCTAGACTAAGGAACACGGTTAAAAACCACCCACCTACTGCAGTATTCCCCATGATGAGGGGGGCTTCAGGGAAACTGGCTTTCAGCTCCAGAAGGTCATTAAGAGTCACAGGGGCAATCCAGGTAGTCCTCTCCCCTTGGAACGTCAGTCTTCTTTTGTTTGGATCTTCTGCCATTCTCTGCAGAGAAACGAACCCAATAGGCTTTTGAGAAAGGCTGCTGAGCTACATGCCATGAGGACATCCACTGCTCTGGTTGTCCAAATGGCCTGATGGGTCATTTTAGCAGTAAGAATAATGTAATTCCATTATAATAAGTATCCTTTTTCAAACTATCTTTAATATATCTCACAATGTAGCTATGTGATGCTGAGTAAGTTACCTATACTCTGAGCTCAGGGTCTTTGAGTAAACAAAGAATCAAAGCATCTCTGAGGTCCTAGCAGTACTACTCTTCTAAGCTATCTGCTCGACAATTTCATAGTTGAACCGAACAAATTCATACCAATGGGCTATCGCACTGGACACATTTCCAAATTCTAATGTCTAAAACTCAGTAATTCCAGAGCCTACTGAAAAAGGCTTTGTACCACGTCACGTTACAAAACAACAAAAGTAAAGCATCTTACTATTAGTTCAGGGGGGAATATAGGTTCCTGGGATGGATCCAAGGGCTGGAATTCATCTTCATTATACAGTTTGGTACACATCTCAACAAAACAAAACAAAATACAAATAAAACTTCAGAGTTACTGAAAGATGTACAGGAATTTCTAAGCATGAGACTTCAGAGTTAGGGCTATACCTCTGACACCCCAGACACAAAATGGAGGTGCCAGAGCCACAAAGTACCACTGAGTAGAATTCTTCCCACCCTCAGAAGACTGTAATGGTTTCCTGGAAGATGTACTGGACTCTTGGCTTCCTCTTTTAGCATCGGGAATTAGGTTTTAGCTTCTGTGCTGGGTCTCAGGTATTATTCACAGATATTTATTTGCCAAGAGCATGAAGATGCACTGCTTGCATCTCTCATAGTACTTGTTGCAGGGAAGGGTGGTGGTAAACCTGATTAAGGTACAGAAAGTTGTAATGCTCCTGAAGGAAAATGCCTCTGTGGTGCTTGGCCTCATGAAAGTCATGGGCCTGCTAATTTTTGAAGCATTTTAAAGATATTTTACTTCCTGAATTCTCTTCCTTTTAATTTACCCACTGAAAAAAATAGGAAATGAATACATTTGGATTCATGTGTATATTTTTCAGTCAATCCAAACTGAAGTAGAACTCCAGATACTTACTTTTTCTTGTCTGTTTATAAAAGACCCCTCTTCTTGATCCATGCAGCATTTTCCTGATCCCTTCAGTCCACAAACAGTTTTTTCCTTAGGAAGTAATGCAAGAATTTAAAATAAATTCATCGGTTAGTTCTTAAAACATCAACCTGAGTACTTGAAGTCCCCAGGCCACACAGAAGTGATGAAAGAAGTAACAGAGCCTGTCCTTGCCTTCAAGGGCTCCGTAATGGGGTGGAGTGGAGAACAAGCCATTCCATCACTGAACAATTAGGGAAAATTACAGGGAGCATGTAACCATGCTATGATAAGGTCTTGTTAATGTGTTGCTCAAAAGCCAGGGGATCATGAAGGAGGTCAGAGGAGATGGGGTCAGCCAGCTAAGGCTTCCTGTAAAGTGCTGTAAATGGAGTAGTTAACAAGGTAGTAAACAAAAAAACAAAAGAGATGGCTTTTCTTTATCCTAAGAGTGATACAGCATATATCTGTCACAAAGTCCTGGGAAGGCAAACTGCCTTTAAGACTTTCTATACACAAAGAAAAATAAACTGAAAACCCGAGTTTTATTTGGGTGTTATTGGAGCTCTTCTGAATTATTTGGATGATTCAAGTCCCAAACCATTTTACCTTAATTTTTAGGACACTTCCTGCAGACCCCAAGTAGTGGTTTTGGACTGAATGTCCTGGTCAGTTACTGCAACTCTACCTAATTATTTTCATTCCTGTTTGTCCTTTACATGTGTAGACACAACCCAAGGCTTTGGGGTGCTTTGGAGATATATGGTTTGACTTTGTACATGGAGTTAAGGAGACCTGGGTTCTAGTTCCTACTTTAACACATAATAACTGGGTTGAGTTTGTTAAATTAGGGAAATAAAACCCCTCCCAAACCGGTCTGTTTGATTTAAATATGTAAATGGCACCTATAGTATCTGACACAGAGAAAGTGCTGCAGAGGTGGTGGCTGATGTTTTCACCCGTGAGGAAGAAGGGATTTGGATTTTGGGACAATGCTGTGCACAGTAAAGGAACAAATGACAAATGGCTGAATGTGAGGACCCAAGTGAGTGAGATAAAAAAATCTATTTTTGTATAGGTAGATTGGGCCTCCAGGTAAAATCACATATTAGGTTGAATCATGAATCATATGAAGTTGCTGTTTTTGTGAGTCATACTGGTGGAGGACTGACCACTCATATTGTTCGACATGAACGGTATCTTACCCAGGATTTCAAAGTAGCTGTAGTGTGTAAAGCTTTTCAGATTCTTCATCACAGGCCTAAAAGTAGATTTTTTTCCCAAAGACTTTTTGGTATTTGGAATTAACTTGTGTAACTTGAATTGTTTTTGGTCAACAAAAATTATATAAAATTAATTTTCACCATAAAAAAATGGGTGTTAGAATTCCATCCTAACTGAAACCTTGTTGATATTTAACATTCTGAAAACTTAATATATCTCAAAACTACAGCCTCCCACACCCCGTGCCATATGCTAAAGCGTTCTTTTCCGATTTCCTTCATCCTGTCTGGTTCCTTAATCTCTTAACTTTGAGGGTGATTTGGATTTCCTCTTAACTGTATCCTTTATTGTCTGGAGGTTATGATTCTGACAATCCCCTTCCTGAAAGTTATCTTTTTTGGGTCCATATCTACCACATGGGTCGAGGTCCTCACTCCTTCATTCATGGGGGGCTGCACTAGTCCACGCCTTCATCCCTTTCAGTTTTATCTTTCTTACTGGCAGATGCCAAGAATTTTCCCTTTGAAATACTATTCCCATGTTACACCTAGCTTGAGAACAGACAATGACTGTATATTGGTTACCAAATTTAAGTCTAAATTCCTTAGCCCAGAATAATATCTTTTTACTTCCTAATGCTTTAGCTATGTATCAGTTTTCTAGATGAACCTTGCACATCTTTTCTTTTTCCTACTTCAGTGTGTTTTCTTACCTGGAATTTCCTACTGGCCTCTCCTCACTCGTTCATCTCTATCACTTCTTTTAAGGCCAAGCTCAGAGCTCCCTCCTCCAGTGTTTCCTTTGTCTCTTCCCTTCCCACTCATTAATTCTCTCTAATCCATGTTCCTTCAAAACTGATATACATGGTATAGGGGATATATTGAACTTTTAATATCTTGCTTTTCAATTCTTAGTCTATATTTTTTTTTCTTTAAAAAGTCTATAGTCTTAGTCTATTGGTCCAAAATAATATAGACTATTCCTTAGTCTATATTATTTTCTTTAAATGAGTTTGCATTTCTTGAAGTCATGTAACAATACTTTACTTCTCAGGAAAGTACCTATTTTAGGGCTATAAATAAGATACATGCTAAAAGGTTTATTTAAAAAATACCAACAGTGGCATTCAACAACTTTCAATGGTTAGAAAAGTCAACATGAGGATATTTTAGAAATAACTTAATGTAATAGAAGATATTATGCAAATGTCCATTAATGTATTAAATCAACTGAAAAAAGTTTTTTTATTGTAACTTACCTCACAGAAAGTTTTTCCACTTTCTACAATTGGTCGGTATCCAGTACAGCGGCACAAATTACCTGATTAAGAAGAGATGAGTTTTGGAGTGCCTGGATGGCTCGGTTGGTTGAGTGTCTGCCTTTGGCTCAGGTTATGATCCCAGGTCCTGCTTCTCTCTTTCCCTCTGCCCTCCCACCCCCTGGCTTATGCTGTCTCCCGCTCATGTTTTCTCTCTCTCCCAAGTAAACAAAATCTTAAAAAAAAAAAAAAGCGAGAGAGAGATCAATTTTTAAGGAATAGTAATGAAATATATTCTTTATTTGTGCTTCATTTTTTTCAGTGAAATAGCTCTATTACTAATTAGATTTTTTCTTTTGGGAACAGAGATGTTCTTCAAAAAAAACTTGAGATTACCTTTTTTCCCTGAAATATCACAAAGGTCTCCATAATTTTTCCAATCAACTCTTTCCGCCTTATTTCCTACCCCTGTCCTAACTCAAGCAACCCTGCCACTCCCATAACATCTCATTTGTCTCTTTGTTAAGCTTTTCTTACATAGTCTTTTCTCTCTCACATGTTCTCTTAGGGAGAATATGTCCATTTGTCAGGGCCCTTTTCCATGGGGTCTGCTCTAACACCCCAGCCAGAGCTGTATTCACTGTCTGGGTCTTTCTGCAGGCTGTCATCAACTGTGCTAGCATAGGGTCATTTATGTACATGCTTCATCTCCCTCAATGGATCTTAGGTTCCTGGAGAAGGCAAGGAATATCTTAGATTTCATGAACCCTCCCAATACTTTTTTAACAAAGTATACTGAAATTCTGCAGCCATTATAAATATTTATGAAGAGGTTTTTAATAAAATGAAAAAATTCTTATGTTACACTGTTGAAACTGTAAGTACAGTATAAAATCATATATATAGTAGCCGTCAGATTCAAAATAAGAAAACAAAACTTATGCATAGAAAAGACTGACAGCAAACAGAAGTGTGTGATTGTGGTTATTTCCTGAGGGCAGAAATATGAATGAGATTTTTTCTTTTTAATTTTTTTCTGCATTTTTCATAACAGGAATATGTTATTTTTTTAATTTATTTTTTATTTTAAGCATAACAGTATTCATTATTTTTGCACCACACCCAGTGCTCCATGCAATCTGTGCACTCTATAATACCCACCACCTGGTACCCCGACCTCCCACCCTCCGCCCCTTCAAAACCCTCAGATTGTTTTTCAGAGTCCATAGTCTCTCATGGTTCACCTCCCCTTCCAATTTCCCCCAACTGTTATTTTTTAAAAATAAATTCAAAATGATATGTCCAGATGCAGCTTAACAATTTCATAAGCTATATAAATGTGTGAATTGGGTAGGTTTAAACATCCAAAAGTGTAAAAGCTTGATTCCAGTGAGTCATGCGGAAACTTGGTTAACAGATTATCCTCTGTTTTTGTTTTTAGAACAGAACAGTTGAAGAAGAATCTGCATGCTCGAGATGGAATTCAGACCCCATAATCTATCTTTCCTTTTGCTAAGAAGAAAGAATGCAGAAGTGTGTGAGTTAAGAATCTCCTTTTGGAGTCAAGGAAAAGAGCTGAAATGTCTAAAACATAACTAACATGGCACGAGATACCAGTATTTAAGAGGCAATGGACACCTTCTCTCTGATAAACTATAAGTAAACATTAAAGGTTAGAGAGAGCTAATATCAGAGTTTTCTGTCGTGTTTTTGTCCTTGGCCACATAATCAGTGACAAGTCTACAAGCCCACCACAGGAAGGCCCACCACAGGGATGCTAATAGTAGCCACTGCGGAAATTCTTCCGGTTCTGCGGGGAAAAAATATGGAAATTAAAAAAAACAACTTTCCCCTTAGTCTTGAAGAGAAAGACAAGATTACATGAAGTGGTGATTTATACCAGCTGATCATTTTAGAAGATATATGCCACCCCTAACTGTATTACTTTGGACTTTATTATATGTTATTGTTTCCCTTAAAATATTAACATGAAAGCTATCAGTGTGGCTAGGATTTATAATTCTAGAAAGAGCTCAAGCAAATGGATTGTGAACCAAAATATACCTTCCAAATTATTCATACCCTGCATAAGTTTATCTACTTCATCAATTTAGCCAGACTTTATAGCACCACCTCCTGATGGTTGTTATATGAATTACAGGCACAGAATCTAGGAGGAAATAATCCTAAAACTGTACATATGCAAAAAAACAAACAACAAGTAGGGCGAATCTCAAGATCTCTGCTTTTTGAAGCTCTCATTTCCTCATTAGTATGGATTATTTCATTGAATAAAGATTATCTATTCAGGTTGGGTTAAAATTATAATTGAAACCATAGGTCAAAGTTTTAGTAGTACTTTGTAAGAAAGTGAAAAGTTTTGACTGAAGAAGTTGTTGAGAAACAAGGGAAAATACTATTTTTATATACCACTTACATAAAATTTAAATTGCATTTTTATTTTGTTTTAGTCTACGTCTTTTCATCATAATACTGAATTTCTGACTAGGCTTGTTTACTGAAAGGGACAAAGAGCTTTCATATAATATTAAAAGGTTTACTTTCACGGCTTCCTTCCAAGAACTAGGGGCCAGTTACCTTGAAAGTAGGTAGATTTGTAGAGGAAACTACATTTGTTAACATGCTTTTCTTTCATTTTTGTTTTTGTTTTCTTAATAGAAAATTGTGTTTGTTCATTAGATTTGATAGTTATTTCATTTTAGGAGACTGAATTACTAAGTTTATTTGTGATAACTAGTTGCTGCCTGTGACTTCTTAACCCAACCAGAACATAAAAATAAAGTATCAGAAAGTCTATCTTCTTTATAAAAATTTTTAAAAAATTAACTGTAGTAAGCAGAGTTAATGAATGAGTCCAACAGATTAATTTAAAAATAAACAACAAAAATCTCATTCGTCCACACTACCCAAATTTCCACATTTGGAAAAGATTATAATATTATAAATGTTAGAAAGAACCTATTTGAATGCCTTCATAGAGGGACACTGGGATCCGTTAAGGGAGAAAGATTTGTAACGAAACCAATATTGCCCCAGTTCTTGGCATCACTGCTCACAAAAGGAAGGTAGTACTTCCTAGAAAGTATTAAAGGTACTAAAGAGGCCTTCGTGTTAGCCAGGTGCCTGGAATCTCAAAGTTTGCCACAATGTCTCTCCATGGGCTGGGATTTCCTCTTCTAGTTATTAGGGCACTTTCTACCCTAGGCCCTACCTACAGAGGACCAAGAAAGCTCACCTCCAATAGCTTTGGTTATCTGCTCCAGGGTTGGCTCTGGGTGGTTCCTCAGCAGCGTGTAGATGGACATCACCATCCCTGGGCTGCAGAAGCCACACTGTGTGCCATGACACTTGGCAAGTCTTTCCTAGGAGGAAATAGTACATTATTTATGCTTCAAATCTCTTGTTTCCCTACTTTGGATACTAGAAAGGAGTACAACTTATTTATTTAGCTTTCCAGAAATGAGTGCAGCATAAAAGATGTTCACTCTGGAGGAAAATATTTCTATTTCTTGAAAATATTTTTATTTTTGAAAGCTGTTTTTTCTCCCCTCAAGAAAAGCCTAGTGTCTACGGCCATACCACCCTGAACGCGCCCGATCTCGTCTGATCTCGGAAGAAAAGCCTAGTGGCAGGATTAATTGTCTTTAGTCTCCAGCTGATTTCTTTATCTGTGAAATAGAAAGTGTAGCTTAGGGCATAAGTAAAATGCTTTGGAGTCCCCCTCCTGTGAGTTTTGGTCTCTACTAAACCTCATTAACTGTGTGACCTTGGTGATTTACTTTTCTTCATCTTTAAAATTAGAATAATAAAATATAAATAAAATTAGAATAATAATGGTATCTACCATATGGGATCATTGCGAGAATAAATGAATGAGTATATGCAAATCACCTAGCAGTTTCTGGGAAGTCATTTTTATCCCCTTCTCTGTATTATAGAATTTTTGAAGACCTAAATGACAAAATCTATATAAATGCTTCAAAAATTGTTAAGTGTCATTTAGTTAAGTTAGTTAGTTAAGTGTCATTTAGTAGTGTTGTGCCATTCATATATTTAATTTAAGCATATTCAACTTTTATGCATTTAAATACAACAAAGAAGCAACAAAAATAAGTGGGGAACATGACTCTGGGTCCGTCCTGTGTTTCCTTTCCATGTGTCTCTCACAGGGTACGCAACTTAACTGGCTGGCTCGAGTGTGCTTCAAATGTTTTTAAATAGACATTTTTCAAATTGACCCCTAAGATGAAAGCCAAATACTTCAACTGTAACTCAACTAAAAGGAGAGATACTGTTCTAATAGTAGAGGGAATTGTGTTGGATTTATCACTAGATGGCAAATTCCTTGGGATTTGGCATACAAACTGCCCTATAAATGTGGTGGTAAAGGTTTAGCAACAGAACCTCTGGGAAAAAGCCCTCTAATTTGTAGCTTCTATCAATTTTAGTAGTATAAAGTGTCCTTGTTTTAATTTAGGGTAAGGGTGGGGCTGAGAAATAAAGATGCCAAAACCAAAGAAGGAATCTTGCTTTATATACCAGTCTCTAAGAAAACCTTAGTTATGAAGCACTGATTATGGCAAAATGAAAATTTAAAAGCACGGAGGATTTCAAAGTTGGTGAGAGTACAGCAGACTATGTGGGATGTCTATACCAGAATTACACTCTTACCTGCACGGGATGAATCCTGGTGCTGATGCTTCCTACGCCTTCCACCGTTGTGACAGCAGCCCCATGCAGAGAGCAGATGGGCACCAGGCACGCTGTAACTGGAGAGTGGCTGTGATGGGTATTTGTAAAGAGAATACATTGGAATCATAGGGAGTGAATAGTGTCAATCAGGGAGTCCAGGAAAGTCATGGGACAACAGTTCCTGAGAATACAGAGAATACTTGGTAAAAATCTATAGATTTCTAGAAGTTTCTAGAAAAGAGTCTACATATGGCTGGCATCAAGTGGTAGAGAGAAATGGAGAAAAAGAATAATGAACAGTTCTGTGTAAGAACGCCAAGAGACCTTCTTTATTATTTCCCATTCTAGGGAGAGGAAATCTTTTATTCTTCAGATAGCACACTGACTTACATAAACTCCACCATGGGGTAGTTTAGTCCTTTTGATTTTCAACTACGTGATACTTTTAAATATACAGACACTCTGCTTGCATGCTAGTCCAGTTAAATCAGAATCTTTGGGGGTGGACCACTTTACCACATTTTAAAGCTCCTCAGCCAATTCTAATGTACGGCCACAGGTGGAAGCCACCCATTTACGCCCTTATCTTGATCATCTTTCCCACAGTAGAGTCTGTGTTAATGATGAAGTGAATGTGGTTAGCACCAGATTCTCATCTCACAGGGTGGGAATGTGGTCCAGATCTCATTAGCCTAATTTAGTTTCTTTAGTCCCATTCAGACTAAGTCTCATTCTCTTTCAGGCATGGGATATTGTCCCTCTCCTTAGGAACTTTTCCTTTATTCTCTTACCCTGGAAGACAGTAAGCATGCTATTCTGAAGAAAAGACAGGGGTTCCTGGGAAGCTCAGTCAGTTAATGCCCTACTTTTGATTTTGGCTCAGGTCATGATCTCAGGGTCATGAGATCAAGCCCCCCCATCTGGCTCTGTGCCCAGTGTGGAGTCTGCTTGAGATTCGCTCTGCCCCTCCCATACCCTGCAACCTCACTCTCTCTAAATAAATCTTAAAAAGAAAAAAAAAAGTGCTGCTCTTGGCTCCACCAGCTCTTCGGTCAAAGGCATTTGGAAGCCACCCAGCTGACTGCGAGAGTGCTTGGTGTACAGAGAAAGAGTGCAACCGATAAATTTTTGTTTTTTGTGTCCTCTAAGTTCCTCCTCCCCCACATTACATGTAACCTCCCCTTAATCTCAACCTCCCTCTCTCCTTGCTCTCAACAGCTCTTCCAATGTTCATTGCTTTCCTCAGTCTTACCCTCGTACCTCATCTGGAAGTTAGAAGCTCGAGCTCCATCCACTCCCAGCCCACCACTTCTCACCCAGAGTCGCAGTCACCCGCCCTGTGTTCTAGGCCAGGAGGGCAGGAATCCTTCCTCCCTCTCCCTGTGCTCTGCCCCGGGCCTGCTCCGTCACTGAGAGTCCTCTTAACCTCTTCCCTTCTATAGCCTCATTCCCCTCAATTCCCTTGAGTTTAAAAGTAAATTCAAGTGTTTGCTGTCACTACACGAAGCCAAACCAAACCGATGTCTCTCTCCAGATGCTGGTCCATCTTTCTTTCCCTTCTTAGTCAAGTTTCTTCAAAGGCCGTCCACAGCTTCCTGGCCTTTCCGCCATTCCTGTGTCGTCTGTACCTCGTGCGCCGGCCTTGTCGGTCTGCTGAACGTGCTCCAGGAGCAATCTAATGGCCCTAGGTCATTCCCTGGAGTCTCATATATATTCTCATATATTCTCTCATATATTCTCATATATCGACCACTTCTACCTTCTAGGAACTTTCTCCTCTCATTATTCCTCCTTCAACTCCTTCTTCCTCTCCTTTCTGAGATGTCTGTTCTACGGTGTCTTGAGCTGGTAAGTGCAGTGTGCTTCATTCCGGATGGCCCAGGGCTGAATGCCTGCCTTCACCACCAAATGGCCCACATGATCTCGAGCCAGTTATTTAACTTTCTTTGCTTCAGCTTCCCCTTTTTTCAATGTGAGTGATAGTGATGCCTATCTCAAAGCTGCTTTGGAGACTAAATATGACAATATATGTAAGCTACTTTGAACACTGCCTGGTATATGATAAGCATTCAATAAATGTTAGCTATTTTTATTACCATTAATATTTAGATTGATAGCTTCAGGTAAGGTATAGGTCTGGATGAGACCTCTTCTCTGAGTGACAGAACGGTTTATCTAGATGCCTGAGGACAATTCCTCTTAGGTGTCTCGTAATTAATCTAGTGCAATGTGTCTAAAGCTAAATTTATTGCTTTCCCTTTCTCTGCTCCTTTCCCAAGTTCCCTAATTTGTAGAGAGCACCACCCAGTGACTTAAGACAAGAACTTGGAATCTTGCCAGACAACTCCTTCACCACCCATTTCAATCATTCTGAGCAAATCTGCATTTTAGGCCAAGGTAATTTGAGATCCCATTCAGCTCTTCCAGGCAAATAATTCCTCTTAGTGTGTCAAAGACCTAAACCTCCTACCAGGACAATGTATCGCTACTTCATGTTTAAGCATTCTTGTCTGACCCCCAACTCTTGACATCTCTTGCTTGAAAGCAAAGAAGTATTTGTATAGCAAGAGAGAGCATGACCCTGAGAGACTGGCACACAGGACAGTAGATTCTGATGGAAACAAAGTCCATGGGAAAGATCTGGAGCTTACGAAGCTGTAGGCTGAGCAGGCCTAGAGGTCCTGTGAGCGTGATAAACACCTGGAAAGAAGAGAGGGGAGCGCCTGTGGACAGGAAAAGTAAGACACACCTCTGCGTCCTCCCCAGATGTGCCTAGGACAGGGCTGGGCCCAACACAAAGGATACCGGATCTCCTTGGTCTTGGGGTTGTATCTTGACACCATGACGGTGCAGGCGCCGCAGCCTCCACTTCCACAGCTGTACTTGGTGCCTGTGAGGTAGACTGGAAGGAAGGGAGTCAAGGAAAAAGAGGGGGCGCAGGCCACTTTGCTTCTTACGTTGTTCTTCCTCGGATACTGGTAACAAGAAACATGTTTTCTTGTTTCTTGTTTAGAGAGCTATTTCATTTTTTGGCATATAAATGAGCTCAATGGGGAAAGATGAGAAGAAATTACAGACTTACGCTGCCTTATCCGAAACCCTCAAGGCCAGATGCCTTTCTGATGTAAAAGTTTCCATATTTTACAAAGGTAATAAGATAGCATTCCCAAGTGGGGCTAGGGCAGCACCTTGTAATCAAACACGTGAGAATTTCTGCAGTGAACCATAGGGATATTCACACTAAGTGGGAAACAGGAAGACAACCAAGGACCTCATGAGAGATCAGGGTTTACATCCCAAAGAGGTGTAAAAGGCTTTTGAATTCAGAGTTGTGGATAAGGGGTCATCATTTAGGTGGTGGGAAATAGTACATGGGAAAAACTTAGAAAACTGTCTCTGGGAGCTTAACTTGCCCTGTTCAGCAATGTATGCTTCTATCTTCTTACTAGATTAGAGAATATTAATTTAATACCCACAGCTCCTGAACTGGTACTGTCACCAAGCCCTGTGTACCTTTTCCCTGTAAGATGTTTATATGTTTTCATAAAGAAAGAACAAATAATATATGTAAATCCTCTGCTTTAGATTCTTTAAGAATCTACTGGAATTTGCTTGGGGCCTTTTCTGGGCGAGTTTAAAAAGGATCTCGTGGGCAGAGGTCATAATTGGCTTGGGCAGAATAGTGAGCTGATCGGGATATTAGGGGACAGTCCTGGCTAAAGCAGTGGCATGATGGGTTAGGAAACCAGATTGCAAGGGGTTATATGGTGAGAAACAGTCTGGAAAGAAAATGAGGCATCAGGTACATATAATTTTTTAGATAAGTTTGGCAGGAAAATACAGAGAGAAACAAAGGGATGTTTTTAGGTGGGTATGTTGGGAGGCAAAAAGACGGGGAAGATCCTGAAGAGAGGGGATAACATTATCTTGTATATATCTTGTATATGTCTTGTATTGACTCCCCAGAGCCTAACATAGTGCCTGGCTCTTAGTAGGTATTCAGTAAGTATATATATTTCAACTTACTGTTTTGAAATATTTATAGTTTCATAGGAAGTTACAACAATAAAACAGTAACAAAACCTGTCACCTTGCTTGCCCCAAAGATGACATCCCACATAGCTATAATACAACATCAAAAGCAGGAAGCTGACCTGAGGATTACACTGATAACCAGACTAGGGAGCTTATGCAGAGTTTGCCACTTACACCTGCACATGTACCATGTAGGTACTGCTCTACGCAATTTTTTCTCCTAAACAGATCTATGTCACCATGCCCACAATAGCTGTGCTTCCCCAAACCTAAGACATTTTTTTCTGAAAGTTTGTTGCAGGTCTGTTGAAGGTACTGGAGGGGTAGGGAGTAAAAAAGTTCCAGATTAGAGGGGGAGAGCTGAGAGTACATTAGCTCTATGTTGGAATTTTGAAACATGTTTATAGAACCTTGTTTTCTCCAATAAGACTTATGAAATGGTCTAAGTGACAAGTCAGGGAAGTCCTCATGGGAAACTACACATGCCAGCACCATGTACCCCTGAGCAGTTGGCTGGATGTTTTTAACACTCCTGAATATAAAAAGTTATCAGGGTGGGCATGAGACCCAAAAGGTCATAGTTATTTCTAAAGTTACACACTCCTGTTTCACTGGATGATTCTTTTGGTTTTGCTCAGGTGAAATATATGACAAAGCATGAATCTCTCACTTTTGGATGACTTTTGTAAACTCCAACTAGACTCTACAAGTTAAACACAAGGGTATTTACCTTGAGTAAATACAGGGCGACTTTTTTCAGAAGTCTTAGCATGTCCACTTTTTACCATCCAGGCCAGATTCATTACAGTAAAATATAAGGATATGGACTTTCCTCAGGTAGTACAGTAGGTTTACTTCAGGATCAGCATTCTTCTCTACAACCTACATTATGAAACGAGAAAAGGGATTTTAGGAAGATAGTACCAACATGTTAGGGCAACTCTAACCATTGTTTTGGGGAAGTTTTTGACAGATGGTAGTTTCACAGGGGGAAAAAGATAACAAAGGAAAACTTTCTAACACTTGGAACCAATTTTAAAGAAATTATGGCATATTATTTCAACATCTCTGAATTTTCCCATATATATGACAATTATAAATTCTGGATTGCTTTTCCTTATAGTCACCCAGAGAGGGCCCAAATGGGAAAACAGATACATAGATTCCAAAATCGACTCAGATAACTTGTGGCCATAGGAAGTCACAGAAAAGGTTAGCCAGAGATTTCTTAATGGAGTCATGGGGTATATGTTACAAAGGGAGCCCCTCCTGTTCCCATACCCTGCTCCCAGCCCCCTAGTGAAATGGAGGTGCCACTAAGCAAAGGACGAGCAGACGGGAGCATGAATCTGGCTCTGCCTCTCATGTCGCACTCCTGGCTGTTACTGCCAATAGAAAGAAGCTGGCACATGAGATGAAAACCGTCTGCTTTTGCTGGCCCAGACAGCTTTTCTGCTAGGTATAGTCAGGCGAGATTAGAGAGAATGGAAGAGAAACTTACAAGGAAGTGTAGCAATGAACCCGAAACAGAGGACATTGTTCCATTAAAAGTGTTTTTTACTGTTATCACCCTAGAAAAAGGCAACAAACCACATTATTCTTCATATGCTGCCTATTTCCAAAATTTCTAAGTCCTTAGAAGATTTACTCAGCTAGAGATGAGCTCATCAGCCCTCCACTAGGAATCTTAGCATGAGGAGGAGGCTAAGTATAGTGGCATCTCAGAAACCTTGCTGCTCTGAGCTCACTGTTTCTGTAGCTGAGAGTGTCTACAAATGCCCCCCAGGAGAGACTTCACCTAGGCATTTGGTAGGGCAGACTTCAAGGGGCTGGTCCCCTCGACAGTGATGTGATGTGCAGGAAAGGGGAGACTCTAGGCTTCAGGATGAACAGGCTCAGTCCCACCCCTGAGCCCCGTGAGCAGCAGTGGCCCTGATGACACAGGGTGGAAACGGTCACCCTGCCCCTGCCTCCCTCCTCCGCCACACACGAAGACTCATCATGAGACCAACATAGCCAAAATGCACAGTTCATGGAGCTCCCCCTTCCTTTTGGGAATCCTCTCCTTTCTAATACCTGAGCCAAACCTGAAGGTGCTTAAAATAAAAGGGAGTATGCTAAAAAAAAAAAAAAAAGAAAAAAAAAAAAAGAAACAAAGCATTATAGTTAGCTTTGCTTTGACACCCTAATGTGTGGCAATGGAAATTATCTCCAAAGGTGGGAGCAAGATAGGGGATAGGGAGTGATGGTGGGCAAGCCAGGACTAATATAACTTCCTCCTGTTTCCTCTATAACGGGGAAACCCAGACTGACGACACTATTCTGTGGTATAAAGACATTGATATACCTGAGACAACATTCCAGATAAATAGTAAACCCTCCCCAACCTCTTTAGATGCCCAGTGAGTGCAACACTTGATTTAATGCTTTCTCCTTCAATCATGACAAGGTCTGCTCAGGTTCCAAATGAGGGAAAAGGCAAGATTAGACTTTGGGAAATTAATTAAAGACTGCCAAATGCAGTTCTGACATATCAGATATATGGTATCTGAGATTTCAAAATATATTTGGTATGGTATTTCAAAAAATATTTCAGTAATCATATGAGAAATAGTGGTCATACCAATAGCTGTGCTCACAAAATTGTATGGGTACATCATTTCCTCCAGTAATTTATAGACACTTAGGAAAAAAATCCCTTTTTAGTAAGCATATGAAAACAGGGAAAACCTCACCAGTAACTGAGATGCAAGCGAAACCCCCGAGACACCCTGCCCATTAGATTAGCAAACCTTAGGAAGCATGATTATAGCAAGTTTTGGCACACTAAAGATTGGCAAATCATCTACAGGCAAGGAAACAGCACCTGTCATGCAATGAACTGTGGGAAAAGGAACTTGTGCAGGATTCTGGAAAGCCACCTAGAAGGACCTCTGAAAGCAGCGTGGTACAAGCTCACTCAAAGATTCTCTTGCCAGTGTTGGTGAGGAGACACGTCGTAGGATGTTCACTGCAGCATTTCTCGGGGTAGTGGGGAATTGGAAGCATCCTATGTGTCTATCGCTAGGGTCCTGGATAAGCAGAGTGAAGGATGTGCAGTCTGGAAAACTAGCATGCAGAAGTCTCAGGTTTTCAAAGAGCAACATGGATAAATCTCAAAACGGTGGTGTCACAAAAGGGAATTTATAAGTCACAATACCACTTGAGTAAGAACACACACACACACACACACACTCCTGCACAATACCACACAGGCCAAGCACTGTATATTTCTAAGATACATCTATATTTCTAAATAACTATATAGAAAGTAGATGGGAAGGACATATATATAAAATGCACAGAGTAGATGCTTATGGGGGAAAGAAATAAAGAGACAATAGGACATAAAAAGAAAGAAAGAAAAAAGAAAACAAAAGAGGAGTCTTGTCCAGACTGTGGGGATGGAATGCCATGGCCAGAGGTGAGTGTGCTTTGCTCAGCTCTGTGCCGGTGGGTCTAAAGGAAGGAAAAACAACCGCAAAAATAACAAAACCAATTTCTACAAAGAGGTGTATAATTTCCCCCCTTTGGCCATCAGTAACTTGTCTTAGAAATCTTTAAGATAGAGAAGGGTAAAAAGAGCAAAATATCATCTGTGTTTGCAAAAGACTGAAGACCTGGAGAAGGAATAATCATGCTAATGTAATATTAAGGGAGAAATGGTTTTATTCCAACAAAGGAAAAGCAGCAAAGTCTATTTACCTCACACTCAGAGTAAGTTCTTAGCTTCTGAATTACTACTAATTGTTACTCACCAATCATCTTTCTGACGTTCAGTCATTCAAGGTCCTGACCTATTGCTAAACCCAGACTTTTTTCGTTCTTTTCTTTCTCTGTTGTTTAGTTCAAAGGCTTCCTAAAAATGATGTTTCCCTGCTATTTGACAAGCCAAAATCCCAAGAATTCTTGCCTTCATTGAAGTTGTGTTTCTTTCTTTAGGGAAGAACATCAGTAATCTAAAATAACTGAAACTTGAGAAGCATTAGCAACAAATGACTGTCCAAACTAATTTTTCATTTTAATACTTAACTAGTTTTTTTCTCTAATTGTCCCAAGGCACCTCAAACTTCCCATGTATTCATTTTGCTCATTAAAGTACAGGGTTGAGAACAACTGGCCCAGGCTAAGCATTAGAGCCGCCACATCTCTTCTGAAGAGAAGGCAGCTTACTGAGTAGTCCGTGTTTCAGACAGAGTGGCCTCTGCCTCTAGGTTGATTCATCAGCCTGAGGTGATTAAAGCAAAACAAAATCATTCTTTGCTACTGTTATCCTCAATGTCATATAGGCCTTCTATTAAAATAGAATTGGTGAACTCAAATAGAGCTAATATCCAAAAAAAAGGGGGAGAATGACAGTTTTTCGTGCCTGTGGCAGAACTGATTTTGTAACATAACAAAGAGAGTCCCTTACTGATTCCAAAAGAAACTATTCCTTAATATTGTGCACCAAATCCTGAACTAATGATCAATGTTCAAGTTCATATTATGATAGCTGACTTGAAAAAGGAGAGAGAATAAAGATACAACAAGTAGCACTGCAGTAAAAGAAAAAAAGCTTGGCTTTTGTCCCTGGTATACAAAAATTCACATTAATCCTCTCATAAACTTACCTTTCTTCCATTCACAAAAAAAATCAGTTCATCAGAATTGGGAACAGAAGCCATCATACCAGGAAAAGAATGCCTCCACCAGAATAGAGGTTTGTCTGTCTGTTCTCAAGAGCAGATATATTAGAGCAAAAACCTGGGTAACCATTAGTCTTGCCCGCTGCGTGGGGTGATTTATAGCCACGCTGCCACGTGAGAAGCACCAACCAGGGCTCTCTGCCCACTCTGCCCGCAGGGACTTGGAGTGGTTCCTGGCAGCGCCCTGTGTTCTCCTTTCCTACAAATTAAGTCAGTGTCTTTGCCCATCCCTTTTGGAGTCTGACTGGTTTCCCCAGGGTAATGTGTTTAAAGCCAGATAAAAATTGAGTTTTAAACAGGCTGTTATCTGGCCAAGTCATCAATCAACAGTGCTATTAAACCTCATAAAACTTTCTTTCTTTGATTTTTCAAAATCAAAAGATCTTTGATTTTTCCTATGCAGAGGGAAGATTCTACCACACATAGAACTAAAGACTTCATAAAATGTATTGTTCAAACTCAACTATAACAACATGCGAGTTTATTCTCCTTCCTTAATCTTTTTTTGTACTCACCTTTCTTCAAATTTAAGGGTTCACGACATCAAACTACCTAAACCCATAAACATGTACAGAGGTTTGCCATGCTCCCATCTGTTCTCAGGGCTTCATCCTTCAACAGCTTGGTGAACTACTGTCATCTTTGATTTAGAGACAAATGAATGGAAGCACAGAGATATTGGACAACTTGCCCAGTGTCACACAGGCAATGGGTGGCAGAGTTGCTCCAGAGTCTGTGCCTTTCATCTCCTTCCTGTGCTCCACATGGAAACCTGGCAGGAAATGAGGCTGGAGAACAGGCACTCCTGAGTACGTAGGGAGGTCTTGTAGGCCTATTAAGGCTTATGCGGAGTCTTCTAAATATAATGGGAAGCCACTGGAGGGTTTTGAGGAGGGGATGACAGGATCAGATTCAAGTTTTAAAAAGACTGCTTTGGCTGCTTTGCAGAGAATGAAAGGTAGGAGCCAGATTGGAAGAAGAGAGAGGATTAGAAGTTATACAGTGGTGCAGTCAAGAGATGGTGAGGCTAGGACAAGGATGACAGTGGGGAGATGGGTAAGAAGGGGTCAGATTTGCTGACAGACTGGATGTAAGGTATTGGGGGGGCTGAGTCAAGGATGTCTCCACAGCTTTTGGGTTGGGCAGGTGGATGAGGCTATCGTAAGTTCTGTTTGGACATGTTAAGTTTGGAAAACCTAAAAAACATGCAAATGGAGATGGTGAGTGGGTTGTTGGATACTCAAAACTGGTTTTGGGGTTTTTTTTTGTCTTGAAGAGAGGGAGGACTTCAGATTTGGGGCAGAATTTCACCTCTAAGACTCCAATCCAGTCTTCCTTTAAATACTAAGTTCTGACCTCACCAACTGAGCAGTATGCCTACACACTCCCCTGCCTCACTGCCTTCACAGTTCCCATTCTCATCCTGATTGCTCCTTACCCAAGTAAGGGTCTGAAGGACCAACAGGAGTTTACCAGAACAAAGAAAGGACATGTTTAGCAGACAAAACCACTTGTGTAAAGTCAAGGAAGTCTGAAATTGCATATTATGTTTCAGAGATTTAAAAGTAGTTTTGTTCTTATATATGAATTGCTTGGGAATGAATGACAGAAATAGGAGTATCAAATAGCATCATTCATTCAAAAATATTTGAAAAGATTACTTTCCTCATGGAGCTTAGGGGTGTGTGTGTGTGCACGCGCATATGTGAGTTCTGTGGGAACCTTAAGGCATTAGATAAAATGACATTTATTTCTAACGTGGTGGAAAATAAACTAGAGAGACAAGGTAACTTCAGATGGCAAGCAATGTGATCATTAGGTTAAGTTAATACCAAGTGACTTAGGACACTAGTTTAGTCTTGGGTAGTCAGGGCTAGTGTGTGTTTGACGTGAGTGCTAAAGGTGAGCCCACGCAGAGGCAGCATGGCAGAAGAGCCTCCAGTGGCCCTGAGAAGGAACTGAGGCTAGCATGTTAAAAGGCCCCTGTGGCAGACCGTGAATGGCAGGATGAAGGGAGAGTGAGGGGAGGTCAGAGAGATGGTAGGGGCCAGGACCAGGGGTTTGCAGATTTCTAAGGTGGGAAGGGACGCCACTGGAGACTTCTGAGCGAAGATATAGCATCATGTGATTTGTACTGTATCATCCCACCGTTATTACTGGGAAGAGGATAGCTAGGAGACCAGTTCCGAAATCTTTTCTCTGTTGTCCGTTAGAGGCTGATAAAAAAGCATCAGCCAGGGTGCAGGGTGATGGCAGCAGAGGTGGAGAGAAAGAGGCAGGCTGATACGAATTTTGGATGTAGAACCACGGGGGTGTCTTTAGTTTGAGTTAATTGGACTTCCAAGTGCACATGTCTGCTGGATGTAGGGATCCAAAGGTCAGAGAAGTCCAGACTGAAGCAGCCAATTTATGAATGATCAGCTCATAGATGGTGTAAGCACACTGTGGGGACTATAAAGTACCATAAAAAAAAGTCACATTTCTTGTGGCAAGATATTTGAATGTTAGCTGATGTGCTTCCTCCTGGCCATTGCTTTCCCCATTCTTTAGCTGTAAGTGAGGGCATTCCACATTCCTGGCCTTTGGAGTGGATCCTTATGGCAGGAATAAAAAAATTTTTTTTTTTTTTAAATATAGTCTCAAAAAAGCCATTGAGACTCTTGGCAGAGACACCAGGAACAAAGGCAGGTGAGGCTGTGGACAGGGATGCCAAAGGCAAGTGTCCTTACCCCATGCCTCTGTCCTGAATCTACCACAGAAACTTTGAACTATGGGGTTTCCTCTAATTGAGTGGGACTGAGTTTCTGCTGCCTGGTGGAATGGAGCTTGAGATAGAATTTAAGTCTGTGTCTATATATCTAACTCTGAATTATTCTACATTTGTGTCATAGTCAACCTCATTTAGTACTCACATATATGCCAAGTGAAATGCTACCCTGTATTAGCTCATCTAATCTTCATGCCGATCTTTGAGGTAGGAATAAAATCTCCACTTTACAAATGAGAGATCTGAAGCAGCCAGAGAAGGATACAGTCATGTTTTGTACTCGGAGTCTGTGCTCAATCAAATAATTCTAAAATTTCACACACTTGTTTCCTTTTGTTCCCTCAACACCCTGGTGAGACAGAGAATAATTCAGTTTCCCTGGAATGCTGCATATTTTACTCTAATAGGGCAATAAAGTTTCCACTGCAGATGACTGCAGCTTTTAGTCAGCTGCTTTTATCCATCAAATTTTCAAAAACTCTAAGGTCGGACTCTGGGTGCCTTAGTTTTATCACCGATGGGACATACTTGGTAGAAAGACCCAGTATGACCCTCCTGAGGTGTACTGGCAATTCCAGGTCCAGGCTTTTTTTTTTTTTTTTTTTTTTTTTAATCCAAGCAGATGGATCTGCAGTGTCTCCCTGGTGTGTAGAAATGTGTATATATAGAACACCAGCTGTTCAAGATTTAATAGCACAGAGATCCTTCCAGAGCCCTAGGGTTCTTTAAACATAATATAGTGATGTAGTCACTCCTACTATGTGAGAATGGACAATTATACCTGGGAGTGATAGTTCTTGAGTTCCTTGCTCAAAGACATAAAACTGGACATCTCATTGTCTGGGCGGGAAGTCTCATTCTCCACAGAAACACAGGCTGTGCTCAGAGCTCAGCTGCCTTGCTTCCCAGAGACCTCATCCAGGAATCATACTCTCCAGTCAGAAAGTACCAGTAACAGATCAAACACCCAGGCAGAAATAAAGCTCCTTGGGACAGAACTGTCTAAAAGGTACTGCTTCCCTCCAACATTTCTGTAGCTTTGGTCTATCATTTAGAACCTGTACTTGATTTTGTTTTTGAATTCTGGTTCATCTACAAAATGGAGCCCTCAGTTCTGCCATCAAGTGGCTAGCCCAGAGTTCCACAGCATTCTTCTGCCATGCAGTTATCTACTCCAGGAACTAAAACTTTCCCGTGGAGGGCTGGACAACATTGTCATTTTCTTCTGGTAAAAAGCAGACTCCTGCAACAATTCTCTGTGGATGTGTCAGAGCCAAGAGAGCAGGCACTTCACCTACCCCTGCTCCTGCCTCTCCTGCCTCTCTGCCGCTGGTCTCCGCAAAGGGCATTTCTGCTGGTACTTTCCATATTGACGTTGTAACAAAATAGGTCATTTTTAAGGCTTTTAGCTTTTGCAGTTGTGGCAGGCAGGGCAAAGCTTTTCAGAAGTGCTGTGATGAGTTAAAGATTTCAACGAACAGTTTTTAAGAGATACAGATATTTTTGGTTACCAGACAATATTCCTTAGTGCTGCTTGGTACACAGATCCATGGGAACAGGAAATCTATCAGTATGCAAATCCGGTCATCTAGAAGCAGAACACTTATTTGTATCCTAGTGTACTTTGTTGAAGAGACAAGCAGCAGGTTCCATTGGGTGGACCCTATGAGAGTAACACTGTTATTGGCACTTTTCAGCTCAAGTCCCCCTCCACTTCCTCCTTTATCTCAGGACCCCCCCACCTGCAATTCCTGGATTCTGCCCTCTGCTGGGCTGATGTATCCCAGTTTAGGGGTCCACGAAAATGTTTGCCTTTTAAAATCAGAAGAAAAAAATGAATATAAATGAGGCTGGATTGTACTTACGTACTGATATAGTTGTAAAATACAATTTCAATATTTATGGAGGAAAGAGTTTACAAAGGTAAAAGCCCCCCAAACAGGTTGCACCCTGCATGGCCTCCCCCGATCGCAGGCCTACTGTGATCTGTTGGAGCATGTTGAATTCAGGGTTGAAATATTTGCAACACTTGTCCTCAGATCTAAGCCAAATTCCCCAACTTTGCTTTTAATAAAATCTGCACAATAATTTGATCTTCCTCTAACTTCTCTATCTACTGCCCGATTGTCCTGCATCCAGGTGACCTCTTTAAACTCTGGCACACCAGCACAATCACTTCTCTGCCCACATTCCCAGCTGCTTATTTCATTGGGTCAAACCCACTGTTTTTCACAAACTTCTGAGGTTATTCCTGACCTTTTCAATCAACAGAATTTAATCCACATAAAAGTTTTACTACTTGGGGAGCTCTACTTCTTATGGACTCCTGTGATCTGCGTGTCATTCTGTAGCATATAGAGCCAGACAGATGTATTTTCGGACTCCATCCACCAAAGGGCTCATTGTATATGGTTGTGCTCACCATAGCCTTGACTCTAATGGCCAGGCCATAAGTCTCTCAAATGCACTTCCCTTTTCCATTTTAGTCCCCCAAACCTGTTTTCCACAGTGCAGCTGGAATGCTCCATTCAAAACACAAATCTGAATATGTCAATGTCAGTTGTGTGTGCCTAAAGTCTTTCCGTGACTTGCCCTGTGTTCAAGAAAAAACAAAGATGCGAACATGGCCCAGGTGGTCTGAGGGTCTGGCCCTGCTCCACGCAGATTCTCCATCCCACAGACATGCTCCTAGCACAGGTGTCCCCATTCTTGGGCCACAGTCCTCATCCTCCATCCCAGGGCCTTCAAGCCTGCTATCCCTCCAGCAGCACATCTGCTGCAATTCTTTCCCCAGGAACATATCTTATCATTCAAGGCATGGCCCTACCACTGTTCTCTCGGGAAGCTGTCTGACCCCCAAATCTAAAAGCCCCTAAAATTATTTTCACTGACCACTTTGTATTTCTCTGGGGCACTTATCAAAGCTTGCAATGATATTTGAATGATTCCTTGTTTAATGCCAGCCTCTCCTATTGCATCATAGAGCCCACATTTGTCTTGTTAACCAGGTGTTTCCAATGTCTGGCACTTAAATATTTTTTAAAAGAATGACTGAGTCCATACTATAATGAGATCTTTATAGTAAACATTTTAGAGTGGGTCTGCTATTGCGGTCTTGTTCTTCCTCACTGAAGAACTGATGATAAGCCTATGCAGTGTGGCTGAGAATAATCTGCATTCTTTCTGGACCCTCTTCTGGGTGATCTATGCTGTTCCTGTCCTTCTCGGAGTCCCATTCTATTTCAGGACTCACAGTGCTCGCCAGACAGTTCTTCCCCTTTTTGCTTTTGCATTTGTTTAAAAAAAAAAAGTCATGAAGTATGAAATCCCCATCAGTGATTTCTAGTGCAGTCTTGGCATCTCTCTGATTAGCTTTGCATCTTTCCGGATGTCTGTTTAACTTTCTAATGAAAGGACTTCCTGTGGCTGTGGTTTTGTTTAACTTGAGCATCCCGTATCTGTGTTCTCTTTGGTAGCTTCATTCTCTCTGCAGGACCGGCACCGTCTGTATGACTGCACAGTGGTGAAGGCATCTGGATTCTGGAATAACAATAAGAGTTCATTTGTATTGAGTGCTTAGTGCCCTGGTCTAAGTATTAACCCATTTAATCTTCAAATCAAATTAATGAGGCAAAGACTATTATAATTGCCCATTTATAGATCAGAAAAACCAAGACATGAGACTTTAACGAACTTGCCCAAGGTCACACTCTAATAAATAGTCTGGCCAGGATTCAACCCTAGGCCACCTGGCTCCAGACTCCTGGCTGGTCACTACTAAGTACCAGGGCCTCCCTAGCGACTTGTGAATGTTATATTTCTGGGTCGCTTCATTAATCAAACCTGTCAATCAAAGAAATCATTAGGGAGTGGCTCAGGGAACCCATCTTCTCTTCCGCTCCTTTGGTGACTTCGGAACTGCAGATATATGGTGGGTATATGGAATTTTCTTCTGGCAGGGAAGGAACTGCTGCCTTGGCCAGTCACTCTCACATGGAAGAAGTTGCTTTCTGCTCAGCAAAAAGAATTGGCATACTGATATGGGATGAAAATAAGTCAGTTGTTTAGAAGCTGATGATGACCTTTTGTGTTTATCATATGGCACAGTATTGGCCTAACAGGAACTCAAAAAGACTGCTGAGTGAAGAAAATAACACAAGTGGGATGGGTTCCTCAGTTTGGGTTCCTGGCTCATTTTCTGTGTTTAAGTCCATTCTGAGAATTTAATGGCAGATACAGAAATAATTAAATTCACCCAAGAACCTAAAAGATCAAGGGGTAATGCCAGAAAAGGGTTAATATCTTAAGTCTTAAACCATGATTTAATGCTTAAACCATCAGACCATATCAGGTGGTGTCCAGACATTCCTTGCTGGATTTCATGTGCCATCACAACCAAGTAGCAGCTGAATTTTCTCAGAGGACTGTCTTTCCTGTCCATTTCTTCTCATATACTTCCTCCCCTGTATCTGTCTGGTCTCCTGATACTATGGTGCATCATGTACCCTATACAATAATCCAAACCTACTGCCATGCCAGTAACTCTTAAAACGTAGTCCTCTGCTCTGCCTTGGGCACTTTTACTTCCTTTTCTTACCCATGCTTGTTTTATTTTCTCTGCTCATTAGCACGATGCCTCGTGCTTTTGTCCTCCCCGCCCCCCGTCCCAGTTTGTTCCTTATTTCATTTTCTACTCATTTTCCCTTTAAATATTTGTGTTCACAATGCTATCAAATTTGAAATTAAAGATAAAAAAGACACTTAGCCACAGATAATATTTTAATTTTAAATATTTAGGTTCAAAGAAGGAATAAAAACCAAAAATATAGACTTATAACAATAAATGGCAATGAAAAAGTTATATATCAATATCTATGAGATGCAACTAAGATTATATTCAGGGAGAAATTTCTTAACTTCAAATGTTTTTATTTTTAACATAGAATGGTTAAAAATTAAAGAACTAAATTTTCAACTCTAGAAAGTAGAAAAGAAAAATAAATCAAGACAAAGTAGATATATACAAAAGTAGATGTAACAATGACAAAAGCAGAAAAAATATTTAGAAAATGAGAAAAGAGAATGGATAAATAAAACCAAATCTTTTTTTTTTGGAAATCTAATAATCTAAATATCTAATAAGTATTTTAAAATGAGAAAATTCAAATAAACACAATTAGGAGGAAGAACTACGATATAACCATTATGTTCAACTTCATGCTAGAAGTATGCATTGCTCATACTACTAAAAATTTAGAACAAATGCACTTCAATGGAAAAAACAGCTGACTATGATATGTAGTTACTATGAAAAACAATTTAGCCATTAATAATAATCAACATTTTTATAAACAAGATGTGAAGGGCTCTGGTCCAGGATTAAGCCTGGCAAGGGGGGTTCCTAGAGTCTTCTCTTCCTGTGTTCAACCTGCTGACTTTAGCCGCTTCACCACAGATTTTCCTATGTTCTTCTCTGATGGTGTCCTTAGTCTCCCTACAGTATTAAAAGTTCCTTCATCATCAAATCCAGCAAATCTTCTACTTTTTAAACAACTTGGCAGTCAGTTAATGTTTACTTCTGAGGGGTTTATATGTATGTGTATGTTTATAACATACAAGGCATAGTCCATGCCCTTAAGAATCTGACAGCTGTATATAATGGTTCAGAAAAATGACAAAGCAAGAATTTATTAAGTACTCCAAAGCAAACTAGCTCTGAGGCTTCAGGTAGGTGGAGCATATGAAAATGCTTTGTAAACTGGAAAGTGGCATGCAAATACAAGTACTTATTATATTTGTTATGGTTTTCCTTGTTATAATTCCAAGAAAAACTCCTGACAACCTGCACAGTATGTAAACTGCTTCCCTAATTTCAAACTCCCACTTAGCCTGCCATCCTCTTCACCCTTCATAGAACCCACATATGAGCTGCCCCAGTGTTGAAAACGATGGATGCGGAAGAAGTACCCCTGAAAGAAAAAGGTGAAAAGGAATGAGTGGGAATTCAAAAAGGACTTAATGAGTTGAGTGGGTGTACGGCAATGCCATTTGCAAAACCAGTTTGTTTGTACATATAAAAATTGGACAAAAAGAAGTTTGATGTTTTGTACTATTTAGTATCTGAAAGTTTATGTTAGAATATTCCAGATTGGACTTTTTTTTAAACGTGCTTTCGATGAATTAAAAATATTATGTGTTCATGCCTTTTGAACTTAACCCGTAAGTATATTGGCTACAATTATTTGGCCATTCTCACCTTAACATAGTACATTTATTTTAGTAGTTAATGCAAAAAATCTTCATTTTAAGCACACATGTAGGGAAAAAAATTCAGTGAACAGAATTAGGCTAAACATTACGGTGTTGAAGTTAATGGTGGCAAATACTTCCACAGATTTTATTTAATTATTTTCATATTTCCTTCACATTCCTCTCCGAAAATCATATTAGGAGGGGACTCTGCTTTATCCAACATTTTATTGACAGAATTAATGATTCTTTAATAACTGACAGCCCTAGAAAGTCAACTTGTGCACTAAAATAAACAAGAATTTGCTTTGGATTACCACTTTGCATGGATTATCACTTATTATACTCTGGACTACAGATTAATGATAAAAGCACAATAAAAATTATTTTTAGCCATAGCATCTTAAATAAGAAGCTCCACAAATAGCAAGCAAACACAAAAGCTTTTCTGTTCTTCCATTTTTCCTAAGAATAGAAATGCATAGAAATACCATCCACATTTGGAAAAAAAATCCCCATAGGAACATAATTGCTAATACATAATAACTGATTGTTACCTGACATTTTAAAAAATATGTAAATGTGAAAATTGTGTAAATACGAAAAACAAATATTATGAGTTGCCCTAATTTTCTGTATATTTGAGATGAAAATGTTTACACTAATGACCTGTCCTGTGTTTAAGTCATTCAGAAAATCACCTTTTGTTCTCAAGCCCCAAATATTAGGCAATAGCATTTAAAATCAATTCATGGCACCTAAAAGAAAAATTCAGAAGACAAGGAATATGACTTAAAAGCAGTAAAAAAAAAAAAAAAAAAATTAAATAATCCACTATAATTAATTACAGAAAAATTTCTTTTTATTTATTTTTAAAGATTTTATTTATTTAAGAGAGTGTGAAAGACAGAGAGAGAGAGAGCAAGAGACGGGGGAGGGGGTAGACAGAGGGAGAAGCGGGCCTCCTGCTGAGGAGGGAGCCTCACATGGGGCTCAATCTAGAGACTCCAGGATCATGGCCGGAGCCAAAGGCAGATGCTTAACCGACTAAGCCACCCAGGCACCCAAAAATTTCTCTTTGGAAATATTTCACCCATTTTTCAACTTGTGTAAGTTTATTTTCTCTCTTTCCAAACAGGTATTTGTGATTTTTGTGGATAAATTAAAAGGATTCCTAAATTCTTTGACATACTATACAGCAGAGATTAAATGTACAAATACTTACTGTAGCTAAAAGGAGATTGTTTTTTATTTATTTGACAGATAGAGATCACAAGTAGGCAGAGAGGCAGTCAGAGAGAGGAGGAAGCAGGCTCCCTGCAGAGCAGAAAGCCCGATGCGGGGTTCGATCCCAGGACCCCGGGGTCATGACCTGAGCTGAAGGCAGAGGCTTAACCCACTGAGACACCCAGGCGCCCCGAGGAGATTGTTTTTTATTATAGCAGTAAAGACAGGGAATCAACAGGCTCAAATCATGACAAACACACTTATTTAAAAATTCTCTTCTATGTTTGATCTTTTCTTTCAGGTCTTTTGACATTAGTATCAATTTATGAGGTTCTTATTAGAATGAGCAAACTTCAAGCACTTCAGAAGCAAAAATTCTTGAGTTTAAATTCTTAAAATTTAAAAAATTCTTGACTTTTATCAAAACTGAAACAAAGAATTATGAAGTGTAGGTCTTCAGGTACATCATATTTACTCATTGATTATTCAAAATATGTAGAGCTTCTTTTAAAAATAGTATATAAAAGGGAAAGCCTCATAAAATCTTGTGATTTTTCTTCCCTCATGTGTGCTTGTTTGTAAGTTTAAAATCAGTTATTTTGGGGCGCCTGAGTGGTTCAGTCAGTTAAGTGTCTGACTCTTGGTTTTAGCTCAGGTCATGAGATCAGCCCCAAGTGGGGCTCCCTGCTCAGTGGGGAGTCTGCTCCCCTGTCTCCCCTGCTCAAGTGTGGTCTCTGTTTTTGTCTCTCTCTCCCTCTCCTCTAAAATAAATCTTGGGAAGTTGATTAAGCATGTGCCTTAGGCTCAGGTCATGATCCCAGGGTCCTGGGATTGAGTACCACATGGGGCTCACTTCTCCCTCTGTCTGTCCTTCCCCCTGCTTTGGACATGCTCTCTGAAATATATATAAATAAATTAAAAAAAATCTTTAAAAAAATAAAATTCAGTTATTTTTTTTTTCCCCTTTAAGGAGAGATAAAGTAAAGCAAAAGCAAAAGCAAATTAGCATAAAGTCCTCTTGAGTTTAAAAAAGCTCATCTTTTTCTGGCTTCCAAAAAACCAAAACACAAATGTAGTCTTTAAAAACACGTAGTCACTGGAGAGATATGGAAACTGAAGAAGGATTTGGTATGGAACAGGTGCAAAAAGCTAAACACAAGTAAAACAACTTACACTTAAGCTATCAAATTCTTCCTTTACCAGTATTTTATCTAAATAAGGGAAGATTTACAGACGGATAACTAAAATTCACTAATATCTGGCAGGGTCAGAATTTACCTAAAATGTAGGCTTGTATTTATTGCACAGAATTTCCTGAAATTTTTCATTACTTGTCCGTTCATTATAAACTAAAAGCACAAGATGATGTCTTTATAGCATAGTTTTAAAAGACATTTTCCTGGATTTCAATTTTTCCTTTATATAGGATGCAAAGGAGCATGACAAAAGTCATTCAGAAAGGGCCTTTTTCAAGGTTAGTCACCTGAACTTAGTTCCCTGGGGTCATTAAATTTAAAGCAGACATAATAAGTTCGCGAAGTTTTGGCTGATGAGCCTCTCAGCTTTCCCCATTTTGTCCATGACAATCGTGTGCTGTTTCTTTTCTGGGGATCCACGCCAAAAATTCTAAGGAGATACACAAAGATCAGAATTTTGCCGCCCAGGTTCAACACCTGCCGGCACAGAAGAGAGCGAAACCTGAATCCTGGCTCTTCAGAGCGGCAGGCGGAGACACCGGCCACGTGGTTCATCGTCTCGAGCTACAAAAATCAAGCTCCCAACTGAAGTGGCACATTGGTTCGATCTGGGCCCCACAGCGGTACTCACCCTCCCGGGCGGCTCCTCCGGCACTCCGGGCCACTCCCCCCGCGTCCTTCTGCACTGCGTGCCCCGGTCCGGCCCGCCACCTCCTTCTGCCCAGGGCCGAGCAAACCGACACACTGGAAACGAGGACAGCCCTTCTGCAAGAGCGAGATACCTGGTCCAGCATTCTCGGGGAGGCCGGAGCCCTCGTACTAAAATCCCCAAACGAACACGGCACGTTGCCATCCTTGCTCCGTCTCAAGAGACACACACCTGTTCCGCATCCTTAAAACAAACGAACTGCGCGGAGTTTCTGAGAAGTTCAACAAAGGGGCTCCAGACCCATCAAGGTTTCTGAAGCTGTTTCAGGAACGATTCTTCACACAATGGGTTCCTTGGGCCCCTGCCGCGCAGTATTTCGGAGAAAAGACCCCGAAGGGCCTAAACTAATCTGGCTTAAAGACTGTGCACAGGAAAAACGCCAGACTTTCGCCTCGCGGTCGTGGGCCTCAAGACGCCGGCCCCGGGGGCTCTCCACGAGCAGGTCCCGGGGACCGGCACTGAGGAGCGGCCGCGGCTACGCCCCGTTGTGGTCACCAGGTCGTGGTCCCTGCGCGGGCAGGGCTGGTGGGGCGCGGGTCTCCGGGCCAGCTCGGTGAGGACTCGGCGCTGCGAGGTCAATGGCGCCCGCTGCGCGACCGTAACTGCCGCGGGCTCCTCACGTGGCGCGCGGGGCACGTGGGCGCGGCCCGGCCTCCACGTGCGGGGCCCCCTCCCCTTCCGGCGCTCGCGGCGTCGGCCTCGAGGGTCCGCCCCCCCCCCGCGTGGGCGTGGTGGGCGGGGCTGCCCGCCCCGGACCCGACGGAAAGAGCGGAATGTTGGGAGATTCGCGCGGCCGCAGCCAGGCATCCGCTGAGCGAGGCGGGAACGTTTCTCCGCACGTGGGGATCCGCGGCTTCACGAGGTGCACGGCCTGGCTGGGCTCCGACTGCTGGGCAGCATGGGGGGGGGGGGTTGGGCACCCGGAGGATCTGGGGCGGAATGACCGGTTGCCGTTGTGGTAGCCTGGCGGGTGTGGTAAGAGCAGGGGACGGTGAGAGCCGGGAGAGGGGGCTTCCAGGCTCCGTCCAGGCCCCGAGCACCCCTGGAACGGGGGGCACGTTCACAGAGGCTTCCCGCAGCAGTTCGGAGTGCCTTCCTCCACTCCGGGGTTGTTCTGATTGCCTGCTTTGAGGCCGAAGGAGGAGAGGTTCTTTAAGTAGGGCTGTGTGAGTAGGTGGGGGCATCGAGTAAGGGAAGGGACTTTTCAGGGCCTTTAAAGTCTTGCTAATGGTACCCCCCCCCCCAGCCCCCATTCCCCTCTGGCGGACGTGGCAGTGCCAAGGGTGCGTTGTGAGTGTGTGCACAGAGACTCAGCACTTTACATCCTTAGTTTCAAGGCATTTAGTGCTTCTGCCCCTGCTTCTACCCTCACGTACTCGTTCCCTGAACCGTCCTTGATTCACTCCTTCCTCTCTCTTTCCTTTTATTTTCTGCTCGCTCTTCCCCGCTACCTTTTTCTACCTTCTCTGCCGTTTCACCCTTGGGGGAGTTTGAACCTGTCTCCGGGCTCTTGATTACTGATCGCACGCGTGACTCGTAAATCTGTCTGTAGCCTGGACCTCTTGCCAATTCCGAATTAACTGTCTAGTAAATCCGTTGGCTGACAGCCAGGCTATAAATCTAAAATCAAATTCACGTTTCCTTTGAAAGCACTTTCTATTCCTGTGTTGCCTGTTTCTTCCTCCTCCTCCTCCCACTCCCTCTCTCCCTCCCCCATCCCTCCTCACTCTCCTTTTTTTTTTTTTTTTTAAGATTTTATTTATTCACTTGACAGAGACCATAAGTAGGCAGAGAGAGAGGAGGAAGCAAGCACCCTGCTGAGCAGAGAGCCCGAGGCGGTGCTTGATCCCAGGACCCTGAGATCATGACCTGAGTCTAAGGCAGAGGCCCAACCCACTAAGCCAGCAAGGCGCCCCCTTCCTCCCTCTCCTTATTCCCCCCTCCCCAGCTGCTTCAGCCTTGCCTACCCCATCCTGTCAGAGGGCAGGGACTGTTGCTTGAATCTCTCTGTTCCCACCAGCGCTGTTGGTGCTCAAGCCTTTGTCACCTCTTGACTATCACAGTAGTGTAGGGGAGGAAAACTTTTCCCTTTTTCTCTTCTAGGTTCTTGGGCTGGTCAAATAATTTAAACAGGACATTACCAGGAAAAGGCAAATTTTAATTTCAAATGTATGGGAGCTGATAGAAATATGAGACTCAGAGAAATGATCAAAGAAGGCAGGCTTTTATAGCTTTTAGATGAGGAAATTTGTGAAGAGTTAAGACGCAGAAGTTTGGACTTGAGGTAACAAATTAATGAAGAGGTAACAAGGTTTCTTTGTTTACACAGGATTCTCAGCCCCGAATTCCCTATCTCTGGTGATAAGGATGCGTTCTACCCTCCAGGTGCAGAGAGTGTACCCTTCGCATGAAAAATCTGTTTCCTGCTTTTAGGTGTACAGAGGACGGTCAGTGTGACACATTTTGGGGCAGCCTGCTCTGGACTCCATCAGTAGCTTCCCAACTGTTATCTCCTGTGTTAATTCATGCTATACCTTCCAGCAGATTAAGTCATCCTTATGCCATTTCCTTGATAAAAACCATCAGAAGTCTTCACTGTTGAAAGAAGAAAATCTGAACTGTTGACTTATAGTTAAGAATATCTGTGATCTGATCCAAACTAGTTTTCCAGTTTTTCTTTCTGGATTTTTCCCTTTTCATAGTCTACTCTCCAGCCAAACCAGATTATCTTGCTGTGGTAATTATCTGAATCTTGTCTGACCTCCGTCCTTCGCTTCTGCATTTTCCTTCATCTGGAATTCCTTTTATTTTGTGTCCCTTTTTCTAGATCTTCCCAGATAACCAGGATGTTACCTCCTCGCCTTCCACAGGACTAGATTTGGGCTGCATCTGGCACACTTTTATCCTTGCATTTCTTTCATTATAAGACCATATATAGTTAAATTGTAAGCCCCATGAGGCGGGATCAGGGATTTATTTTTACCATTCTTTAGATGCCTGGCCACAACTTTTAGTTGCTCCCTAAAATTTTGTTGAATAACTACATTATTCGTTGAGGTGATGCATCTCAGCCTGCTCTCTGCTCCCCTCTTTTGCCTTAGATCCTGAAGAAGGAGCCTAGCAGTTTAAACCAAAAGCAATGCAATTATTAATCGGTTGCCACATACCTTACACATCCAGAACTGTAGTTAGTTTTTTCACATGCATCTTAAAATATATTATTTAATCAAGTCATGTTTGAACACTTCTTGGTGGCTAAGGAGGTTTCTGCTGACCCTAGGTTGGAATACTGGGTTATTGTTTATAGCTTCCTGCCAAACCTCAGAGAGCTGTCTTCTGCCATCGTGACTCAGTCAGATGTCCCTTGCTCACTTCTCCATTATGGGGCTGCGGGCTAGAAAAAGCAGAAAACATGAGGAAGCATAAAGGATTGACTGGGGAGTAATACTCATCATCATGACAATCATGGTAATCAGCACTAACCTGTATTGAGTTGTTAACATGTGTGCTGGTCCTGGGTCAAACACTTCTGGGGCACCTGGGTGGCTCAGTGGGTTAAGCCTCTGCCCTCGGCTCAGGTCATGATCTCAGGGTCCTGGGATCGAGCCCTGCATTGGGCTCTCTGCTCAGCAGGGAGCCTGCTTCCTCCTCTCTCTCTGCCTGCCTCTTTGCCTACCTGTGATCTCTGTCAAGTAAGTAAATAAAATCTTAAAAAAAAAAACAACTTCTACAGTTAAGCTCATTTAATACAGGAACTCTAATAGTTAGGTCCTCTATTTTCTCTATTTGACAGATGTGGAAGCTGATGCACAGATAGGTCAAAAACTTGCCCAAGGTCCCACTTACGGCTGATTTAAGGGGCGGAGCTGGGATTTAAACCTGGCCATTGGGTTTTAAAGCCACCATGTCATTCAGTGACGGAGGCAGGACAAATGAGACAGGCTGCCTGTCCCCAAGCTTGCAGTCTAGCCAGGGACAAAGAATTCGAAGCACTCTGAGTGAGAAAACTTCTCTCAGTCCTTGGCGCTCCCTCGGTGTGTGGTCCCTGGCCCTGGAGAGCTTCTATAGTGATCGTCTGTTTCCGTGTCTGTTTCTTCACCAGACTGGCCTCCCTGGGGCCGGGACTTATGTCCTCTGAATGGTTCTCTCTTGGCCCAGCACAGCACCTCACACAGAGCGGCCACACAGACTTCTTTGTGGAAGAGAACCACACTGCTAAATGGTGGTGTTCATAACACAAATGTCACGGGGGGCAGATGTGGGCTGGTCAGTTTGGCGGGGTCCTTGTAATGAAGAACAGTTGGAAGAAAAGCAGGCAGGGACAAGGGGTCCCTACCCCTAAGAGGAAACCCCCTTCGAGAGGTTTTACATCACCCTGGAAGGAGCCCTCCCTCCTTTCCCACATGGTGGGCAGATGACAGAAACCTGATTGGGTGACAGGCACAGGGAGGGTTGAAACAGATTGAAACAGTTTGCCAAGAAGCCCATAAAGACCCCTAGATTTAGAAACTCTGGTGGCAACCCTCTCGATTCCTCTCCCTCTTTGGGAACTTTGTACCATCACTCAATAAACTTTGTTCTACTATCATTCAATAAACCTTGCTTTGCTGCCCACCACTCTTTGATTGACCTCTTCATTCTCTGAAGCGGCGTGACCAAGAACCCCGGGCACCTGAAGAAAAGAAATCCTGCAACAAGGGAAGGTTCAGGGAGGAAGGGCAGCTTGAGAGATGAAGGAGGTTTAGAGATTGTTATAGACCGGGTGTTTGTGTCCCCCCCAGATTTAACTAACTCCCAAGATAACAGTATTAGAAGGTAAGACCCTTGAGGGGTGATTAGTCCATGAGGGTACAACCCACATAAATGGAATTTGTGGGTTTTTTTTTTTTTTTTTTTTAGGTAAAAGAGATCCCAGATAGCTTCCTTGCCCCTTCTACTGTGTGAGGACATAGCGTGACAATGGCTCTCCATGAACCAGGAGGCAATCTTTACTGGACAGCAAATCTGCTGGGACCTTGATGCTGGGCTTCTTAGCCTCCAGAACTGTGAGAAATAAATGTCTGCTCTTTAAGGGTGCGCAGTCTCTGGCACTTGGTTAAAGCAGCCCAAACCGTTGAAGACAGAGATCCTTTTCCTTTGCTGTTTTTTCCTCCTCTCCCATCTCCCAATTCCCTTTCCTCTCCTGTTCTCCTCCTCTTGTTTCCTTGATATCACCTTTAAATTCTGGATCTTATAAATGTTTCTTTTTTAAACAATCAGAGTATTGGTATCCTTCCCTGGCCCCCATGAGCCACTAAATCTCTTCTAACTGCCAGTGCTCCTAAGTCTTCTCTTTTTTCCAGGTCAATATGCAGTGGGGTCTGTCCAGAGCAGAGCTGTCCAGCAGACATGT
Source organism: Mustela nigripes (assembly GCF_022355385.1). NCBI lineage: Eukaryota > Metazoa > Chordata > Mammalia > Carnivora > Mustelidae > Mustela > Mustela nigripes. The sequence continues at coordinate 12,331,791 of NC_081559.1, read as the reverse complement.
AATGTAAGCCACAGATGAAGGCCACATAGATCATTCCAAATTTTCTAGTAGCCACAGTAAAATAATAAAGGGGGTGAATTGAATTTTAATAACGTTCTAATTAACCCAATGTGGTCAATATTAACATTTTGAAATCCAATTGATATAAAATTATTAACAATATTTTCCATTCACTTTTTGTAATGTCTGCAAAATGCAATGTATATTTTGCACCCAGAGCACAGCTCTGTCTGGACTGGCCTCCTTTCAAGGGCTTAGTAGTGCCATGAGGCAGTTTTGGACAGTGCAGGCCTTGAGCCATCAGTGAAGCTTCCCAACTTTTTTCAGGTCTTGCCACTCTTCAGAAGTGACAATATTGTGCAGCACACCTGAGGTGAGTGGAGGAGGTTGACTGTGGCTGAAGGTTGTTACACGGTTGAAAAGATCCAACTGTTCACTTGTCTGCAACCCATTCGAGACCTGGATGGGAAGCACCATTCTTTAGCACCATCCTTTAAAATCCATATTCCCTTCTGATAAATGTAGAAAGATGTTTAGCTCCCTATTTGCAAATTCTCATGGATAACTCATTTTTGGAATGAAAGTGTTCTATTGGACTTGTGAATTTACTTTTTTAAAAAAAGGCATTTAATTAAATTCTATTAATTAGCATATGGTGTATTATTAGTTTCAGAGGTAGGGTTCAGTGATTCCTCAGTTGTGTATAACACCCAGTGCTCGTTACATCACGGGCCCTCCTTATTGCCCATCACCCAGTCGCCCCACCCCCCCACTCTGCTCCAGCAGCCCTCAGTTTGTTCCCCATATTTAAGAATCTCCTATGGTTTGTCTCCCTCTCTGATGACTTCCTATTTTTCCCTCCCTTACTCTATGGTCCTCTGTTTTGTTTCTTAAATTCCACAAAAGAGTGAGATCATTTCAAAATTGTCTTTCTCTGATTGCCTTATTTCGCTAAGCATAATATCCTCTAGTTCCATGCACATCATTGCAAATGGTTAAATTTCATTCTTTTGATGGCTGCGTAGTATTCCATTGTATATATATATATACCACATCTTTATCCATTCATCTGTCGATGGACATCTGGGCTCTTTCCATAGTTTGGCTATTGTGGACTTTGCTGCCATAAACATTCGGGTACACGTGCTTCCTCAGATCACCACATTTGTATCTTTAGGGTAAATGCCCAGTAATGCAGTTGCTGGGTCATAGGGTAGCCCTATTTTCAACTTTTTGAGGAACCTCCATGCTGTTTTCCAGAGTGGCTGCACCAGCTTGCATTCCCACCAACAGTGTAGGAGGGTTCCCCTTTCTCCACATGCTTGCCAACATCTGCTGTTTCCTGAGTGATTAATTTTAGCCATTCTGACTGGTATGAAGTGGTATCTCTCATCGTGGTTTTGATTTATATTTCCCTGATGCCGAGTGATGTGGAGGATTTATTCATGTGCCCATTAGTCACATGTATGTGTTCTTTGGAGAAATGTCTGTTCATGTCTTCTACCCACTTCTTGACTGGATTAATTATTCTTTGGATGTTGAGTTTGATAAGTTCTTTAAAGACAAGCGGCCACTTTTTGCAAGGTAGGAGGTGTGGAGAACTGAATCTCAGGTGATATATCAAAAGATGCACTGCGGGGGGATGGAAGCTCTGTGAATTTACCTTTCAACTAACTATGTTCCCTGTCCCCATGCACGTTAAGCATCTCTGAAGGAGTTGCAAAGAATGAACAAGATGAGGAGGGACCCCCTACCAGGTCTGAAAACCATCACACAGGCCATTTGAATTGGCTCTTCATTGTCCAAGGCGGGGCCAGGCCCCTCTCCCTGCCAATTGCCATCATAGTGTCTGTTACAGTGAGGAGCCCAGAAAACCCCAGACACATTCCTGAATCTCTTTTGGAGGACATTAAAAATTAAAAGGGAGGATTCTTTTTCCTTTTTTAAGATTTTATTTATTTATTCGACAGAGAGATCACAAGTAGGCAGAGAGGCAGGCAGAGAGAGAGAGAGGGAAGCAGGCTCCCTGCTGAGCAGAGAGCCTGAGTCGGGGCTCGATCCCAGGACCCTGGGATCATGACCTGAGCCAAAGGCAAAGGCTTAACCCACTGAGCCACCCAGGAGCCCCAAAAGGGAGGATTTTTAATAAACATACTCTGAGACACTCAGCCTGTGGTGGGGTGGGCACACTGACCTGGTTTAGAAAAGCATCTGAAGGGATCACCCTCCCTTCCATTCCTCAACCAGCCGGCCAGAGACCACTGGAGAGGCACTGAGTGGCTCTCTCTGTCTTGTTCACTGCTCTGTCCTCCGGCCTGGCTCAGCAACTGATTGACGAGGATCCTCCATGAATGTTAGTGGAGTAAACACACCATTGATTAAACATGTGTCAGTCCTCACTGATAGTCCCTGGCCTCGTCTACACCACTGCCTGCCGTGGGCTCATTCTTTTTAAGAGGATGATATTTTCCACTGTCGCTCATGACCAATTCACGGGCAGCTTTGAGATCTGTTGCAGAGCTTGGTTTCGACTGTGGGAACTATCTGGGCCCCAAAGGGGCTCCGTTCGGGAGGAGGGAGCAGTTCAGAAGTTGGCCCAGCTTGCCACATGGAGACCGTCAGCCCCAGCAGCGGATGCCCCAGGGTGGGGCTGGCAAAGCTGGCCAGGTTCAGGGATTATCCAGAGCAGGAACTGAGCTTCTAAAATGTATGGAAGGGAAAAAAAAAAAAAAAAAAAAAAGAATAAAATGTACAGAAGGGCGGCACCTGGGTGGCTCAGTTGTTGGGTGTTTGCCTTTGGCTGGGGTCGTGATCCCGGGATCCTAGGATTGAGCCCCGCGTTGGGCTCACTGCTCCGTGGGAAGCCTGCTTCTCTCTCTCCCATTCACCCTGCTTGTGTTCGCTCTCTTGTTGTCTCTGTCAGATGAAAAATTAAAATCTTTTTAAAAAATTAAAATATAAAATAAAATGTATGGAAGGGGGGCACCTGGATGGTTCAGTTGGTTAAGTGGTTAAGCGTCTACCTTCTGCTCTGGTCAAGATCTCGGGGTCCTGTGATCAAGCCTCACGTCTGACTCGATGGGGAGTCTGCTTCTGCTTCCCCCTCTCCCTCTGCCCCTCCCCTCTACCTGTGCCCTTTCTCAAATAAATAAATAAATCTTTTTAAAAAAAGAACATGAAGGTTTAGAAGCATCTTGCTTCTTGATTACACTTCTAGTCAGGCCAATGCCAGAGGCCTATCTTCTGTACTTCAAATTCAGAAAGTCAGAGACTTTAAAAGGCTTTTCCCAAAACATAAACTTAGAGAACTCTAATAATATTAGAGTCAATGCTTTTTCAAGGTACACATGTCCCTTCCTGGAGATTCAATGTGTCCCCTTGGTGGGTGGGGCCTGCCATTGAGAGTCTCTGGGGTAGATGTCCCAGGGCCTATTCTAATTCTGTTTCTATATGGTATATGGTATATGGTGGATTGTATAAGTTTCTATGTCCTTGTCAATTGCCAATTGCCACTGATGCCCCCGACCTGTCCTCCTTTTCCTGTTAAGGGGTGTTCCTCACTGACCTCTTTCTCTTACCATATAGGCTTCTCCTCTCTGGCTACTCCCTACTCTGGTGATGGAGGCATCCCCAGTGCTGAGTCCTACCCCCACCTCCCAATCCCCACCTTCCTCATCCCCAAGCTCCTCCCCTCTTTGTGTATTGTCCTCTCCAGAGGAAATCTAAGCATCCCAGAACCTGGTCCTCGCTCAGCTGAGTCAGGGACAGTCATTCGCCCTGTCCTCTGTTGAGAGCACTCACTGTCTCCCATCCTGCCTGGCTGTACAGGATGACCCCTGAACAAGGGTTTCCAGGCAGTGGGGTGAAAGCCAGGCCCCACTTCGCTCCCAGGCACATCCACCTGGAGAAAGGGAAACTTTTCCTCCTGTACCCAAAGATGATCTGTGGGTTAGAGCAGCCCTACAGGGGCGGCCAGACCCTCCTCGGCCCTGCCCGGATAGCGGGACAGAGTGTAGATCCATGGGGGAGAGACAGCGAGGACATAAGCAGACACAAAGATGGGCTTAGAATCAGGGCAGAGCAACAGAGGAAAAAGGAACAACTCTGGTACCTATGTAAGGTGAGGGGACAGGGCTGCTTCCTGAAGAAGTGAGATTTACACGGACATGTGAGAGGGGAGAAGGATACGGTCAGGGGAGGGACCAAGGGAGGGGAAACCCCAGCAGGGAGGGGGTATGATGGCTCCATCTGTGCATCAGCGGGGCTAGGCTACGGCACCCAGTAGCTTGGTCAAACAGTACTCTAATGCTACTGTGAACGTATTTTGTAGAAGTGATTAACAGCTGTGATCAGCGGACTTTAAGTAATGGAGATGTCCTTTGACAACTTGGGCAAGCCTCTAAATCAGGTGAAGGCCTTAAGAGCAAAAACTGAGCTTTTCCAGAGAAGAAGGAACTATTCGGTCTCAAAGCTGTACGGAAGAGATTCTACCTGACTTTCTAGCCTGCTGGCCTGGCCTAGATTTTGGACTTGTCAGCCTCAATGATTATGTGAAGCAGTTCTTTCAAATAAGCATCTTTCTGTGTGTGTGTGTGTGTGTGTGTGTACATGGATGTGTGTACACATAAACACACGTGTATGTGTATGCATCTACATGGATGGATGTGTACGCATGTATTCATTATTCACAGACACATATATGTACACAAACATCTCCGTATGCATCCTGTTGGTTCTGGTTTTCTAGAGAATCCTGAGTTATGCAGGTGACGTCGGCAAAGGCCTTGAGGAGGAGAGAAGATGGATACGTTCAAGGATCTGGAGAAGGCTGTGTTGGCCAAAGTGTGTAATCATGGCACAAGGAGCCTTAGGAAAGGTGGCAGGGTGGATCCCAGAACCCCATTAAGAATGATGTGTTTTATTATTGGTGCAAGGGAAGCCATCAAAAGCTTTTGACTGTGACTTACATAACCTTCTTCTTACTCATGTATGCTGTAGCTCGACTGTTGCCTAACAGATCTGTCATGCCACAACTCATGTAACGCACCTCAGATACAGCCCTCGAGCTGTGAGTGTGACTAAGGCTGGGGATCAGCAGGCAGGTGGGGCAGTTATTTTGGCTCAGGAAGGCCTTCCAAGGCTTTCAAGGACATTAACAGGTGGCTCGTTAACCCAGCTCCACTGGTTCAGTCCAGTCCTACCGCAATGACCATGGCCAGGCATGTTCTCAGCAGCAGTCAGTTCTCCGCAGCTGGAGGCGAATGGGCTCACCAGCACGTCCCACAGCTCCCCCTTTTCCCCCCTCCCAAACACACACAGAGACACACACACGGCAGGCCAGGGGGCTGCGGGCCGGCAGGAGGGAGTCTACGGCTGTAGTTCTTCACACCTGCTTTCTGCACGATGTCACTGGAGCCCTTCTGTTGAATCCTGCCATACACAGGGAAATGAGGTCCCCGTGCTCCAAGTGTCCTGCCGAGGGTCGGGTGGCTGCAGGTGGTAGAGGTCCTCAGGGTCCAGGCCTAGGCCTAGCAGCCCCAGGCCTCAACCATTTACCGACAAGCGTAAGCAGATGCAAGCCCCACTGGGCCGAGTTTCCAGGACTGGGAGGCTTCACAAGGTGAAGAGACATGGGGAAAAACAGGGCCCTGGATACAAAAATGCCTCCCATGGCAAACGGGAAGGAAAGGATATGTGACGGGTTGACAATCCCAGCTCCCCACTGGGATTCCCACACTCTCCTCTGTCCTCTGGCCCAGACAGGCAAGGGGTTGGGGGAGCGGGTGGAAAGACATTTGTGATCATCATTATGGCCATTTCCCTGTGTGGATTTCAAAAGGCCACAGCACTGGAAAGGAAGTTCTTCTACCACTAATACCCTTATTTCTAGGGTCTGGAATAGGAACCTAGCTGTCCCTCTTGTAAGCTCTCTGGAGGAAGAGAATGCAGGAATCATGGGTCACCTTCACAGGCCTGAATAGTTCCCGTGGCATCTAGGCTTGTTTATGGAGTTTCTTAGGATTTTATCTAGTCTAAAACTCCTGGGATCATTCCACATACAGCTACGCCTTTTCTGAAACAGATGATTTTAATGATATGAAAATGTATTCTGGCAAAATGTAACGTGACATTTAAGTTTTTATTTTGATAAAGTTTCTTTAAAAGAAGAAAAAATTTAATTTAAGTGACAATACAAGACCCAAATTTCTGAGCAGCCTGTTCTTTTATGAAACTGTTCATATGGAAAAGTTACTTCTTCTGAAACTTGTTCTAGAATGGATTTAAGTTCATGATGCTTAGGGCACCTGGGTGGCTCAGTTGGTTAAGTGTCTGCCTTCGGCTCAGGTCATGATCCCAGGGTTCTGGAATCGAGCCCTGTGTCTGGCTTTCTGCTCAGCAGGAGTCTGTTTCTCCCTCCCCCAGCTCGTACACTCTTGCTCTCTTTCTCCCTCCCTCTCCCTCTCAAATAAATAAATAAAAATCTTTTTTAGAAAAAAAGTTCATGACAGTGGCCCCTGGGTGGCTCAGTGGTTTTAAAGCCTCTGACTTCAGCTCAGGTCATGATCTCAGGGTCCTGGGATTGAGCCCTGCATCGGGCTCTCTGCTCGGCAGCGAGTCTGCTTCCTCCTCTCTCTCTCTCTGCCTGCCTCTCTGCTTACTTGTGATCTCTGTCTGTCAAATAAATAAATAAAATCTTAAAAAAACCATGTTCATGACATTTGTTGGGACTGAAGTAGGGAATGTATCACGCTATGCTGTATATGTGATAAATTTACTGGGATTGCACTTGACCTGGATATAGGATGTGGACACTTCAAGGCAGTGTTTCCTCAAAATTTTAGCCATAATTCGATGTAAGATACATGTTTTACATTTTATCAGTACACTTGCTTACACAACATGTGTGTAGATACAGATGCACACACAGATATTTAAGAAACAAATCACTTCCTTTATTATGTGTATAGCGTTTTCATATTTTTATACTAGTGTATTATATTCTACACACTTTAAAAAATGGTGGTTGTAACTAGTCTACTAACTCTATGATCCTCTAATAAGCAGTGAACTGTATGTTGAAAAACTCTACTCAGATGTTCACCTGAGAAATTTTACCCCAGGGAAAGGAGAGGACGAAGGAAAGAAACAATTTCTATCTTTGCCTAGGAAGCACAGTAGAGTGAACACTGTACTTTTTGTGGGTAAAAATGGGCTGATGAAGGGGATCTGGGTGTCAGCCATAAATCTGATTTGATTAGAGACAGAAAAAAAAAAATCAACCTATCAAACAGTATGTCAGTCTTTAAAACTTAAAAACCAGATGGAAAAATCAAACGAAGTTTAGATTCTCCAGAGAATGGAAGCCTTCAAGCTTATGAGCTTATTAAAATTAAGCCCATATTAAAATGGGACCCCAGGTCTCAAACCCCTCATATGACATTGCATAAAATTTTCAGCTGCCTTTAATAGGAAAAATGAACACTACAAAAGTTCCTGAGAAATTGGAGTAGAATTAGCTTGACAGGAGGGAGTGGAGTGCGGGCCCTAGAAAGTGGGATGAGGTGACGCATCAAATTATCAACCCACAGAAAGGGCTGGTTATGTTAGTAGTAAAGAATGGGTTAATTTCCATTTACACTGACATCTGGGAGCTTGGCTTCAGGTAGGGGATCTGTGGCTGCACGCTGGAGGGGCTGAGGAAGTTCAGGGGGTCCCTTTGTGCCTCATATGGGGTAGGGGGAAAATTAGAAGGGGAAGTGGTAAGGAAACAGTACCAGCGTTCTGCTTCAACATCCCGAACTTGGCTAGCAGGGATGCCCTGCCTTTGCTCCCTTCAGCCTGTAGATTTCACTTTTGGAAGGCTGGGGTTGCCCTCTCATTGGTGCGGGTGGCTTCAGGAAGGAAGGCTGCCAGTGAAAGTGACAGTGCTGTGAACTTAGCCTGCTTCTTGGTTGAGGGATTGTAGTGATGGTGGTATAGAATGATCCCTCCCATCTAACTGTGTGAGTAGGTATTAGAGGCTACAGTCTCTCTCTTGTTTGAAGGAGTGGAAGACATTCCTTTTACACTTGCTCCTGGTCTAGAGGCTTGCTGAGGTTAAGGGAATCCACTGGCCATCATCTGCTAGCTCACCTGTCCTTTCAGAGAAGGTGAGCAGCTTCCACTGCTGATTTGTTATGTAGATATTCCAAAATGCTGAGAATAGCTCAAGATATAATCCAGACAAGCTGATTATGAAACAAGTTCTTGGAGTCTTGTTTGCAGATTTTTAGCAGTGCAGGTTAGCTACTGCATCACCCGGTTTAAGAGTGGGATGGGAGATTTCAGGCTCTGAGATCCTCATGGGGGCATCGTGTAATTAACTGGGGGAAGCCAGCCCAAGAATCCTGCAACAGAGATGGCTAAAGGTTCAGATAAAAGCGATGTTCTATAGGCTAAGGGAAATCCAGAGTTCCCCTTGTCCCTGTTCCCTCTAAAAGGAAGGAGTTTGGCTACCAAAATAGGCCAAAGGCTAAGGATATTTAATTGGTTACGACTTTCATTGTGAGGACATTTCAGTGAAAAGTGCTTTCCTAGTGACAGCTTCAGCTCTAAATGCTCTCGCACCCCCATCAAAGGGAGGCTAGAGGGGTGAGAGGCTGTGCTGGGTCTCCTCTCCTGGAAGAAGGCTGCTAAGCACGCACTCTGTCTCCTTCCTCTTTGACTCCTGGCTCTTCCTCCTCCCAGGCTAATGAAAAAAAATTGGGGGCACTGCCCACAAGGGAACTAGCCAAACTCAGGAAAGCCCGGGATAAGGATTAAGCTCTAGCTTATGGAAAACCTCCCCTTCTTACCTCCAGTTTATGCAAAGAAATTTCCAAGTATATTCCAAGTATATTCCAAGTAACAGCCAACATTCTACAGCAGGGCTTGAAGCTGAAGCACCCAAGGGAAAATGAGCTTATTTGTCGATCAGTCTCTGGGACTTTGAGGGCAGAAGTCAATTGTTGTTTGATTTGTTTTTTAATAGATCGGGGGAAGTTGAACGTATTTGTAACTTTCTTCCGGTTCATTGAACCAGAAGAAAGATCTGAAAATAGGGATAATTGACAGAATGGACCCTCAGAGGAGGACGGAGGGTACAGGATCATAAGCCTGTGAGCATCTGTCTTGGAAGGAGGAAGGAGTTCTGCTGAGGTAGGAGGTAAAGGAGAAACAAGAGGTAGCAAAGCAGAATAACTAAGAGTCGAGGGAAGGGAAGAATGAAAGACTACAAGGCTGGGCTGGAGTCCCTGCAGAAGAGGGGCTGAGGTGGGCTCCTGAGACCATCCAGGGGGCAAGGAAGGGGGCTAGAGGTAAGCCAGATAGAATGTGAGCCCTATTTGCCCAGCCCAACCCAAACAGCTCTATTTTTATTCGCTTTATGTTAAGGCTTCTTTTATGATTTGCTGAATCCTTAACAAGGCCATGACAACTGCTGTCCAGAGCAGCAAGCCCAAGAGCTATCCCTGGACTGGGCACAGAGCAAGGCAGTGTGGTATGAAGAGATTTGGGCTCTGGGGTCAGACATCCCTGGGATGGAGGGTTCTGCTTCTTCTCATTATGCAAGGGACTTACAGTCTCCACATCTCAGGGGCTTCATCTGTGACCTCAGGGCTCAAGGGGAAAAGCAGTGGGGAAAAGTTCTCTAGACTGGAGCAGATGGCTCCTCTGAGCAAGCGTTTGAGACCTACGAGAAGGTTGGGAATCAATCAAGTCCTCACCTGCACGGTTCTTCCAATGCCATCTGCACTGGCGAGGCTGCCGTGGGAATCGAGCTGGGCGCTGTCGCGGTATCCGTCTCGCCAAGGCATATGGAAGACATCGGTGTCTTTAATTCATGGCTGGCCCCCTGCACAGGAACACAGATGGAATAAATATGCAGGTCCAAGCTGAAACTGGGACAATAATCTAAACCTATTAGAAAAGCTTTTTTCTCTTCAGAAAGGGATAAGGAGATTCAGAAGCTATGGTTCAAATAGATATTTTCAAACCAAAATCTTTATAAAGAGTTTTAAAGTTTTAAAATGGGAGGTGTTTTCCTATACCCCAAACCCCTCAAGTGCCACGGTTCAGGACAAATCCCACATCGTCACATGGCATGGGGTTAAAATAGGCTTTATTGTGGAAAGGGGAATCCTACAGAGAGAAAGCACAGATTCTCCATCCTTCCCTGGCCCGCAGAGAGGCCTGCTGGATAGGCAACATTCTAGAGGAGGGGCCCTGCCTCTGCCATGGGTCCCCTTTGTGGAGGGTGACCATGAGAAGGCAGACGTTTGATGGAGCAAAGAACAGGTTGTCTGGCACTAGGAAGTCTGAGTTTGGGGTGCTAATTATGTATAGGGAATGTTGGCAGCCTAACACTTGGGCTTAGGAGCCCTCGAGAAGTTACAGACCTTCTGCCAGAGGGAAGGAAGACACCGGTCCCTGGGGAAGGGGAGTTTTGGTGAGAGAAAAGGGAGGTAAATCCTGCTTCCCAAGTCCCAGCTGACTTATTTCCCTGTAATCCAGAATGAGCTACTTGTGGGCAGTTTTGGTCACTATATCACAAAGCCCCAATGCAGTATAATACAGTGCCTAGGAATATGTTATAAAGTCTAATTTTTTTGGCTGATGGCAAAACTGAGACTACCTCTGTCACCTGTATCATTTTGGTTTTAACACCTTGTCCCAATTCAGTTCTCCCACGAGCAACCAATACAGACCCATCTGTGTAGACATGAACCAGAGCAGCAGTCTGGAAATAAAAGTGAGAACTCTGTTCTTCCTGCCACCTGTACCAGAATCTTTGACAGGGAGTTCCTAACAAGAAGGTAAGTTACTCAAAGCCCCTGGAATAAAGCCACAGCTTCATGCAGTAGGGACAGGACAAATGATTTCATTCGAAGGTGTGTACCACCTTTGAATAGCAAAGGTGTTTCTGCTGTTCTCAGAAAACTGAGAAGGAAAAGCCCAAATGTGTACCATATTGTTTGACTTTGGTCATGAGCTGTCTCACGGTCCTCTGGCTGGTGTCCGCAGCACAAACGAGTCATAGTTTGAATGTTTGCTGGGCACCGTTCTCCCCTCTGAGTCTCTTCTACTATGTGGTTGATTTCAACAAGGAGAGCTCGTCACCCTGCTTTACCCATCCTGCAAAGCCATAACCGATGGACCCAAACTCTTAGCAACCTGTAGAATTTAGACCTTATTGTCCTTCGCTGGATTTCAGACTTTCTGTCTTTAGTTGTCGTTTAGGGACAGTGAGTTTGCTAGGACACTCTGTCCTAGTGAGTTTGCTCTCCTTATCGCTCTGAACACATTACCCTCAGCTGCTTCTGCGGAGGAAAAAGCATGCAGATAAGTAAGGATAAGAGAAAGTAACATAGAAAGACGAAAGTGGTCCATGATTTCATCACTCACCCACACCCTGTTATTATAAGAAAAATCAATTAGTGCTACTGTAAGTCCACAATCCCTTAACTGCAATTCTGAATTCCAAAAGGCCCTGAAAACCAATTTGGTGCACAAATCTGATTCAATCTCATCCAATGATAAGATTCATAGTCTTTAAAACAATTCCACTTAGTGTGAATAATCATACACTTCACTGCAGAAATATTAACACGTTTAAATAGGGTATGTTGCTCTAGACTCCACTGGAGATCTTATGTAATATGTGTAATACAGATATGATCTCTTAAAATAAAAAAAAATTTAGAATTCCAGACTACATCTGGCTTCAAGGTTTCCATAGAAAGGATTATGAACATGTACCTAGAAAAATCGAATTCAAGAAGGCATGAGATAGAGAATGAAAGATCCGTTGCCTGCTCATCAGTCCTGCTCCTCTTCCTAAAAGTAACTGCTGACTTCAGTTTCTTATAATTCCTTCTAGAATTTATTTTTATGAATGTTAAAAATATTTTAAAATAATTTTTAAAAGGTATTTTATAAACAATTCTTACATAATTTTCTGTATCAACATATATAGGTCTACCTCATTTGTTTTTATATCTTCCCAGTAGTTCATTATATAGATGTATCATAACTTATTTAAGAAGTCCCAATTAAGGCATTCTTTGTATGTGTTTTTTTTTTTTTAAACTCTTGTATCAAAATCTCCTTGTAATGAATGTCTTTGCATATATGCCTTGGCAAAAAAGTTTTTATGAATATGTTGATTGGTTAAATTCCTAAGTGGCAGTGGACTCAGGGTTTCTTTTTGGGGTGATAAAAATATTCTAAAATTAGATTGTGGTGAGGGTTATACAACTCTGTGATTATACTACGAACCACTGCATTATATGTTTTCAATGGGGTGAATTTTATGGTATGTGAATTATATCTCAATGAAGCTGTTAACTCTTAGCAGTGAAAGCAGTAGGTCTGAGGATATGTGTAGTAAAATGTCTATAGTTGTTTTTGTAATTGTGCACATTCAGCCATATCCTCACCAGCATGACTCTGCTTTCGTGCTTGGGCTTTTATGTTATATGGTAGCTACTCTTCGCTTATAGGAATGCCCTTGAATCTGAGGTTCTGGAATGGCTTTTCTGAACAGTCCAGTCATTAAAGGGACCTCACTTTTGACAGATAGCATTTTTTTAAAAAGATTTTATTTATTTATTTGACAGACAGAGATCACAAGTAGGCAGAGAGGCAGGCAGAGAGAGAGGAGGAAGCAGGCTCCCTGCTGAGCAGAGAGCCCAATGTGATGCAGGGCTGGATCCCAGGACCCTGGGATCATGACCTGAGCTGAAAGCAGAGGCTTTAACCCACTGAGCCACCCAGACGCCCTGACAGATAGCATTTTAAGTCTGCTCTATTCTAGTGGGCCCAGACTTCACCAGTGGGTATGACCTAGATCAAAGGCCTTCCCTTAGAGTTTTTCATGGATGGAAAGGTGTCACTCCACCAATGAGAGGAAGCTGGTGTGTGGGCACATTTCCTATCTAGAGGAGTTCTGCCTTTGGTCGTGAGGGTATATGGCCCTACCCTTCAGCAGCCACCTGCCCCATCACTGCAATAATTCCCTTTGTGTTAATCTCATCAATTTGGGTAAGATTTATACTTCCTTTATATGTCCCACACTATCGAACACACTTCATAACCAAAAAATGCTTTCCACATGTATTATCTCATTTAATTCACCTGACAATGCAGTGAGGTTGACTACTGTATTCCCATTTTGCAGATGAGGAAACAGAGGAGAGCTGCAGAACTGCCAGGGTCACACAGCCATTAAGCACACAGAACCAGGGCGCAAACTCAGACCTCCCAGGAGCAGATCCCCCGACTGCAACCCCATTGCCGTCATTACGTCATCTGTCTCACTGCACGTGCCGGGTAAAGGTGTGCAGAGTTGAGTGGCTCTGGGTTTTCTCTTTCTTGACTGAGAGCAGATGACAGGTGACTTGAGAGGGAATGCGTATAACGTGGTTTCCAAGGGAGGCACAGAGCCTTTGTCACCCCAACCTCATTACAGTTCCCTTTCAGCTACTGTTTTTCTACTCAGCTTGATACTAGGCTTGTTTCAATTTACTCAATCACGAGGTAAAGACGAATGGTAGGAAGTAGCAGATGAGGGAATATTCTTACATAAAGACATTAAGATATTGCATGCCTGGGCGCCTGGGTGGCTCAGTGGGTTAAGCCGCTGCCTTCGGCTCAGGTCATGATCTCAGGGTCCTGGGATCGAGTCCCGCGTCGGGCTCTCTGCTCAGCAGGGAGCCTGCTTCTCTCTCTCTCTCTGGCTGCCTCTCTGTCTACTTGTGATTTCTCTCTGTCAAATAAATAAATCTTAAAAAAAAAAAAAAGATATTGCATGCCACAACTCCATTTATGTAGGAGAATGTTTGCTCATGATTATGTAAATATGGAGAAAGAAATGGAAGGATGCTAACAAACTATTAATACTGGTTACCTGCAGGAGTGTGTGCGTGGAGGGGGGAGGCCATATTCTCTCACCCCACTAAAACAAAGCACAACAGAAAAGGCAAACCCTTTTAAAATGAGCCCACAACAACATATAGCAGGTAAAAAGTAAACCCTAGTGTGGAAAGTTATGCAAACATGTACATATGCATTGAGCAGTATAGAAAAGGATATTAACATATCGGTGAACATGTTTTACAGTCACAATAAGCATATTATTTATATAATTACAAAAAGGATATTATTTATTTAAAAAGCAGTAAGGCTATTTTCATTCAGAAAAAAACATTGGCCACTAAAATTTAAATTTTAACAACTTGTCCTTGAAAGAAGGTATACTAAGCAGCTTCTCCAGGTATAAAGCATGTGTTCGATGGCGCTCTGAATGCTGTCAGAGGTTCCTAAACTGGGGAAACATGGAGATTTAGGCACCACTCTAGAAATCTCTCATTAAAATACAGATTTTACCAAGTGGGTGCAATTCATTAATCTTTAATCCCAAGTTAACGTCTCTCCAGAGCAGAAGGGAAAATGTCTTGAGCAAGTAGAACCTTGTTGGGTAAAAAGTTCTGGGATACAGGAATGACTGAAGGGCAGATGACAGGCAACTTTGGACATGTTAATAAATATACATTTACATTAATTTGAGGGAAAAAAACTAGGCTGGTTATTGTCTTCCCTGAACTTAATGGTTGGTTACAATCACAATTCTGGGTGTGGTTAATTAAGCTTTTCAAAGAAATTTCTGTTTAAAGTAAGGATTATGTTTTCAAATCATCTAGAGGTAAATGAGATTGCTGTTTGGGGCAATTTAAAATATTGGAGTTGCTCCATTTCCCAGGGCCACCCATGGGAAGGTGATTGCTAAAAGCAAGAGAAGCATCTTATAGACTTTTATCTTTTTGGCACAGAGTCCCTGAATAGTCCATGTAGCAGTGTTTATATATTTTTTACTTTTTTTCCTGATAATCTAGTGCAATCCCACGAAACTCAGTTAAAAAAATTGTTCTAAAATCCCAGTCATTAATATTGCTTTTCAGGAATCAGCATTTGCTAGATTTCCATGGCACAAATCGCTACCAGAATTGTTGATATCTTCTCCGTAGTTTTCCAGTGATTCCACTGTGTCTTTGTCGGAAAGACCACAACATGGATCTTATTTTTCTAGAACTAGTAAAGCAATTTCAAAGACATTAGAAAGGAAGACCCGATGCCCCCCAAAGTTGCTTCACCTTCTCATTTATATAACAATCCATTCACCCACCCATCAACCATCCATCCACCCACCCACCCGCCTACCCATCTAGACATTTATGCTTTGTGCTAGGCAGAGGATTAACGAGATGATTAAAGCAAGGGCTTATCTTATAGCCTATAATGAGAAGCCCTAAAGAGAAATCAACAATTTCACCAACGTGTGGCTGCAATCAGTTAAAAGCCAAGTGTAGGTGGTGCAGGGCCAGTACTGCAGGTTTTATAAGCCTTCCAGGAAGTCATACTTAAGGGTTACACAACAGCTGTTCAGTGGGATTGCGACTTAAGGTAGTCTTCAAATTATCTGTGCGTTAGAACTTCGGTGTTTTTTGTCTCAGTTTTCCTTACAAACCTTCTTTGTTGTCAATAATTGATCATTAATCATAGCATGTGGCTGTTATAGCAATGGAAACAATCTGCCAGACCGGCACCAAAACTTTGGGAGTTGACAATTTTCTAAAAAGTAGTATCAATAGATCTTTTATTATAGGCTCTTAGAAAATTGTTTTCAGACTTAGAAGCATTTCTGAAAATCACCTGATAATAAAATGTCTTTGGATACCTAACTGAGCATTTTACAGGGATAATGGCAAGTCCTCTCTTCTTCTTTAACTCTGCTGGTAAAATTCCTCTATAGCTAGAGCATGAAGTTTTCATAATTTCTGCCAGCATCCTATCGGATTCCATGGATTAAATTCTTGCTTGCAAGTTGTCCTGCCAATTGTTCCCTACACGTTTAACTCCCTAATATGGAGGAGACGATCCCAAGCTTCACGAGACCCACAGACAGTGTATGCATGATAGAGGTTAGCCTATAGAAGACTATGGAACCAACATGAAAGAACATACTGAAGAAACATAAAGTTTTTAAGATCAACAGTTTTGAGAACTGAAAAGATTGTGCTTCTGTCTGTTGGAAGACATTTTCTGATGACTAGTTACAGTCTGCTATTTTCTCTAGTGGCAGGCAGCATCTGGCTGCCATGGCTGTCATCCAAGTCTCTGTTACAAATACTCCTCCCCCAGGAGGCTCTATCGGACAGCAAATTGGCTTTGCACGCTCAGCCTTGACCCCACAGGTTAAGAACCTTATAAGCATTTTGCTTGAGTTGAGTACATTCTATTACCTGGAAAGTGTTCCAAGTACAAAAGGAATCAAAGTGATGAAATCTGGATTGATGCCACCATAAACAGGCAATAATCAAATTCCCTGTTCAGGGCAGAGGAATGTCAGCTCTTCTGAAATGTATTTTTCAACTTGATTCTCAGAAGCAACCAGAGAGAAATACTTCACAGGGTCCCTAGCAACCTACCTCAGTGATCAGCTACTTAATTTTAAATTATAAGCATTATATATGTGTGTGTGTGTATGCATATACATATATATCCATGAGTGTATATATATATATGCTCATACTTACATGAATAGATAAAAGATATTTCTGCAATTTAATGTATATTCTGTATTTGGCAGAAATTGAAACAATGTTTGCTTGTTTTGTTTTTTAAATTTATTTATTTAACAGACAGAGATCACAAGTAGGCAGAGAGGCAGGCAAAGGGAGAGGGGGAAGCAGGCTCCCTGCCCAGCAGAGAGCCTGACATGGGGCTCGATCCCAGGACCCTGGGATCATGACCTGATCGGAAGGCAGAGGCTCAACCCACTGAGCCACCCATGCGCCCCAACAATGTTTGTTATTTTTAAATTTTTCTGACATCTCAAAATGTCGTGAGTGTTATAGATACTCAGAGTTTTTTCCTTTAGGCTAGAGCCTTCCTTAGTATTTCCTGAGATCTTCTCAGGAAGTGTATTTTGGGGGGAAATTGGAGGCATTCATCAAAGGGACACACCATGACCAGACCGTAGCAAAAGGGGAATGAGCATTGGGAATTCCATCAACAAAGCACCTCAAAACAGCAGAGGGGCCCTGCTGGTCCCTGCTGCCTCAAAAAGAGAGGGCAGGGGAGACCTGGAACCTATCTGAGTCACCTTTATCTCCAGGTTATATTCCACTCAAAGTGGGTATGGGTACACACACATCTTCTGAGCTACATTCTAAAAAGCTTACTTTTAAAGATTGATTGATTGATTGATTGATTTTTGAGAGAGAGAGAGAGTGAGAGCATACGAGGAGGCTGAGGGTGAAGGAGAGAAAATCCCAAGCAGATCTTGTGGAGCCCGATGTGGGGCTCCATCTCACAACACTGAGATCATGACCTAAGCTGAAACCAAGAGTCAGACACTTAGCCAACTGGCCACCCAGGTGCCCCAAGCTTACCTTTAACCTACCACCACAAATAATGGAACCTGAGTCATTTTTGTAAGCCACTTACCAGTTCTGTATCACCTGGTACACGGCCTCCATTGATGTGGTGTTCAGTGCCGCCATGTTTTCCCACCATTGGTTCAAGAAGTGGATCTGTGAGAGGTAAGCAACATTAGATTCTGTGAGCAGCTGAGGCCCAAGGAATCCTGGGCATTTGCAGAGTGCGAGTGGTCTCCTTTTTTCCAGGCAAGAGTATCCTGGGGAGTCAGACTGCCTGGGTTCAAACTCTGCTTCTACCATTTATTAGCTGGGTGACCTTGGAAGTTCACTCAACCTTTCTCCGTTTCATCACCACAGGCAACAATGGGGACAAAACTGTTACTAACCCAGTGGTTCTCAAAACTTCACATGCATCCAAATTACATGGAGGGCTTGTTAAAACAAACAGTTGGTCCTGGCTCAGTTTCTCAGTCAGTGCAAATGTACATTTCTAACAAATTCCCACATGATGCTGTTGCTGCTGATCCAGAGACTACACTTGGAGGACCAATAACCTAACATGGAAGATTGTTGCTACATCAGAATTCCCATAAGGCCACATGTCATAAGCAATTAAATGTTAGCTATTTAATATTGTTCAATGAACGTTACCTATTTATTGCTGTTATACCTGTTGTCGTGGTTACCAGTGAGAAAGCATAGTAGTAGAGGGGACCTTCATCCCTTCCCACTAATGGGTACCAAGTATTTCCTGACTGGGAGGCCTGATTGATCCCTGCAGTGCACAAGTTTTCTCAGCTTCCTGGACTCAGGGTATCAAGGCCCGGACTCCGCTCTGGCTTAGAATTGTGAAGTTCTTATGTAGCTCTCTATGTGTGCACGTCCTGTCTCTCCAGCTGGACAGGTACTTTTTGTTGGAATTCTTTCTGTCTTTATAACTCTTAACATAACATCTGTGTATGGTAGGGGCCCAGGAAATCCCAGTCTTTGGATTTGTAAGGAACTCTAGAGGTCACCTCCAAACTCTACCAGTGCAGGGCTTCCTTCTGGAGTCTGTATGTGGGTCCTCAGCAACCCTAAAAATTCAGAATCAGGAGGTGGGCTCAGAGGTCTGGTTAGCATCTCCATGGTTTTGACACAGGAGTTCTCTGATCATCTCCACAGAAATCGCTTCTTGTTTGGTGTGTTGCAAACTGCCTAACATGACTCAATAATGAGTCATGAAATCAATTCATTCAGATGGGACCAACATAATTAAAATAAATAGAACAGAAGAGGAAGAACAGGAAATATCAGGCTGTATCACAAAGTTAAGTGTCCTGGGTGATTTAGTTTCTGTGTGTGTGTGTGTGTGTGTGTGTGTGTGTGTGTGTGTGTACTGGGTCCCATCATAAATTGACTTTATGGTCATGGTAAAACAGTTTGAAACCTGGCCTAGAGCATCCCTTCCTGTTGGTGATGTTGGAACAGAAGCAGGGAGGCAGTTGTTCTAATGTTGGCCAGCTTTCATACAATAGGGAATTCTGCCTCTTGTATCCAATTTTCCCTGGTTGCATCTTCCATCCATCAGACCCACGAATGGCTCTACTCCTTCCCACAGCTCTTCAGAACTTTGAGCAGAGCCAGCACCCTGGATGGGCTGCACTGGGGTTATAATCCCAGCTGCCTAAATCAGCTGGAAGTGGGTTTGCAGAGGGTCAGTGTGGGGAGCTCTGATGTGTGACAGTAGCTGCCAGAGGGTTGGGGCACAGCAGGGGAGGAAATCCAAGGCCCCAGCTTGGAGACTGAAGGTGGGGGGCGGTGTGGGGGCAGGGATTCTGTCCTGGCCAACCAGTAGCTGTGTTTTTGTTTTCTTTTGTTTCTTTTGTTTCTTTTGTTTCCAGCATTCCCAGGCTGCCCTTCTTCCCTAGGAGACTTCCCGTATCCTGACTCACCCACACTTGTACCTCAGCTCTTTTGTTCTTCAGACTGAGGATTTTGAGTTTCTTCCATTATTTTTAATGATGTTAATCTCAATCACTGTTCGGTTGACTTGAAACTCTTAAGCCCTATTAAAGGATCCTCAACTACTTACCTGTCTGTGGATAGAATTCACTCTAAGGAAGGCAGGGCATGTATGACTTCTTCCTCTCTGACTCCCTGACTGCTTTATAGTGTGCTCCAACACGCTGGGTCTCAGCACATACTCAGTGAGCCTCTTTTATGTGTATTTTATGTGCCAGATACTAGACAAACAGAAGTGCAAAGACAGGGACCGTCTTCCCACAAGAAGCCAATGGTTCGGCAGGGAGACTGGGATTGGGAAGTTCCATGCTAGAAGTCTGTACTGAGGACAGGGAAGGAGAGACAGAATCTGGTATGTGGGAAATACCCACTAATTCTCACGCCGAGTGAATAATTCAGTAAGGTAATCCAGGCTCCCTCAGGGAGATTTCCTAGGGAAGGTGATACCTGAGTAGGGATTGCTTCTAATCCGTGGTGGCATGGGAAAACACCCACGCTTCTAAATTAGGCTTGATAAAGCTCTGAGTGAGGACCCAAGAGCCTCCTTTGTGACATGAAATCTTCTGGGGTTTAGTGCTGTAGCTTTGCAATGGTTATTTTAGATTCTTAGTGGTATTTTCTGCTTCCTGCTAGATTCAAAGCTCTAGACCACAGTGCTTAAATTGCCTAAAGAATATTCTTTAGGGAAGTGGGAACATTTGTATAACTAGGTTACAAACACATTGGATAAATCAGGCTTAGATAAATTTCAACCCAAATCCTAGCATATCTGTATTCTTGAGGGCCCCAGAAACTAGAGATCTGTACCTGCCATAGCTTCTGCTCACACCTTTATCTTCCTTTAGCTTTTCTCTCATCCCCTGCATTAATGTTCCCTTTTATGTGCAGTGACTCAACTGCCATAGGGGATAGCAGCAGTGAGGCTTGATAAAAAGATGCAGGAATCACATTGTCCGGGGATCCTGGTGAGCACAGGGCTCTGCAGATATGTAGAACTTTAGGTTAGTGAATCCCTGAATTTGTATTAAATGTAATGACTTTCCACTCACCTGAACATATACCAAGTAGTAGATGGTGTCCTTTAGGTATTTACATGCCATCCTCATGCTCTAGAATAAAATGGATAGGTCCTAGAGAGGAAAACAATAAAATCACAATGTCATAGGATTTGAGATTGCGAGTTCAGCTTTGTGGAATGTTCCAGAAATGATTGATATTCTCTTGAATATACAAGTTAAGAGACAAAGAGCAGAATTACTCTCTGGAAAGAGTAGGAAACTATGAGTTTCTTGCTTTTTACGATAAATGAGGCAGCTGGAAAGCTATCTGTGTGCTAAAGTAGTTCTTTTTCTACAAGATGGGATCAGGAGGGAGACAAACCATTAGAGACTCATAATCTCACAAAACAAACTGAGGGTTGCCGGGAGTTGGGGGGAAGGGTGTCGGGAGAGGATGGTTGGGTTACGGACATTGGGGAAGGTATGTGCTATGGTGAGTGCTGTGATATGTTAATAAAAGATAAAAAAATTAAACAACAACAACAAAACAATAAAGTACTTAAGAATAAATTTTTTAAAAAGTTCTTCTTCTGTTGCTCTTAGGAGTAATGATAGACCACTTTTTGTGGTGATTTTGCACATAATTCTCAGTTTTTAAGATTGGTCATCAACAGCTATTCATTGGATTCTCTCTGAATAGGTTACTTTTTTTTTTCTTAATTCCTTTCTGATGTCTTTTGGCCAGATTCTTCATTTTACATTAAGGACATCAATGATTACCTGCTTTGCAAAATTTAGTTCCAAGTCCAATTTCTCACATTCTTCATCCAAACACTGATCCATCTTCAAATTCTACCATTCATTTCTTCTCTCACAGTATTTCCAGGACCCAGGTCTCCTCTTTCAATAGCCATCCTCTTGCCTGAGACTTAATTTCCTAGCAGCTGTTCAAATTCCAGAGTCTTCCCTGACCATTTCCATCTTCAATCCACCCCATACGAGTAACAGAGGCTGTCCTCTGAGGAAACATTACTCTGGTTATGACTCCCATAACAGAAACCTAGCGGTTTCCCCCTAGTTTCCTAGCGGTATACTGAACCTCACTCTTTTCTTCTTTCATTATTTCACTTAGTATTACCTTCTATATGAAGCTTTTAAGCTCCTAATTTTGGCTGAACTACTAAAATAGAACATACGCCTCATGCTTTTTTAATGTTCTTTTCTGGGAAATAGCTGAGCAGCAGCCCTTGTGATGCCAAGATAAACCTGGCTGTGTGATGGACCCAGGGAGGGCAGGAAGCAGGTGACCACACGGAGCAGGTGGCCAGACAGAAGCTGGAAATGGCCTCGCTGCTGCAGGTGAGAAGCGGTGACGAAAACTCTACAACAGCAGGATGGGAGGAACTTTAAATAAAGGAGTCTCCTTTTCTTTCTATGATGTCTATGTTTCTGCTTAGCACAGGATCTGTGTTTAATCCAGACATCAATCAGGAAATGACTCCTGCCACTTCATTGGTCCACCGGTGTAGAAATGCTCTGCTGGGTGACACTTGGACTGGGGAGGTAGGAAGACCTGGAGGTTCCCCTGGGTTAGAGGCCACAGGACAGACAGGAGACTCTTTGCAATGAGCGATGGTGGGAGCAGCCCCTAGAGAAACACAATGGTAAATGGATTGGGTGTCTGGAGGAACTGAGAATCATCTGTGGAGTGCAAGAGAGCCATGAATCAGACATTCACAGGGCTGTGGGAGATAATAAAGACACGAGAGACTTAGACATGGTATAGAATCGGGGCAGAGAAAGAAGATGAGGACAGTCTTTAGCTACAATGGGCTGAAGACTCACCAATTCTTAGATGAGGAACTAATTGGAAATTAATATCAAAGCACCACTGCACATAATTTTTACTTTATTCTCCATAATGACATCTTTTTTTAAAAAAGATTTTATTGGGGCGCCTGGGTGACTTAGTGGGTTAAAGCCTCTGCCTTCGGCTCAGGTCATGATCCCGGGGTCCTGGGATCAAGCCTCACATCGGGTTCTCTGCTCAGTGGGGAGCCTGCTTCCCCTGCTCTCTCTGCCTGCCTCTCTGCCTGCTTGTGATCTCTGTCTGTCCAATAAATAAATAAAATCTAAAAAAAAAAAAAAGGTTGTATTTATTTATTGGCCAGAGAGAGAGCATGAGCAGGCAGAGCAGTAAGCAGAGGTAGGGGGAGAAGCAGGCTCCCCATCAAGCAAGGAACCTGATGTGGGATTCAGTCCCAGGACTCTGGGATCATGACCCAAGCGAAGGCAGCCACTTAACCAAAAGAGCCACCCAGCATCCCTTTTCTCTATAATGACATCTAAGTTACATAAAATTTTAAATACTTTCTAAAGGTTCAGAGATGCATAAATAATTCTTGATACCTTTCTGGGAAAAAAGTGTCCCTCCATAGGCTGTTATGAATAGATACCTGGATTGAATGGCATTCCAAGAATCTTGTGCTTGGAGTTTGCAAACTTGGTTAAGCAGGTCCCACTAGAACACTGCATTAAGAAAAAAGTTATCTGACTGATAAAATCCTATTCCCAGAGATTTTAATCTAATTGGTTTTGGGAAGGAGAGATAATTATCAGCATTCAAAAATCTCTCTAGGTGATAGTAATGTGTATCAGGGATTAAGATCACTGCTCAGAAGAATGGTGTTTGCTGGGTCATTTCACACCTGAGGATGGTGTGAGTCCCAGGAATACCCCCAGGAATGCTGCAAAAACTGTGGCTGGGGTTAAGAGGAATAGAGATAAGGATAAAGACTGCAAGTCCCAGCATGAAGCCCACACCCAAGAGGCCACACTTAGATAATTGGGGCAGGTTGGTTGGTAGGAGATGAGATGTCACGCTCGCAGGTGTACAAGGGCACAGGTGGGAACAAATTACTAATTATATTTGTGAAGTCTCTGTGGGTCCCCTGAAGAAATCCTCATAAAATCTGAAATTAAGCCAAGTATCTTATTAGTAAACCTCAATAACTGAAGCATTATATACAGCTGTTAATATTCATTTTTATTTTATTTTATTCCATTTTTAAGTATGCTCCACACTCTGCATGGAGCCCAATGTGGGGCTTGAACTCAGAACCCTGAGATCAAGAGTCAGACACTCAACTAACTGAGCCACCCAGGTGCCCACAACTGTTAATATGTATGAGGAGTTCTTTATAATAAAGATTTAAGTAAATGGCAGTGGAGAAAATACTCTAAAACTGAATGTATAAGCAGAAACAAATGAACCTAGCCATATATAAAATTGATATTACCAAAAAACATTAATCCAAGTAGACTTTGAACTTGATGTTTGGGTCATGCACTCACTGGGAAACACTGTTAGAATAAAAAGAAAGCTTGACTGTGTTTAGTAAGTTTGGGTATGGCAGTGTTGAGTGTAGTGATTCTGAAACCATTTTGAGGGGATTGCATGATTGAGCAAATGAATAAATGCATGTATATTTTTGGGAACTAGGGTTTTCACTGTTGGGCAAAGGGAGATGCAGATATGGAATGGGGGAAGGTGAGCCCTGTGGTATCAGATTGGAACTAGAAGTATCAGCATGGCCTCATTTCTTAAAATAAAATAAAATAAAATAAAAAATGTCCTAGCTCTGTCTACTAAAAAAGCCTACGAGCAAAGATAGCCCAGTAGCATCAGATCTGGTTTCTAAACACCATTTTCCACTGAATGTAACCAAAGGCCAGTTCCAGGTGTGGGACCAGAAAAGGACAAACAAAGCCTGAAACAATTCATTGGGCCAGAAAGTGCTCAAAAGCTGAAGAATTTATTTCAAAATGATGAAGTTTTAGAATATACGTGAGGTTCAGTGCAGTGAAATCCGGAGCCGATGACCAAGAAAGAATTCTTGAGACGTCTTTGGTGCAAAATGGTGGTTTTGTGAAAGCCTGGGGACAGGACCCGTGGGCAGAGAGAGCTGCTCCACTGTGGTGTTGAGGAGTGGCTGATTATACACTCAGGAGTAGGGAGATGAGGACAAAGGGAGTGTCCAAAAGGACTGTGATATGCTAAAGTCTTTAGGATACTGGGGGCCTGGGTATTGTCAAGCCAAGGCTCTTTCCATCTAATGAGGCACTAACGTGAAGATAGTCGGGAGTTTCCTGGAGGAATGTGACATCCTCCATCACCCATTCTTGTTGATGGCTGCAGGTTCAAAGGAAATTCCATTTTACTTACATTTCCTTCTGCTTCAGCCTCCCTCAATTTCATGGAGGAGAGGGTGATGTTAGGGCTCCAGGAAACTGAGTTATGGGGTTCTGGAAGTTAGGCTATTGATAAGAAAACTTTTCCCTTGTAAATCACTAAGACGTTTGCAAACTGAGGGAGACTCCTGTCCTGTGGGACTCTGCTCGCTATCAGATAACCATTTGATTTGTTTTTCCTTTAAAAAAAATTATTTATTTATTTATTTGACACAGAGAGTGAGGGAGAGAAAGGGAGAGACAGAGAGCAAGCACAAGCAGGGGGAATGCCAGGCAGGGGAGAAGCAGGCTCCCCGCTGAACAAGGAGTCTGATGTGGGTTCGATCCCAGGACTCTGGGATCATGACCTGAGCTGAAGGCAGAGGCTTAAAATTCAGGGCAGCCAGGAGTGCCTGGGGAATGTCACACATATCACATGGCGGGGGAGGGGTGTGTGGTGCCAGCTTCTGCTTTGTCCTCTGTTACACTTCTGCTCCCTCATCAAAAAGGCTACAGGAACTAGCTTGGACGGGCTCCTACTGGCCATTTTAGGACAATCTGAGCATCAAAAATAATGGTCAGAATGGATTTTGACACATTAATTGAAGAAAAAAAGAATCTATGAATCCGTATCAATAAAAAAAATTTGATGTTCTTTATTAAATGCCAAGTAATAAATGTGAAGTGCAGTAGAGAGTTAGAAGAAATTGCCAGGCAAGACTGATCAGTGACAGGAAAACTAACGAGAGTGGGGCGCTGGGGTGTCTCAGTTGGTTGAGCCTCTTAATGAGGGAGCAGGAGGCAAGCTGAGGACAAAGCAGAAGGCGACACCCCACAACCCCCTCCCCCATGGGATACCTGTGACACTCCTGGCTGCCCTAAGGCTAAGGAAAGGAAAAACAGAGTTAACTTACAGAGATCACAATCCTGCACTCACGAGTCTCCTGCAGGTTACAGATTTCTTAGCAATCTGCAAGAACTTCTACCAATAGCCTAGCTTCCAGAAGGAAATATAGGTGCAATGAAATGTCTGTATAACCTGCACCCCATTGGCAGATACTTGAAGCGGGCGGGCAGAGTGTAAAGTTCTGCCAGGAACCTCCCAACAATCCTGTTACTGCCTCGCTAAAGGGAAAAACAACCTTGACTTGACAAGGGCAAGGCCTCCAGTATCCCGTGAGTCTTCTTTAACACATGAAAATCCTTGTGATACCTCCTTTTTCCTTACCTTACTCCCAGGTACATAACCCAGGTTGGGATCTCAGGGTCCCGGGATGGAGCCCCCACTCAGCAGGGAGTCTGCTTGTCTCCCCCCCCCCCCCCCCGGCCCCTCCCCTCGCTCCCACTCTCACTCTCTGTCTCTCTGAAATAAATAATTAATTGATTAAATTAAATTAAAATGAATGAAAGACTCCTGGGAACAGACTAGCCATTCAGCCTCAGATAAGCGCTTCCCTGGGAGCTTACTCATCTCAAAGGGAGACCGTCCTCACACACGATGAACCCAGAAGTACCACTTTAACCAGCTCATCCAACTGAAGGTCACGGATGGCGGGCCACACATGTCACATGCCTCTGGGGTGATGCCCTCAAAAGACAGCCCTGCCAAAAATGCTTATCTTGAATCTACTCAAGAGGGAACAACCATCCTACCCAAACTAAGGGATGTTCTGCTGAACAATTCTCCTGGGTCTTCAAAAATATTCATGCCATTATTTCAAAAAAAAAAAAAAAAAAAAGAAGTCCAGGAAACCGTTTTAAAGGAGATAGAGACATACAGTGAGTGATCCTGAATTCAGTCCTGGAAAAAACCAAACAAACAAACCTCAAGACATTAACAAGCCAATAGGACAAATCTGAATAAGACTCATATATCACTATTATATCAGAAATATTATTCTAGCAATGTTGAGTTTCCCAAGAATATTGTGTTATGATAATGAAGGGGAATATTATAAGAATGTGTGTGTGTATATACATATGTATTTAACGTATTTCATTTCTTTCTTATGTTTTGCTATTTTTAAATCTTTTATTTTGAAAAATTTCAACCATTCAGAAGAATGAACACTGACAGAAGGGGGTGTGGGGGGACCAGAGAGAGAGGGAGGGGGGCACAAGTGAAGCAAATTATTAACAACTGGTGAATCCAGGGTAAGAGTGTCTATAGCTGTTCATTTTTCTAAATGATTGACATTTTTCAAAATGAAAAATTTTAAGAGTAAAACACAACAGAAATACATTGAATAATTTAAAAAAAAAACATTTAAGAGGTAATTAGGAGGCGTTTCTGCAGAAATGTAGGAGAGGGAGAGAGTAAAAATGCCACTTGGTTTTCTGCCTTATTGTGAGTAGGTAAATGATAAGGTCATTATTTAAGATCAAAAACAGAGTAAGAAATCGGCTTAAGGAAGAAGATGTTTAGTGGAGTTGTGGTCTTATTGATTTTGAAGTGACCGTGGCCTAACCAAATGAAGTATCTTGGATACGAAAATGAGATCTTCAAGAAAGGTGAGAGCTGGAGACATGCAGTGAGTAATTTTCAGTATGAAGAGGGTAGAGAAAAGATGAGGGGCAGTGAGAGCACCCATGGGACCTTGCAAAAGAAGGGAAGCAATGGACTATGGAGATCCAATGGAACTCTAACACTTAATGTAGCTCTTACGCTAGGCTTCAAGGAGTCTGGGACCCTCCAGCATCATGTTCACCAATACAATTCTTTTCCTTTCTGAGCATGTAGCCAACTCCATTTTTCAGCTTCTCCTGCTTCTAAGTGACATTGTATGAGTGAGTTCTGGCCAGCGGAATGGGGACAGGCTCACCGTCATCTTTCATCCGCCTTGACTTGCCATCTGTGCAGCTGGAAGCCCGAGAATCTGAGATGGCCGAGCCACATAAAGGGAGGTGGATCCCTGAGTCACCCTTCGGGGACACATCCCTAGGACAGCATCCCCATTAGACTTTGTCCACTCAAGAAATCAATCTTGGGGGGCGCCTGGGTGGCTCAGTGGGTTAAGCCGCTGCCTTCGGCTCAGGTCATGATCTCAGGGTCCTGGGATCGAGTCCCGCATCGGGCTCTCTGCTCAGCAGGGAGCCTGCTTCCTTCTCTCTCTCTCTCTGCCTGCCTCTCAGTGTACTTGTAATTTCTCTCTGTCAAATAAATAAATAAAATCTTAAAAAAAAAAAAAAAGAAATCAATCTTGGTTGTGCCAATCCATGAAGATTTGGGGACTGTCTGTTGTAGCTGGCAGAGCTACTTACATAGAACATAGGTCCTTTTTATGTGGGAGAAAGGTCCACGCCTTCAGACTCTCAAAGGGATCTGGGCTCCCAGAAGAATAGCAGGAAGAGAGAGATGGAGAAGCCCAGCAGGAAATTAAAGAGCAAAGAGGCATGAGGAGACACTGGAAAGAGCAGTGTCAGAGAAGCCAAGGTAGTAGAGCTGTGAGGACCAAATAGTCTGTGGTGTAGATGGCGTTAGTACAGGGTAAAAAGAGCAGAAGAGTGTCTCTTTGATTGAAGAACTCTCAAGCCCGTGGTGGTCCTGACAGAAGCAGTACATTGAAGCATAAATGGGAAGTAAGGCAGGGTAGGCGATTGATATAAAAGTTTGTCTCAGAGGGAAGGAGACAGAAGCAATAGCTAAAGGTTGAAGCGAGATCAAGAGAGGGTCACTTTTAAGGACGGGACAGGCTTGAGTTTACAGACTGAGCAGAATGAGGCAGTAAAGAGATGGAAATGAAAGGCATAGAACCTAGAAGGGGTAATTATGGACAGCGAGAGGAACCGAAGGTGCCAGTGTAAGGGTTGGCCCTGAAAAGGAGGGAGGACACCTCACCCTCTGAAACTACATGTATGTGCTGGGGTGAGTAGGGGAAATGGGGTGACGGTGATGATGGAGATGTAGGAGGTAGGCCTCATTTGAGAAGAAGGGGAACAGGGAAACGGATATAATTTGGGGCTGGGCTTTGCCCCTGTCCTGATGGTCACGGTCTAACTGAACGTTATCTCTTATACCTGGGTTCTACAGCTATAAAGCAAGAACATGACAACACTCATTTAGAAATGCACCATCTCTGGCCCCAAAACCATGACTGAAAAGGAAACCCACCTATGAAAATGCTGCCTCTTGGCTTGCCACGTGTATGTCCATTTCTCTGTCCTCTGAACCACATTCACTTTGAGTTTCCTCATAAAACACACTTGCCCTCCAAAGTGCACGTCCCCAACACAGCAAGCAGGCAAGACTCTTGTTTTTAGAGATACTTAATTTAAATATATTCAAAACAGAATGCAGTGCATTTAACTAAACATTCATATTATTTTCTTCGCGGTCACGGGGATAACATTTGGTTTCTTGCGTTGATTTCAAAGAATCACTATAATTTGGCTAAGTTTTCACAGGCAGCTGTTTTTACACATGAGATACACACGAGATCCCTGAGGAGTTGTGTGCAATTAAAATGTCTCCCCCACCTACCCATGGTGGTGGGTTGCCAAGATCTACAACCGATTATTACTGGTTTGAGCCACAACTCTGCTGTCACGGAAGAATAAAGAACAAGACGGTCCTTCCTAAGAGTGAATCCATTTCTACCATGAAACTGCCTAGGGGCAGAGATGACTTCCGGTGGCCCAGGAAGACTGGTCCTTCAGCAGTGATACCCAGCAGTCACACACTGTTTGCTTCCCTGGAAAGATTAAACCCCCAACCACAATTCAGCACCCTGAAAACCCCCAGGGAACTTAGCTATGAAGAATACATGGTTCCATGTGAGGAGAAGTGGGGGTGGGGTAGGGAAGGAGTGGAGGATGAAATCTGTTTTAAAGGAGGGAGACAAACCATAAGTGACTCTTAATCTCACAAAACAAACTGAGGGTTGCTGGGGGGAGGGAGGTTCGGAGAAGGGGGTGGGATTATGGACATTGGGGAGGGTATGTGCTTTGGTGAGTGCTGTGAAGTGTGTAAACCTGGTGATTCACAGACCTGTACCCCTGGGGATAAAAATATATGTTTATAAAAAATTAAAAATTAAAAAAAAATCCAATTTCACCCAAGTAGGAAGTAAAAACTTCAGCAATCTATAATTAATCCTAGGTGTTAGAAAATCCAAGTTTGTTTGCATTCAAGAAACTGGAGATATCAGGGCAATTGAAAATACTTGGTGGTGTACCTGTCGATATAAATTTTAGATCTCTCTGGTATCAGATAGATATTATATTTATATAGGGGCATATATATTAAATATTGCCCATAGGGGCATCCCTTGAATTCATACCCTTGAGTGTCCAGAATGAGCGTCAAGAAGTTACATGGTTCATCCCGTTTGGTTCTCTAGGTGACAGGAGTGTGGAAAATAATAATAACCCCAACTGGAAATATTGCTGAGGATTCTATCTTCAGACCGTCTCTCTCTCCTCTCTCTCTTTCTGCTCTCCCTCCTGCTTCCGCCATGTGTTACAATTTTCATTACTCAATCCTAGCACCAACTCCTCTCTCTACTTCCTCTATTTTCAGGTTTTGGTCTAAAAGTGCTTGTCTTTTTATCTAGAAATTTTTTAAAAATAGATTTTCAGATATTATTCTCTCCTTTGGTGACATAGTTCACCTTCATAACTTCCCCCAAACCCACAGCTCGAGCTTCAGTGTCTCCTGAAGCAGCAGAACTCCCTTCTAATGGCCTGTGGGCAGTGCCCCTTGAATGTCCTGCCAGTCCCTTGAGCCCTTGTCTTCAGCTTGCTTCCATACGGGTCATGGTGTCTCCCCAGGTTGTTAAGGATGACCATCTTTTTGGCAGTCAACCGACCTCTAATCTCAAGGTTTTCTTCGATCCCCTTTTGCTCTTCACACCTAGTCAATGGCTTGTATAGTCTCTTCTTCACTCTAATGCCGCAGTCATCATCTCCACCTGACAGACTATAATGCCCTTCAACTTGTTTCCCATGGATACTGTCTTCCTACCTTGCTCCAGTTGCACTGTTGAATTTATTAAAGGGAACTTTGATCAAGGCACCCTCTTTTTCAAAATTTCAAAATTTCAAAAAATTTTTCAAATTTTCCATAGTCTATGGAACCAGTACTAACTTTTTGGCCAAGGAATCATCCCCATCCTCTCTGAATCGGATGTCCTGGATGGTCCATCTCTCTACCAACTTCCAAGAGAAGAGTTAAGATGAGTTGATTGCATCTGGGTTCTATCAAATCAGCATTATTGATTAAAATAGTATCTATATGTTGAAAACTCTCATGACGAGAAAAGACTTAGGAATTCACCTTCAGTGATCTGATCCATGGATTGAAATGCATCCTCAATATTTCCTTGTTTTCTGTATTTTTTTTTTTCTCTTTTTTTCCAGGTCCAAGGAATGGTTTGTGTTGTATTGCATCTTGAGAGATAAATAAATGTATTACCAATGTAGTGCCATTTATGATTTCTGACTTGGGTCACCTCCACATCCCTAACTCCGAAAATCATACATGATGTTAACTGTCACTTTTAGAACTCCCTAGGACAGTACCAGTTTTGGATATGACCTCCTTGTGCCTCACTGGGTATAGCTGCACTTTTCATGCACCCTGGCCTGGCAGAGTTTAGATAATATTACCACCATGAGCTACATACTTAACTTACCCCTGAACTTCAACCTTCACTGAAATCGGGAATTCTTGCTCCCCCCCCCCCCTTTTTTTGTTTTTTAAGAGTAGAGACAAAGGCATGGGGGGGGCGGGGGTGGAAGGGGAAGGAGAGAGAGAATCTCCAGCAGACTTTCTGCTGAGTGTAAGGCCCCACCCACAACCCTGAGATCCTGACCCACCGAAATCAAGAGTTGGACACTTAAGGAACAGAGCCTCCCAAGCACTCCTCTCCTCCCGTTTTCACAACAACAAAACAGGTTTGTTCTGGAGGCTTGGAATTGGATTAGTCTAATCCCTCCTGGCATGCAGGTGCCTTTTAAAATTCTCCACCCACTCCCAGGCAGGAATCTGACAGGTATGTTAAAGGAGAATGATCTTAATACCCAGACACCTGCATAGCAACTGAAACTTCACTCCTTATTTTAGTCAAGTTGTTCTCAGACTTCATTATGGAATAGGATCATATGTGTAAAACCTTATGTTCCGTACTTTAGAGACAATTTAAGGGATTTTTCAATGCTTTTAAAAAAATTATTTTTCAAAAATAGAAAGCACATTCAAATGATGTAGAAAGAAAAAAACAAAATGTTTTTGATGAAGAATCTTGCTCTTCTCCCTGTCTAGTTTCTACCTACGCCTATCAGAGCTGACTGCCATTATTGGGTTGTGTGTTCTTCCAGAGTTTCTACATGCAAATATAAGGAAAATAAATATTTTTATGACCCTCCTTTGTACAAACATTCTTCTGCATTTTCCTTTCACCTACCAGTATAATTTGGAGATCTTTAAATATCTGCAGATAGAGAACGTCTTCATTCCTTTTTAAAATATATATAGCTACATGAAATTCCATTGTATAAATGGATGGCAAGAGGTATTCCTAATATTTTACTATTCCAAACAATGCTGCAATACATAATTTTGAAAACATCTTATTTTGAATATGTTCAAGCTACACTGCAGGATAAGTTCCCACAGTAGGGTTGCTTGTCAAGGCGCTTCAGCATTTGGAATTTTAATAGATATTGCTAAATTTCCCTTCATAAGATTGTTTCAGTCTACGCTTCCATCAGTGACATAAGAGGCTACCTGTTTTTTCCCACAGCTTGCAACTGAATTTGTTGGCAGACTTTCGTATTTTTGCCAATCGGATAGGTTAAAAAGGACATTTATTTCATTGTAGCTTTTGATTTGAATTTCTCCTACTAGTAAGACCTAGCATCTCTTCATATACAAAAGGGTCACTTATCTCTTCTTCCTGTGACCTGACGGCTTGCATCCTTTGCCCACTTTTTGATGGTTTTTTCCTTCATGATATCTGGGAGATCTTTATATACTTAGGAAATCAGCTTGTTGTCTGTGTTGTGGTTTGGAAACATTTTTCCAGTTGGTGCTTGTCTTTGAACTTTGCTTATTATATTTTTCTTTAGGCAGAAGTATGTCATTATATGTAACTGAATTATTAATCTTCTCTTTTATGGAATTTAGACTTTGAGTCATAGTTAGAAATACTATAAAGGAATTCTTCCATGATTTCTTCTTTGATTCTTTGGATTTCATTTCTGACATTTAAATTTTAATCCTTCATATCTCGATTTCTCTGGGTGTCGTGGGACGGTATGTTAAGGTTATTTTTGATCATTCTTGATTTTCACTTGGAAGCTGGCCCCAGGTGAGATGTCATTCTACTATATTCATTTGTCAACAAATCTTCCATTTCTGCCCTTAAGTAAAGGGGCCAAGGGCATCTAGCTGGCTTCTACCCTGGCCAGCGTAACGCAAACAATTCCAATGACTGCTATTTCCCTCTTCAGTGGCCATATCAGGAATGCACAAAAGGAACCACTGCAGCTCTGCCGTGGCACCTGGCAAAAAGTGCAGAACAGCCCAGAAAAAAGGGGCAGTTCTCACCTTCAGTGGTGAGCAAGCTGGTTCCACACGGAGCAAGAGAAAATTGAAGGGAGATAAAGATGAGAGCAGGTGAAATATGGGGCAGGAGCTAAGAGAAACAAAGTTCAAATTTAAAAATATTCAAGGCCAAGGACTTGAACTTTCTAAGGTTTGAATGTCAAATTTGGGATTTGGGGCTTTCTGGAATGGTTTCCCTTTAGGACAAGCAGAAGCATTTCAGGAATACTTAAGGCCACTAGGCACAATTACAGATCCATTGTGGGCTGAGGACACATTTCCAGGTAGCGGGAGTAGAAAGAAAGGCAGACTGAAACTTTTAGGAGATGCTTGCTGGTTGGTGTTATATCTCTGCAGCAGCTGGGAAATGCCACGAAGAGAAAGAGGTTTCACAAGTACTGCGGTAACAATATGATTTGGAACTTTCCAGAAAGGATCATCACTGCCAAATGACCAGAGACTGACTGAATTCTGACTGAATGCCCACAGTCACAGGCTCCCCATCTTGATTCACCATCTCTGCTCTGTTTGTGACCTGCCTGGCATAAGCATATGAATCAGCAGCCCCAATACAGACAACCTGAGCCTCATAAAACACTTGCAGAAAAAAAGAGACCAAGTAACTCGCCTGAGGGGAAGAGAAACATACACTAGCAGGGTCCCCTTGGCCAGGGTCAGCATGCCCGGGTATGGCGTGTGTGTGGTTACCTGCAGGATAGAGCTTGGGGTTGGGTTTGAACGTGGCTCTGTCACCACTAACTCCATGGCCTCAGGCAATCTACTAGAACTCTCTAAACCTCTGTGTCTTCATCTTACAATGGAGAGATCTCTGTCAGCTTAACAGGGTTCTTAGCTGCCTTAAGTGTGTTCTGAAATGGCCTTAGTACAAATAAATCATCTAAGGGTGTCAGGAGGGCTACGTGGGGTCATGTGTCTAAAGGCACCTGGGAAACTCCCAGGGAAGAGCAGCAACCACTATGATTAAGATGCTGAGAGACGCAGACACTCTGGTCACCCTACCTCGTCCTGGGCGTACAGTTTCCTCTTCTCCGCTGCCACTGTCACGGGGAACTGCTGAGCCATCATCACACGGACCCCACCAGGCAATGCCAGGGTCTCAGAGGCGTCGATGGAACTGACAAGAAACAACACCAAAGGTGCCAAGTGTTCATGGGATGATGTGGCCCTCTTCTGTGTGAATGGAAGCCCAAGAACCTGCCAGAGCTCACAGCAGCGCCCCCAGGCAAGTGCATCATGGGAAGTGGAAAGCCCTGGTTTCTGGGGTGCAGAAGATGAGGAGAAAAGTGTGTCTGTTATTCTCACCTTCCACTGGGGGTGTATCCTGGAGCTTCTAAACCAGTACTCAGTCCACAGCACTCCTAGGAATTCAGGCTCCTTGGAAAGTGGATATTCAGAAAATCAGTGGAGAGAATTAAAACTCCTGGGGATCTCATGAGCTGAGGGAGTTGCTTTCACCCTTTACATTCTCTGATAATAACGACTGGTTCTTCAGATACTGGCTTTCTGTCTTGGCAGGGGTCTACTTTTGTATCCGCTCCCAGACCCACAGCTTTCTTTCTTCCTTTTAAATTTTGTTTTATCAGGCTAAATGTTGGTTGGGGTGGTTTTTTGTGAAATGCTTCAGCCAGTGTTTTGAGTTGAGTAGACTGTTGATCGGTAATTATGCCTTTAAGTGCCTGCTAGGTCTTGCTGGCTTTCCAGCTCTGCCCTCATTTATTGATGTAATTTTAGCGTGTGGCCGGGTACTGGTTACCGCAGCCAGGACAAGTTCTCCTGCCAAGGCAGACATGTCATTACAAAATACGGGAACTTTCCTGTGCCATATTTAACACCCGGGGGATCCATGATGTGGTGTCCAACTGGGTCTTGGGGGTGCTGCTGGGGATCTACACACTATGCTTAAAAAAGAGAAGATTGGGGGTGGTCTCCGGGAGACCCAGTTGGTTAAGCGCCGGACTCTGGATTTGGCTCAGATTGTGATCTCAGGGTCGTGAAACTTATTCCTCGTTGGACTCTGTACTGGATGTGGAACCTGCTTAAGGTTTTCTCTCCATTCTCCTTCTGCCCCTCCGTCCCCCCAACAGCAAATAGGGGCACTTAGGTGGTTCAGTAGGTTAAGGGTCCCACTCTGCCACTTGCTATCAGCTGAGGTCTTGATCTCACGTTCAAGCTCTACACTGGGCTCCATGCTAGGCTCGGATCCTACGCTTAAAAACAAACAAACAAAAAAACAAAACCAAAACAAACAAACAAAAACCCAGGCAAATTGACCCAGCAGGAGTGTTTATAAGATAGAAATATCTGCTAAGAAGTGCAAAGATCTTCCCCCTTGTGATGGGGGATTTTCCAAGGGAGTTTATTTAGTTTAAACCAGATTTTTCCTTCTTCCTCATTGTCAATCTGTGTGAAGCTAAGGATGGTAGGTGTGAGGAGGAGGACACGGGACATTTCCGGACTGGACCACGTTTCTGATACACTAGTAAGTGAAAGAAGAAATATTTACAATTATACATGCCCACTAATCCCCATTTTGTAAAAAGAAGTGCTTTATTTATTCATATATTTATATGAACTCTAAAAACTCTTAAGAATGGAAGAAAATTTATTAAAAACAATCTAAAACTTGGGGGGGAAAGCAAAAACATGACAGTATACCCTTCCCATGCGATATGGAAACGGTCTAGCAGACCAACCCAAGGTTTACCTGATTCTCTGTCGAGACGTTATTATTTATGATTGAGTAGGACCTACATCCTGTGAAGTTGCATGATAACATTGGATGTTTTTTCTAGTAGCAAATCAAATCAGTTCTGCTCTCAGAGGTTACAGTTAAAGTCTCTGTAAGACATGAACCAGTTTTGCATCTAAAGTAACAATTTTCTATCACTGTTTTGTGTCTGTACCCTCAGACTATCAAATTCACTTCCATTTAGTTTATCATCTTGCTGCTTTTCCTCATCAATGATATTTGTATGAGAATCAAGTTTTTAATATTTAAAAATTTTTTAAATTATTTATTTGACAGACAGAGATCACAAGTACGCAGAGAGGCAGGCAGAGAGAGAGAGAAGGAAGCAGGCTCCCCGCTGAGCAGAGAGCCCGATGCGGGGCTCCATCCCAGGACCCTGAGATCATGACCTGAGCCGAAGGCAGTGGCTTAACCCACTGAGCCACCCAGGCGCCCAAGTTTTTAATATTTTAAAAATAGTTTGACAATGGCTGTATATGGGTGGTAAGTTTCACGAGATTTAACTTTTTTCCTTGATACCGTTTTTATACACGTCAGTCTCTTAAAGGGCATGTTTTACTTTATATTAAGAAAGTGCAAATATGTACGTGTTTATGTGTACACACGAATTGCGCATCGATTTCTCGGTCCCTACTTCCTGGCCCTAGACCCAATGAAGGACCTATGTCCCCAGCACTTCTAAAAGCAGCTTGGCAGGTATCAGGGTGAGCTCTGACTCCAGGGGACATAGAAGAAAAGGTGCTCCTTGAAAACTAATCTGTTTTGCAGGATAAGCACAGGTGAAAGTTGATGAAATCCATTTCACAGCGGCTAAGCTGGGTGTGGGACTGATTTCTTCAAGGGGAGCTGAGGACAAGTGGCAGAAGAGGCACTGGCCCTGTATTTGGGAAAACGCAGTCTCAGTCCCAACTGAGAGACTGGGAAGCACAGGAAGGTCTCAAATTCGAGACCCGGGGGAGGGCAGAGAGGACCCCAGGGGGAAAGGGCTGAAGCTTGGGAAAGGGCCTGGAAGACTGGAGAGGGAGCCTGCGCCGGCACCCCTCCTCCCCGCCCAGCTCCACCCCTGCACCTTGCAGGAGGGACAGGGAACTGGTTCAGTCTAGTCTTATTTTGTTCTCACCTGCAGATTTTATCTTTCTTCTCCCCCTCCCAACCGCTCCTCAGTTCCAACCCAGGAGCCAGTAGGACCCTGATGTTTGCTTAGAAATGCAAATGAGAATTTATTGCAGTTTCCTGCTTCCATTGCTCTACTCTGCCTAATTTATTGACTGTTGGAAAGGATTCTCAGTGGGAAATCCAGATTGGAGTGCTGGTGATTTAAATGCTAGCTTCCTGAAAAGACAGCGGTACAACTCAGTAAGCCTAGGAACGGAGGTGCTGTCATCCGTTGGGCTCTGACGGTGGGGCAGCAAAATTCCAGGTAGGACGCGCATATTAAATTACAATAAAATATGGAGAGAAGGCCCCAGAGATACCACTTTGCCATGCGCCACTAGTAGATGACAAGAACTCATCACAAATCTGCCTTCTTGCTGCACGTTGTCACTTATGAAACCATGTCAGAGAAAAAGCCACATTCCCAAACTAGGAACATAAAATATGTGCAGGCAGAAGAGGTCTCTGCTGCCCCCTGTTGGTGAGCTCCTGCTAACCCTAAACATTTTATTTAAAAAATTAAGAATATGCTATTCAGTTTCAGTATTTTTATTATACAAGAATTTTGGTCCTGGTTCTGCCTCTCTTTCACCATGAAACGTCATTGAAATCATTAAATTTCTTTGTACTTCAGTCTCTCACCTATACAATTAGCTAATTACTATCTTTCCATGACATAATTTGTGATTTCAACGATCCTAGGTTTGCAGAGTGTTTGAAGAAAAGAGTGCAATGTCTTGAAATTCTCTAATTAAGCAGATTAATATTTAACCCATTATAATTGTTTGCACCTAGGCATGCATAAAGTATTTGCTGAAAATTCTATTTTTATTATGGTAAATTTAATTCAAGATAAAAATAAAGCCATGAAAACCGATAAAAGTGGACCTCATAAACTTCATCATCTCATACCTTTTTCAACACGGGGAAAAAACAGAAATTAGGACTTTTCCCGGCTCAAGGCTTGCATTTGCATCAAGAAAATGGTAATTGCCATTTTCCTTCTGTTGGGAGGGGGGAGCGGAAGAAGCATTTCATTTACAGGTATCATATACTACTGAAATGATTTTTACCTTATTAAATCTGGTAGTATTCTTATTATACAGGCGCATTCTAAAGTCAAAGTGAAACTGAAAAAATAGCCACCCATAATACCAGGACTTTCTCATGATGTGTTCATAGCCGGCTGTATCCTGGGACCCTGCCTTGGGAAACAGTGTCCTGCCTGGGCTAACAGAGCCGAGCTCCTCCAGCTTATGGGAGGCACTGTGCCAAAGGGACAATGTGTGATTTACAGGCCAGAATGGTCTGAATCAGCAGGTAAATGTGCCAATAAAGACGGGTGGGTGTGTTGTGGGAAGAGCAGAAGGGTGAGTTCAAAGAGTTGAAATACCTCGAGGGACAGAGACGAATATGGGTATATGACTCGGGTTCACCAAATGAGGCACAAAAGATAATAGGAACATTAGTACAGGAAGGATGGCCAGAAAGTCACGTGATTATTTTCAACCCCAATCCTGAAACCCAGCCATGCAAATAAATGGTATTCCCTTTGAAGGCGGCTCCTTAAGAGAGACTCCACATTTCTCTCAATAGTACTGGCGTCCTCGGGACGTTTTGGGAACTCTTTTGGAGGGTGTTCTTGCAAAGTCTGAGGCCCCCGTGGCAATAAATCTTTATCCTTTGAAGGTGGGTTTGAGTGGTAAGAGGGAAAAGGCATTCAGAAGCCAGCTTGATGGGTGAGGCAGGGGTCAGACGGGCCAATACAATTTTGGCCCAAAGTCAAGTGAGAAAGAGATGTATTTTGTGTAGCCCATAAACCAAAAAATGCTCTGTTTTGTTTTCTGTTTCACCTCATATGGGTCACTTCCCCACTCTGGTCCTGTTGAAACTTTCCTTTTCAATTAATTTATCTGACAAGCTCAGTACAAAATTAGATGTTTTCTATCTTGTTGGCTCTTGATACCAGGGGAGATGTCTATAATCCTCACGAATCTTCTCCTGGGGATTCCACTGTAGTTAAAAATTTGTCCATAAAGGATTCCAAAGTGGACCTAGGTGGCACCTGGGTGGGCACCTGGGTGGTTCAGTAGGTTAAAGCCTCTGCCTTCAGCTCAGGTCATGATCCCAGGGTCCTGGGATGGAGTCCCACATCGGGCTCTCCGCTCAGCAGGGAGCCTGCTTCCTCCTCTCTCTCTGCCTGCCTCTCTGCCTGCTTGTGATCTCTGTCTGTCAAATAAATAAATAAAATCTTAAAAAAAAATTTCAAAGTATAAATTTAAAAAAAAAAAAAAGAAAAGAAATTCTCTCTTAGAGCCTGAACATATAAGTCCAGGACAGAAAGTCAAAAAGACATTAAAATAAATCTGCCCCTAAAATAAAACTCTATGCTCCATTACATCATAGTCTTGCTATATATAACACTAGTCATAAACTTATTTCAATTACAAATGTTTTATCTCCTGAGAATGAATAGAGAAGAAGAGGGACAAGTTGGGGTGCTTCGCTGGTACTTCCTGATGACCCACGGTGTCTCATTTCTACCCACTATCCTCATGATGCATGTGCGGTCACTTCTGTCTGCAGCAAGAGAAGAGCGACTTCCGTATTCAGTGACATAAGCGAAGGTTCATCTTACCCCACCGCTCTGTGTTCAATATAGTTATAAAACTGACATCAGCACTTAAAAGGGGGTTTGTCAGCCCCCCCTTCTAAAACCACACTGAGGACGCAGTTCCTTATACTCCATATGGTTGGCATCCTAGGTTAAAATCTGCTCATAATATGGCTTCCTTAGGACCAAAAGAAAGATGAATCCACAACCTTGGGGCTTTTAGTGTGAGTGCTGAATTAAGTAGAGAATGGCATTTCTCTTCATTCTGGGTAATTAGAATAAAAAATGCCAGCATGAGAGATGTCCTTGCAAATCCTAAAAATGTTTTAGCGGAATCATGAATTCCTTTACTTATTTACACAACAGAAACTCTGAAGACAAATAGTGAAAATCACTTCAATGCCTCCCACTTCTAATTTCTGAGTTAGAGGGACTCAAATTATGATTTATGTATGAAGAATTCATTCTGAAATGATGCATCTGTCACTTGCATAAATAGACAAAAAATGGTTAAGCAGAGTAAGTCGGGAGTGGGTGGGGGGCGATAGCGGGGCGGGGAGTGGGGTGGAAGGTGCTGCAGACGGAATGCTTATGGCCCCCCTTCATACGTTGAAATGCTAAGCCCCAAAGATGATGGTATTAGGAAGTGGGGCCCTTGGAGGTGATCAGGCCGTAAGGATGGAGCCCTCATGAATGGGATAAGTAATTCATAAAAGAGGGACTCGTCCAGAGAAAGGCCTAGTCCCTTCCATCATGAAAGGACACAGTGGGAAGTCACCAGCCACCAACCAGGAGGAGGGCCTTGACCCGCATGCGACATGTCAGCCCCATCTTGGGCTTCCAGCTTCCAGAACCATGAAAATAAATGCCCACTGTTTATAAGCTTCGGTGTTTTGTTCCAACGGCCTGAACTTGCTCAGGTAGGGCGGGGTGAGCGGGGAGAGGGTGAGGTGTCAGGTAGGGCCGGAGGACGTGACTGACGGAGGGGACAGCAGCCTCCCTGAGGTGTGCGCGTCCTCCAGCCAGGCACTGTGAGCTCCTTCCCGGGGCGGCAGGGCGATGCGGGTGGCAGGTGCCCCGGTAACAGAGCTAGAGGGGAGTCGGGGCAGAGGAGAGGCGGCCTGCAGGGCACACACGGTCCTGGGCTTGCTGTCTGGGGAAGCTGCACCCCCGGAAGGCCCCTGATGAAGGCTTCTGACTCTGAGGAGCTCGCTCTGAATGATGGACTGCAGATCCAAGGACCGAGACCCCCCCTCCCCGGCTAAGGGCCCTTGCAGAGAGATGCGGCCTCTGACTCAGGCGGCTGGAAGGCCAATGTTACTGCATCCGGGAGGCACCTGCTGAAACACAGGGCCACCATTGTCACGGAAGGGGCTTAGACGGGGCTGCAGTCACAGCCCAAGGGTTCTTTCATACAGAGAGACCTGGCGCTAACAAGGGTAGCTCTGCCACGTGTTGCATTTGTAGTTACTTGCGTGTGTGTTCTGTTACCGTCGCTACTTCAGAGCTGTTGTTACAGATTGTGGTTGTTACAGTCCAGAATCACCCCAGAAGGTGAGTGAATTGTGTGGTATTCGTTGGCATTTGTTACCAGGCTGGTTACTCTCAATAAAACCCTTCGTTGTCTTTCTAAGGGAACAGGTTGGAGAACCCCTTTGGGAGCCATTAAATATTGATCTTTCTGGGGCGCCTGGGTGGGTTAAGCCTCTGCCTTTGGCTCAGGTCATGATCCCAGGGTCGTGGGATCGAGCCCCACATCGGGCTCTCTGCTCAGTAGGGAGCCTGCTTCCTCCTCTCTCTCTCTGCCTGCCTTTCTGCCTACTTGTGATCTGTCAAATAAAGAAATAAAGTCTTAAAAAATATATAGATCTTTCTGGACAGCACAAATCCTAACAACCACAGACAAGATTTGGGGTCATGGGTAGGGGAACCAGGGAGGCAGGTACCCCCTACCCAGCCCAAACCTGGTCATTTAAGTGGTTTATGCCACAATGATCTGAAATTAAGGAATCCATCTGATTCAGCCGTGTGAAAAACACAGATGGAGGTGGCAGGACATAGTGAAAATACCGAGTGATAGGATATCCTCACTGAAGTACCCATACCCAGGTGGTAGGTTAGAGAACCTGTTCTCTGATCTAGGTCCTCAGATGATTTCAGTCTGTGTCTCATCACTGGGAGCTTTGGTGTGACTTCTCCCACGATGCCCTGCACCTGGCCAGGCTCAGGCCAGCTCCTGGGATCAGCGTGGAAGAAGATGACTTCATTCATCTTGTAAGCCGGGCAGAGCAAAAGGCAAGTAGGGCAAGAAGGCCATAGTAGGCATATAATGCCCCCTTTCTCTTTCATAAACTTTGCATATTTCTTATTATTAAAGTAACACACACTTGTAGTAGACCATCTCATAAATATAGAAACGCTTAGGATCCCTGAAAAACTGAAGGAAACCATTAGAACCATTTCTTACTCCGGGGACAAAGACAGTGCCCCCTCTCCAGGCTTTGAGGTCAGTCTCCTGCCTTCTCCTCTCCCACTCCAGCAACAGTGCTCTTTTCTGTCTCTGGCCCTTGGCCCATGCTGCACCCCTCCCCCCTCTCTTTGGGTTGCTCCCACTTACCCTTTGATCACCACTAGAAGTCGTCTTCCCAAACCCCCCACCCCATTTATTTTGGTGCTTATTTGACATCCATCTTCGCCGTCAGCCTTCGTGAGGGCAGGGTCCATGCTCTCCCCCGCCTTCTGTTAGTAAACCATTATATCCACAGTGCCTGGCATAATGCCTGTTTCCTGGTCTAACTCCAGTAAACCCCTCCTTTAGCTCTTCCATCATGCCTCCATTAATTCTCTCCTTTCTTCCACTTCCCACTGAGTTTGTATCCAGTTCCATATCATTAGCCCTGTATCCACTGTAAGTGAATCACCATCCCAAGTGACACTATCAGTAGTGACAGACCTGCCTGCTTGCCTTCTTCCTTCCATTCATTAAACAAATATTTCCGTGTACCTACTGCGTGGAAGGCACTGTTCTAGGGGCAGGGAGCCCAGATGATGACTCTTCTGTCAGGAAGTCAACATTCCAGTAGGGAAAGACAGTCGTCTCCAGATCAATGAATAAATAAGTAACGCAGTTTCAGATATCACAAGTGCTTTGAAGAACAGAAGTCAGGGAACAGGGAGGTGTGAGAACAGGGGCTCCTAAACACTTCCTGGTCATTAGATTAAAAAGTGACCAGTTTGTGGTCACAAAGTATTGCCATGACATGAGTCAATGCTTAGGAAAAAACCCAAATTAATGAATCCTAATGTCCTAAATTACGTTTCTCCACCTTTCCATTCCAGCCCATATTGGAGTCATGAGTTTTAAAAGAAGGAAACTTCTTTGTAATTCATCATTGTTCCGTTTCTAAGAACAAAATGTCCTAACGTGTAATGCACAGATGTTTTAGACTGTCTCATTGACATATGTTAATTCACTCAGCAGAGGGAGCTCATGCCTTAATTTTGGGAAGTTGGATAGAAAGCAAGGCTCTTGCAAAAAGAATCTGAAACAAACTTTGCAGCTCTCATTTTAAAGGTTTCCTTTTCGTACTTCTTGGAGCAAAGACTGTTTGATTAAGGATAATTTAATCTTTATTTGCATAAATAAATGTGACTGATGAGTTCATTTTGGGCCAGAGTTTTTGTCAATAAGGTTCTGTTTTGTTTACCAAATAAGCTAACTTAGCACACGTATCCCAGCTCAAGAGCCCAAGGATTCATCTAGAAAGATGGTAACTATTTACATGTCCACATTTCTAGGCCGTTTATACTGTGCTGTGAACTCAGGACATAGACTTATTTGATCTGTTTTAATGTGACTATGATTTGACATTGAACACTTGCCCTTGAGATTATAAAACAGGTGTTTATTTAGACTTCAAAGAACGTTTACTACACATGATCCAAGTTCAATGTCAAAGTAAATAGATTGAGAAAATAAATTCGTCTCTCAGATTAAAAGCCAGAACCATGAGAGGACTCTGTAGTATTGAAATCATAGGTGAATCAGTAACACAAACATCTGTTAGTGGATGTGTTTGTGTAAACTACAATTTTCCAGTTATCCCAAGAACTGTAATAATCACAGAAAATGACGTATTAGGCAGAAGTTTCCATAGTATCACCCCTGCTCTTGTATAGATCTAATTAGTACATCTCTATAAGATAGAAAGCACAATTTAATAAAAAAAAACACCATTTTTTCTCATTATCAAAGTCAAACAGATTTGTTAATAGAAAATAGAGGAGAAAGTGTGAATAAGGGGATAAATATACAAGATATTTATTTTACCTAGTGCTTCTAACTTTATACCTAGCTTTACAATTACTGTACACAGCATTTGAAATGGGTATTTTTTTCATCTTTTCCTTCCTTCAAAATCCCCAAATATGCCTTCACTGAAATAAAAAATTGCTATCACTGGGTTAATGCAAAAACAGTACAATTTGGAAAGCGTCCCTTAGATTGTGGAGGAAGATTGCACTGATGATAAATGAAAATATAAAGGTCAAATATCACACTTATTATAGCACTCTATAATTATCTTTTTAAATATCTATCTTTCCCATAGTACCATGAGTTCCTATGGAAGAAATCCTGTCTTTCTCAGTAGGCTTGATTTCCTGGCCTATAGTCCACTGCTGGCACAGGGTAGATGCTTAATAATGATGACATTAATAAAACAGAGCAATACTGATCGAGAGAATGGAGTCCTAAATTGTGAAAATAAAATATATATATATATATATGGCTCTTGTTGTTGGATGCCTTTGGGACAGCCACTGGAACTGGTTCTGCTGAGTGGGAGGAGGGACACTGAAGAGACAGTGGGTGGCCGGGAGCCTGCCATGACACCCGGGCGATGTGAGAGACACCGTGGTAGCTCTTCTCATCTGCTCCTGGAGGGAAGGAACAGCTTGAGGACTCCCTGAATACTGGAGGTGGCCAGAGACAGCTGACTGAGTTTCTGGATGAATCAACAAACATTCGTGGAGCCCCAGCTGTCAGCAGAAAATGGAGTCTCAAGAGAGGATGTAGAATCTTTACTAGGATCTCCTGAATCTGAGGAGATCCTCTTTTCAGAGGATCAGATGTGGGTCAGCATTGCAAGCCTAAACATGATTTCCTCCATCTCCATGGTCCC
This sequence comes from Mustela nigripes, assembly GCF_022355385.1. NCBI lineage: Eukaryota > Metazoa > Chordata > Mammalia > Carnivora > Mustelidae > Mustela > Mustela nigripes. Next base: position 12,286,836 of record NC_081559.1, on the reverse strand, counting down.
ATGATTCCGATTGTGTCAAATAGCCTTGCTTTCTTGAGCAGAGCCATCTGGACATAAGGGCTTTGTTATAATAAGAACATACCTTCTTTTATGGGAGTTGCTGTAAACCATCCCCAAATCCTTGCAAGAGAGATAATCCTTGGATGGAAAACCTCTTTAAACGAGAAACTTCTTTAAATTTCTTATCAGGTCCTAAAAGGTAGAATTATCATGAGTGGAAAAGAAGGCAGTTGGGTTTTGTGTTACTAATAACGGTATGACCTAGAAGTGATTATTATAAGCCTAATAAGCAAAGTGAAGTAAAATTATGACAAATAAGCCTTTATTCCTCAGCAACCGCCCCCATGTTTGAACGGAACTGGACTTGAGCCATAAGCCCGCATGCAGGTTTCTTCACTCTAGAACCTGAGAGAAACATCTGTTTAACTATTTACTGATACTTTAAAGGAGGAAATTTTAACCTCAGAAAAAAGCCCATTGTGTTCCAGAGTAGGAAAGAGAAGACAAATTACTGTTGAGGATCTGGAGATACAGTTACATATCTAGTGGTTATAATATACTAGTTCTATAACAAGCTGGCTACTAGTTGGGCAAGATGGTGGGTTTGACACACCAGGTATGTATTTACATTGGTGACTGGATGCTACAAGTCATGTCTGCTCTCACGAACTTTGATTTTCAAGATAGGACGTGGGAACGATGGCTTCTTTGCTGCCTATCAAGAGAGGCATCCCCATCACATGAGGAGCTTTGGGGTACCTCATTCTTGGAAGGTCATTTAGGGTTTCTATAGTGATCCGGGCAGTTGTCTCCCCAAGGACAGCCAGAAATTTCTATTTTTTTTAAATTTTTTATTTTATTTATTTATTTGACAGACAGAGATCACAAGTAGGCAGAGAGGCAGGCAGAGAGAGATGGGGAAGCAGGCTTCCTGCTAAGCAGGGAGTGCAACTTGGGGCTCGATCCCAAGACCCTGAGATCATGACCTGATCTGAAGGCAGGGGCTTAACCCACTGAGCCACTGAGGGGCCCCCAGACATTCTTTTTGAGATCTTCTGCCACCCACTACAATAGATAAATGCAGACTCAGTGCTGATCTCAATGACAAACACATAGACTTCATTATAGCTCAGAAACCAAACAAGAATGAACAGAACCTACCATGGGTGACGAAACGAAGACAGACACTTAGAGAACAGTGGCCTCATCAATTCATAATTAAATTCGCTGCTTTGCATATTTTTCCATCTCTTGTAGCTTAAAAAGAACTAAGTGAATTTTAATTAAATCTTAACTTATAAACAAACAAGAATCTCATGTGCCAGAGATGAGATTTCTAATGTCAACTTCTCAACCGAAGAAATAATTGTTGGCTAAGTTACAAATGATGACAGAACATCGACAGACAAGGAACTGTGTGTGCACTGGACTGTATATGCAATTTATTACCAGGCGAGCTTGGAGAGTGGAAAAACACTGAGGACACCAGCGAACAGGACACCCGGGTTCTAAGTCCAGCCCGGCTGCAAACCAGCCAGGTGAACCTAGGAAAACCCCAGAATCTCTCCAGCCCTGGCTTTGCTTTTTCTACAGTTACGGATTTGACTAGAAGTTCTTTTGATTTTCAGAGATTGTTTGTTGAGGTAAAAAGCCTAGAATATTGATTGGACTTTTTAAAGGTGATAAGGAAGATTTGTTGTTTCCGATGCAAAACTGAGGGGTTTTGCCGCTCAAGTTGGAAGCTGGGACTTTTCTCAGCACAAGTAGTTAACGGACAGACTTTCTTTGCAATTTTCCTCCCATCTGTTTCTCTAAAAGCCACGGCACAAGCGATTGTTGACAGTAGATGGAATAAAGAAACGGAAAAATAACTATGTGTGAGGATAATGTGCAGATAGACTGACCGTGCTTAACTGCATGACCTTTTTCTTTTCTTCCCCTTTCTCTTTTCTTTTTAATGAATTTCTGTGCCCACTGGCTTGATCCAGAACAGGGATCCTATAATGCATATTTACTAAGTCTAAAACTTCTATTCCACTGGGTCTGACTAAACTTGCCACTACTTTATGATGCTCAGCAAAGAACGTGGTACTCAAGGACAAGCCCTCGACTTCCCGTTGCTCCTACAGACGGGTATTAGAACCACGGGTCTAGTGTTCCAGGCGAATGTCACAGTGAGGGCCAGAGAGGGCAAGTGACCCGGTCAAGGTGACACAGAGGGTGAATGTGAATGCGACCATGAACCCCAGGGCGTCAGGCTCCCTGCCCTGTGCTCTGGAGCTGAAACGGTTCCGTGCGTCTAGAAGAAGCATGATTTAAACCATCTCCACTGGTTAATAATAAACAAGGGAACCATTTCTCAAGCGGGCTGAACTGTTTACTTTTCTTGGAGTTCAATTTGATAATATTTTTGTAAAAATATTTTACACAGAACTATTTTGTTCACTGCGGGGGGCATCAAAAGGGCAGATCTTTTGGTGAGAGTCTGTGTTTTCATAAACCGTTCCACTCCGAATAATTTCAACACGGAACAAAAGTCATGGTAGAAGCTGCTTAACTGACTCAAGGGATGGAAATAGGAATGATAATTAAGGGCGGACTGGCTCCCTGACAAGTTCTTTATCGTAAGGATTCTGTCCTTGTGGCCTTCGGTTTTGTGTTCTGTTGGAAAGGATGACAGAGAACCGAAGTCTCTGGAAATGAATTAAAATCTCTGGTTAAGAAAATAATTCATACACTCCTCTCCACAGGTCAGAGCAGTGGTTCCCCGAGTAGAGTCAGAGGACCCCTGAGAGTCTCTGAAACCCTTTCAGGGATCTAAAGGTCAAAACTACTTTATAATGCAACATGTGACTGGCTTTCATTCTCTCAGGAGGGTACAGTGGAGCTTCCCAAAGGCTGGACCATGTGTGGTAACAAGTCTGGCTGAACAGAGACATGGACATGTGAATCCAGCTGTCTTCTTTTAAGCCAGTGTGAAAGAGACGAGCAAAAATTGGGAAGCAATGCCACTCTTCTCAATGCTTTTTTTCTTGGAAAAATATAGTCATTCCTCATGAATAGCAAGTCATTTGTGCTAACGTGTGATGCGTTTACCCACGTTGTTCTCAAATAAATAAATAAATAAATATTTAAACCATTTCCCAGTTTTAACTACAAACCCTACAAACCTCAATTGACCCACAAAAACAAAAGCTCTTTGGGGTCTTCAGGAATTTTTAAAGGTAGAGGCGGCCCTGAGACCAAAAACTTGAGAGTCACGGTGCCCAGCAATGGTGGTGACATAATGGCAAATGCCATACTTGCCTCCCAGAGCTGACGCGCGCTCACAACCTCGTGCGTAAATAGACGACCAGCACCGGGCAGAAAATACTTTATGGGAGAAGGCAAAGTTCTAGGAGGCACAGTGGGGCTCTTCCCCAGACTGGGCAGGAACGCTTCAATGAACGGCTTCTGAAAGAACTGGAGAAGACACTTCTCGGTCAATCCCTTGGACTACCCCTTCAGTCGCTTACGTATTTAGTGTCTCCCTTTTACCTGCGCGCTTCCCGGCAACAGTCAACCTTCCTCCATCATGCAAGAGGCAAAACCCAGACTCTTCCACCCCAGGTCCCTTGCAGCTGCTGTGCGGGTTTCTGTCCCTTGGCTGATTCTGTGAAGCAGCCCGGCCTCCCTGACTCCATCTTCTCCCTTCCCGTGCCTCCCGCAGCTCACTCCTGCCTGCTTTCGTGACTGTTCACGGCACCACCTCCGTCACTGTTTGTTGTTCTCAACCTACTTGATCTCTCAACAATACCTGGTGCGTTTGACCGCTCTCTCCTTCTCAAAACATTGAGATTTTTGAGAAGGAGGATCCTCTTCCAATGCTCTGGAATTCCTGTCTTCTGGCTGGTGTGCCCTCTCTGGCCTCTCGTCCTCACTCTCGTGAGTCTACTCCTCCTTCCACCCAGTCATTAGCCGTCGGACTCCCCTGAGGACTTTGATCCGGGGCCTCTCCTCAACTGTGTACCCACCATTCCCCTGGATTTGAGCCCAAAGAGCTGGTAAATGTGAACACTCAATCACAACCTCTTCTCTGAACTTCCAACTACTTAGCTGTCACTCCCCTTTGGGTTTTTATTTTTTTATTATTTTTTTAAGATTTTATTTATTGATCAGACAGACAGAGATCACAAGTAGGCAGAGAGGCAGGCAGAGAGAAGGAGGAAGCAGGCTCCCCGCTGAGCAGAGAGCCCGATGCGGGGCTCGATCCCAGGACCCTGAGATCATGACCTGAGCCGAAGGTAGAGGCTTTAACCCACTGAGCCACCCAAGCGCCCTCCCTTTGGCTTTTAAAAAAAGAATGTGAAAAGCCCAAATTCCTGATTTGTCCCCTCAAAGGAGCTTCTTCCCCATATCTCTAATTTTGTATTGTAAGGGACTATTTAGCCAGAGCCACTCCATCTTGGTTAAAAACCATTTTATTGTTTGTGCAATAAAACTTAAATCTGCCCTGCAACCCCCCCCCCCCCCCCCCGGAGAAACTTACTTTGAAGCAAGTCTGGGAAACCAGTAAAATGTGGTTGGCTAGTTCCTAATAACAGAGCCCAGAATACAAGGCCAGGTCGGCCAGTTCCTGATAACAGAGCCCAGAATACAAGGCCAGGTCGCCCAGTTCCTGATAACAGAGCCCAGAATACAAGGACGAGTCGGGCCAGGTGGAGACATCCAATCAGTAAGAAACACACATACTCTTTCCCTAACCACCAAACAATGTAAACCCTGCCGTGTGGCACCAACCTTGAGCACCAAGACTGACCAGAGTAATAGATTCTCTGAAACAGCTACTATAGGGTAAATTGTAATTCAATTGGCCACCTGCGTGTGACCTAACATGACTACACAATGTTACAATCTCATTGGCTACCTGTATGTGGCCAGGTTTTTGCTCTATAAAAATGAGTCTGTGAGCCTGGGAGGGGTCACTCTCTTCGGAGCGGCCCTGGCTGGTCAGTCTGATTTCTAATGCTTGGCATAGTTTAAAGCTTCACATAATTTTAACATTGTTTACCTCTAATGCTTGGCATAGAATAAAGCTTTAAATAACTTTCACTTTGTCTCAGTCTCATTTCGTTTAATAACGGACCCAACAGTATCTCACTGTGCCGACTGAGAGCCTAGGGTCAGTCCTGGCCCCTCCTGCCCCTTTCTCACCCACTTATACCCACCCCACCACCAACATCCCTCTTGACTCTGCCTCCTAACCATCTCTCCCATTCGTCCTTTCTCTCCACCTTCACTACCAGCACCCGAAACTGAGATCGCACTCTCCTTCTCCTGGGCTGTGTCACCCTGTGTTCACTTATCACCCAATCTTTTCCATACAACAGCAAGAATGATCGTTCAAAACTGTCAATGTCCTTCATCAAAATCCTGTAATGGGTCTCCATTACATGTACAAAAGCTTCATATCCTTTAGGTCTGTGTGACAGGCCCATCAAGAGCCTTCCCAGCTTCACCCTGCGCGGTAGGAGCGGGGGTGACAGCAGACCTTCCAACACGCCATGGCCTAGTCATTTGGGATTGCTGTTTCTCCTGAAAGTGACAAGTCCTTCAAAGCCACAAGTCAACATGCATGACTTTTACTTTACCTAGGATTCCCTCTCTGTGTCCCATCCATCCCCCGTCCCACCTCCTGAAAACGTCTATTTATAATTCAAGTTTCAGCTCACGTTCGGTTCTTTGGAGAAGCCTCTCTCTTCTCTCCCTATCCCGCCTCTTGCTCTCCGCTGCTCCCAGGTTCCGCATGCCCTGTCGTTAACTGTGACTGGCATACCGACTCCTGCCTTTGACTGTGAGCTCCTGAGGGCCAGGAGGTGTGTCATTTCTGCATCCCAAATGCCTAGCTCAGTGCTGACATTTGGGATGCTCTCAGCAGAAGTTTGTGAAATAATAACAAGTAGGTCCATAGATGTCTGGAGGAATAAGTGAAAAAATAAAAGAGGGGCACCTGGCTGGCTCAGTCGGCAGTGCATATGGCTCTTGATCTTGGGGTCATGAGTTCGAGCCCCATGTTAGGTGTAGATTACTTAAGAATAATAAAAATAGGGCGCCTGGGTGGCTCAGTGGGTTAAGCTGCTGCCTTCGGCTCAGGTCATGATCTCAGGGTCCTGGGATCGAGTCCCGCATGGGGCTCTCTGCTCAGCAGGGAGCCTGCTTCCCTCTCTCTCTCTCTGCCTGCCTCTCTGCCTGCTTGTGATCTCTCTCTGTCGAATAAATAAATAAAATCTTTTAAAAAAAAGAATAATAAAAATAAACTCTTGTAAATTTAAAAAAATAAAAAAATAAAAGGAGGCAGTTGGATGCTTTAAAAACTGCCAGACTCTCAGGAAAGTGAGGTCTGGAGGTGATAACCACCCTCACCTGTATCCTGGATTTTCCTTGGATGTTTAATAGAGAATAAAGAGGCCTGTGTACCAGAATAAGCTTTCCTGCTTCGGTCATAGAGGGAGAGTTGGGCTCGATGAGGTCAGGGACAAGGTGGGTCCACCCAGGGGCAGATCCGAGGGGAAAAAATGCCTTCCACAGGTTCCTGAGAGTGACAGTAGTACAAAGGTGACCATGGGGACAAACTGATACTAAGCCAATGAACATTTATTTTGAGTAAGTAAAATTTGCCATGACAGATGTTAAATCCTTTTCACCCTGGCTTTATTTTTAATTGATGAAAACTAAAGAAACAAGTTAAAAGGATGAATGTGTCTTCCCTTGAACACGTTTCACATTTTCCTTTTGACATTCAGGTTAAACATATCTGAGTAAAAGACGCTGGAAATATCAACTGGGGATGAACGGAGGGGACTGTTGATACCCTCACCGTTGCATAGAAAGAGAAATAAATCAGGAGAAAAAGAACATACCATTCGTTCAGGCGAAAACATACATTCCTGGGTTGGGTCTAAGGGTTGAAATCCTTCTTTTACATACAATTCGGTACAAGCCTTAAGAAGAAACAATTAGGGGCGCCTGGGTGGCTCAGTGGGTTAAAGCCTCTGCCTTCAGCTCAGGTCATGATCTCAGGGTCCTGGGATCGAGTCCCGCTTCGGGCTCTCTGCTCAGCAGGGGGCCTGCTTCCTCCTCTCTCTCTGCCTGCCTCTCTGCCTACTTGTGATCTCTGTCAAATACATTAAAAAAAAATCTTAAAAAAAAAAGAAGAAGAAACAATTAATGTTTTAGTCTTTTGGTAAAAACAAAGTCAAAGGTTGATAAGCATTGCGGACATCAGCAGGCAGGTGTTGAATTCGTCCTGTTTGAAAGAGGCTGGACTGCGGGGCCGGGAGGACACGAGGTGGTCCAAGACAGGACCAGCTCCTTGGTTTTGCTCTGGCTGAAGAAGTGTGGGACGTTGGGAGGGAAGAAAATGGAGACGTGCTCTTGCCCAGCTCTGGGCCCAGCTGGAGAAAGATGAACTGCAAGTAGGGGTAGCAGAAGCTGAGTGTCCAAAGAGCGGTACACACAGCACGCTCCCCAGGCGGTCAGGGAGCAAGGGCAGGCGAGGAGGGGCTTTCTGGGGAAAGAGGCGAGGAGAAAATTCCAAGGGAGGCTGCGAGGCTGGTCACAGGGTGCTAGGAAGAAATCGGGTGGACGGCCTTGACCCTCGGGGAGGGGCTAGTTCAGATCCAGCTATAGAACATTTTAAAAGGCAGGCTTCAGATTTGCGATGGTATTTGGGGCCAGTGGGAGCCACTCAGCATTTCTGAGCCAATATTTCCGGAAGATTAATTCGACCGTGATATGCCGTGGTTTCCAGTACGAGCCTCGCAGACTGCGCGTGTTTGTCGCCAGGGGAGACTCATAAAATTTCAGAGCTACCCGTGGGCCAAAGCACATAAAGTTCCAAGCCAGTAAAACACAGGCCATCACATTTTTAAAAGGCTTCCTGAGGGATTCTGGGGAATTTGGGAACCCGGCTGGGAGTTCGGTTGTGTGGGGGAGGGGCCGGGGGAGGTGACCCGGTACAGAACTGGTTGCAATGATCTCAGTGCAAAGGAAGATGGTCTGGACCAGGGCAGCGTGTGTGCAGAGGAAAAGCCACAGGTGAGCGGGAGGGCCAGTGCCCGGGAGAACCATCACGCCTTCGCTGTGGGGGAGCAAAGACAGGACTGGTGGTCGTGGAAGTCCGGAGAGAGACCGGTGAGCAGAATAAGAAGGGAGGTGTGAGACACACAGAGGAGGCACGGATTTGCCCAGCGTCGGCCCGTGTGCGGCAATGACCCCTAAGCAGAGCTCCGTGGGAATAGGAAAAGGCTTTCCTGGCAGAGCCGGCCTGGGGAGCTGTGGGACGCGGCTCTGTCTGCTGGCTGGGGCGCTCCGGGCAAGTCCGCCACGGAGACGTTTATGTTCTAACAGGAACTAACCGTGATTAGCTGGCACGCTGCAGGAGGGTGATGTAGGGGAAATTACAGCTAAAACATGAGGAATGGTTAGATTAAGCCCTTTATTAGATTTTCTGTTATGTTATTTTTTGAGGCATATAGACTGCCACCCTGGAGTTCATTCTCATTGATATTTCTATTGATGTCAGAAGCATCAAAAGTGGCTCCTAAGAGCCCATTCTCCGCTTTGTCCTTAGGCCACAGGTCCCTGGAACTCTGCTCTGCCCCTCTTTTGCCACACTTCTCCCCAGGGGCAAGGAGCCCTGGGATCAAAGGGGAAGTCCATGCTCAGCCGGCACCCTGACTTCTAGCCACAAGCTGTGGGGACACATGACCTCAGAAATCCCTGCCCCGAAGGCTCCAAACCCACTTTCAGGGCCCATGTTGGCCTCTGTTCTTGTCCTTCCCCCCAAAGAGGGCAGAAGTACAACTAGGAACTCACCCCTGAGCCTGTGTGGTGGCCCGGAGGTGGCTGTCTGGAGGCTGGATGGAGCTTGGGCACGTGAGCTGGGTGTCCAGTCTGTGACGGTGTCAGCACAGGACAGAGCTGGGCAGGAAGAGGAGAGAACCGGTAGTCTTCTGTCTGAATTCTTGCTTTGGCTCTTGTACACACGAGGGGCAGGTCTGCCCCGTCTTGCCAACCCAGGCACGGATAACTGCTGGTCACCATCCTGTATTTGTAGACAAGTTCTTGCTTACAAATTTGATGTCAGTGTTCTCAATTTAAAAATTATTTTTACCCAAGTCATTTTTATTTTCAAATTCATTTATTATTAAAGAAAAGGTTTTCCAAGAAAGTTCTAGTTCCAATCATATACGGGTATGCCATGACTTCTTTAAATGATCTCCCACTGTTGAACATTTATTTCTAATTTTTGTTATAAATCACATCGTGACAATCACATAGTAAGTCTTTGAACCTACCACTAATTATTTCTCTGGGGTACATTCCTGGACAGTAGAAATGCTGGTTTAGAAAGTGTGTACACAGAAATTTTTAATTCTCTCTGATACTTTCTAATTTCTAGAAAGCTATCTCTTGCCAAGACTGGTTCTAAGAACAATTCCAGACATCGGTTATTGGGAAAAACTGGCATGGACGATGCAACTGCGATGTGCTTGTCGCCGTGTTTGGGGTTTCACGTACCTCACTCATGTACATGCTCTAGTCTTCCCAACAGCTTCCTTGAAGTATTGGCCCCGCGCATACTGAGGAAGAAGTTAAACCCAAGCTGGAAGATTTCAGGGCTGGGACTTGAGCAGGGTCCCGTCTTCCCCAAAGTTGGTGTCACCATGCTGGAACCACGTTTGGCAAGATGCCAGGCCTGGCCCAGGGACCCCTTCCTCCCTGGAAGACTCGGGTTTGTGGTGGTTGAGGCCCAAGGGAAGGGAAGGGTAGATACACTGGGAGAAGGACAAGTGCTTTTAGGATGTTCCCCAGGTCCCCCCTGGCACCCCAAGGCCTGTTGGTCAGGTTCATCCTGACAGACCAGATATGGAAAGTTGCAGATAAAAGAGAGGAAGACACACTGGCTTTGTTCTGGGGCTTCTTTTCTTCTCGACCCCGGCAACATTTCCCTTCTCCATTCATGTGACAGCAAGATGAACTCTGTTGCAGAAAAACAAGGATGGAAAACAGGAGTCCTAGAGTGATGACGATGACGACGATGATGATGACGATGGTGGTGGTGGCGGTGGTGGCGGTGGCAGTAGCAGCAGCGGTAATCGTGGATGTATTAATTGTAGTAGACATTTTTCCTAACACTCGCTATGTGCCCAGCCTGATGTGTCCTTTACAGACATGATATCATTTAAATCCTCGTGATCATCATCTTCCTTTACAGGTAAGGAAACAGAGGCTGAGGAACGTTAAATAACGCGTCAGATTATGCAGCTGAGGAACAGCAGAATTGGAAGCTACGTATTTTGATGACCAAGTTCATGCTCGTAAAATGTAACTGTATTGCCTGTAATTGTTAGGAACAACTATAATTTCCTGGCTGTCTACCACAGTCCAGCGCCTCCCCCTTCATCAAGGCACCTAATGCTCAAAACAAGCCCTATGGAGACAGGGTGGGGGGCGAGGGTGGAGGCAGGGGTCAGGCTGCCCGAGAGAAGACTGACCGGCGGCTGCCACAGACTCTCAGGGGCTGGCTTCCCTGAAGGAATCTTCCTTCTGCTGCGTCTCTGTCAGCCTGGGAATCTGGCACAGGTCCTTCGTCTGTGTTTGTCTGAGGACAGTGTTCTGACTAATTAAATGGACTCAAGTAATCTTCAGATTCATGAGGAAACAAAATGAAATATAGGTGACGATGAAGGGACCTAAATTCTAGAACACATAATCTCAAATAAATAATGAATGAATAAATGACCTGAAACACGAATGAACAAATATAAACACGCATCTTACTGCAATTTGTCTTCCTTCCCCGCTCCGGTAAATAGTAGTACTCATATTTATAGCTGCGACACATCGCAACGGAAGTTTTACATGGATTATTCATGTCAGTTTTGTTTACCTAGCTCTCTAGTCTCCATTCTGCAGTCTTTTCTGTGGACATATTTCCTTGCATGTCCCTGTTGGCATCATCTGAACTCATTTCTCACTTTTCCACATCATTTTTTTTTCCCTCCCTTTTTAACAGTTTAGGAATGCAAACATCTCTGGCTCTTTAGTTTCTGCTGCTTATAAGGTATCTTTCTACAGAAGAAAACTATATTTTTAAAATTAGTAATCCCATAGAGTCTTTCTTAGTTACTAATCAGAGGATTTGGGGGGCTGCGTGTGGAGGGAGTGGGCAGAGGAGGGTCTGACGCTAGGGCTCTGCGGATGTTGCACAGGCACGGTGGCTATTGATTCTGTACAACATGAAAGATGGAAATGGCTTCTCCTCTCTTCCTCATAGACCATTAGTACTAAATAAAGATGGAATCAGATTCGGAGAGGACAGGCATTTATTTCCCCAAAATATTCTACTTTGGCTGTGATTCCATAAAATGTGCTGCTGAAATGGCCGAGTCAGGAACAGACTCTTCTCTGCTTCTCCTCGTCACAAAGCTAGACATTAGGAAGATGGCCTAATCTGTTTTCAGTCAGAAGATGTTATTTTTATAACCTTCACTTTTGAAGATGCCATTAAGGTGCTACCTGTCTGCATTTCTGAGAAAAATATCGGTGGTTACCCTCACTGAGATGGCCAAACGGTAAACCTCCAAGTGTCTAATGCAAAATATCGTGCTTTCCTTGAAAACCAATTCCCCGTAATGGGTGTGAGGCTTTGCTATTGAATTTGGACGAGCTGGCTCAGCAGCTCTCCGGGGTTTCAGAGTCCCAAGACTGAACCTTCCCCCACTCTCCACCACGGGTCTCTGTGTAGGATCCCAGCAGACATTACCCAAGGAGAAGGAGATGCGCCATCTCTCAACCCAAAGGCCGAGTCTCTGCCCTTGGCATGCCTCCTTGTTCACAGCTGGAACTCTCCTCCCTGGCCTCCAAAATCAGATACAGAATCCCGGTAGTTTTTCTAGATTGAACTAGTGTCCTCAGTTCTGGAGTGCAGTCCGTGGAAGTGTGCAGAGCAGGTGATCAGTGACGAGGAAGGGAAAGGCCTGAGGAAACCCCTAGCAGGGTTCAAGTCCCATGCACAAGAAGAACACCAGACTGCTCTCTGACCAGCAAAAACAAAGAAAGGATGGGAACAAATGAGGGAAGTAATGGGGAAAACTGACAACAAAGGCAAAAGTGTGGTGCAATGTCCAGTTGTCTAAAGGATGTATTTTGCGGAAATACCGTCAACCTAAACCGTATCAAACAGAGACTCAATATACTGCTCAGTGAAGACAGAGTAACATTAACAGAAGTCAGAGAGAAGGCAGAACTCTCTCGTTCCTATTTTTGCTTCCATGTTTCTCACCAAAGGAATGCCTCATAAACTAAAAGCATCAGACAAGCACAGTTAAAAAAAAAAGACATGAAGCCCAGGATAGATGGAGATTATAAAGAAAGTGCTCAGCCTTAAAATAAATAAAGAAATAAAGAAATAAGTGAATGTACCTTGAAAAAAACATTTTTTGTTCAAATGATCAGGTCAGTCAAGGAGAATAACGTTCCGTGACCTTAAAACCATTCGTAAATGAGATTGTGAAACCAGGGTCAGGAGTCTTTTGGAGACATCACAGAAAATCAGAGCAGGGCTAGCACTGGAGACAGGTGATCATGGATCTTGGTTTTTCAAAAAGATGGACTGTGGTGAGGTTGACTTTGCTCTTGGACAGCTTTCTGGACTCTTCTGGAATGGAGTATTAATGAGAGGGCCTAGGGACGTGGTTCCAAAGAAGAGACTGGGTACTCGGAAAACTCATTCTCTTCTGACGTGAGGTTTCTAGACTGAGAAACTGGTCAGTGCCCTCGACGCCGTGCACAGGGATCTCATGAACCATATGACGGTGACTGCGCTCCCTCTGTGAAGGGGACAGAGGAATCTAAATGCAGGACACCACAGTATTTGACTGAGCAACAACTCAGTTGGTCAGTGTTGGTCACTTTTCTCATAGTTCTTTGCTTGCCTTGCTGTGTCCAATATTTTAATCAACAACTTACATACAGATTGAAGGCAACGTTCATCAGATTTTCAAATAATAGAATAAGAGTTTAACAGAACAGAACGCATATATGAAATTTAATTAGAATCTGTAAGTTTCTAAAAGGCAGAAGGGGGAAATACTACTTTAAAGGTCTTAAGATAGGGGTGCCTGGGTGGTTCAGTCATTAAGAGGTTGCCTTTGGCTCAGGTCATGATCCTAGAGTCTTCAGATCAAGCCCCACGTCAGGCTCTCTGCTAAGTGGGAAGCCTGCTTCTCCCTCCCCTACTCCCTCTGCTTGTGTTCCCTCTCTCACTGCGTCTCTCTCTGTCCAATAAATAAATAAAATCTTTAAGAAAAAAATAAAGTCTTAAGGTATTTCAACTGAATGTAAGCTTATGAATCATAATTGATTTTTTCCTAATTCCTGAGTCTATGATTTCCTAAGCATTAATAATACTTAATAACTGTAGCAACAACAGCCACCATAAAATAAAATAAAGTTAAAATAACCCAAATAATAAAATGAAAATAAATATAATCCCAAAGTCATCATTTCTTTTAGCTAGCTCTAAGTACCTAATTAAAAGATTTCTAAAGTCCAATATTTCCGGACGTTCCATTAACACTGCAAATGTATCAAAGTCGCTCACGCAGACGGACTCAATAGGCACATGCTATTGGAACACACATTACACTGAAATGATCGGAACAACAAATAGGGGTGCCTGGGTAGCTCAATGGGTTAAGCCTTTGCCTTCGGCTCAGGTCATGATCTCAGGGTCCTGGGATCGAGCCCCGCATCGGGCTCTCTGCTCAGCAGGGAGCCTGCTTCCTCCTCTCTCTCTGCCTGCCTCTCTGCCTGCTTGTGATCTCTCTCTCTCACTCTGTCAAATAAATAAATAAAATCCTTAAAAAAAAATCAACAAATAAATGTCAAGTCCTTTGGCCTACTTCCTTGGAGGAAAAATGTTCAATCATCTTGCTCCTTTTGTTAAAGACACCATTCATTCTACAGTGTAGGGATTTGTTACTCACCCCCAAGCTTCCCCTCGACTGCTTTGTGGAGGGCTCCAGATGGTTCCTTAGGAGTGAAGATGCTCCTTACCGTGTCTTGGGTGCAGAAGCCACACTGGGGGCCATGGCCATTAGCAAACTTCCTAAAAGCAAAGAACACAGGGGATCCAGGCTGAAAGTGATGGGTAGAAAGCACTCAGAAATGAAACTGAGCCTTCTGATTGGTAAAGGCAGAGGTAGGCACAGGCCTGTCAGGAACCCACTGGAAATGCTGTGATCGCTCACATTTAAGATGCTGACAAGAGCTTTCTGGGTAGAGATTCCATGCAGGCAGTTGGGAGAGGAAGCCCTCAAAGCCAATCCAAGGTATGGCTTCAAGAGCACAGTTCAGATTCAACCAAGGCTACACAGAGATTATCTGTGTCTATCTTGTTGCCTCTCTCATTCTGCTACTGCTTGGGGGGGGGGGGGGAAGGAATTTGAATTGGAGGGATTGATTGTAAAGTCTTCTGTTCCTAAAGAGAGCCTCAGCTTTTTGACTTTGTCATTTCCTGTCCTGATGTTGGAGGGTCATCTGGTGCTCCATTCACTTTTGGACATTTTTACTAATGCATCTTCAGTACATGAGTTCAAAAATCCCACACAAAATTGACTTGAGATTAATGCACCTGTACCTCTGATGATCAGAGGAGTTTCTCTAAGGCAAAAGGACAAAAAGTCTTAAGATAATTCTTCCTTCTGGCCTCTGGCTCGGTGGTCTGCCAGCAACCTTTAGGGCAACCAATTCCTTATGGTCTGGGAAGGTATTTTTAGAACAGACATAATCCTTGCTCCAAAGGACTTTATAACTCAGTTTAGGGGACATTCAACAAATAAAGTCTTGATTAAAGACTATTATATACCGTGTTAAATTCAAGTATCTAAATCACACAAGTATTTCTTTTTTTCTGGTAGAATTCGTAGCATGGCTATTTACACAGACCAAACATAGAATATGCCTCCTTGTTTTTCTCATTTTATTGCAGGAACCAAGATAAAAGTGATCTGTCCCCTTTGTGTGTGCATAGGACCCACGGCCTTCCTGAAGGGAAGATCCCTCCCTGAGGCAATGAGATGGTTCAAGGTGACACAGACGGAGTGTCACTCCTCCCGGACCCCTCCCCTCACATTTTTACAGAAGTATAACAAGCTTCAAATGATAATATAGAAATCCAGAGAATAATAAAGAAATTAAGAAAAGGGTAACTTTTGTTCCTATAAGAGGGACAAAACCCTTCACTTGCCATCTTGGTTCTCTAAAACCCTAACAAATAAAGGAGCCCTCTAAATCCATAGTTATTCTGAACTCGTTAATATATACTCTTACTTGAACTAGGTGAATCCTGGTTTTTGCTGCTTCCTCTACCTTCTGTGGTCGTGGCTGCAGCCCAGAAAGACAGAGCAGCAGGTGGACACCAGGCAGGTGGGGATGGAGAAGTGACTTCAGAGTTTGGACAATGAAGTTGAGTGTTGCTTTCACTAAAAGAGTAGTTCCCCCCAAAAAGAAAAAGAAAAATGTGTTTGGGTGATTATAACAGCGATTACTTTGACATGAATATAACTAGTTGAGTACATAGGATAGCCGAACCGGCACATAAGTGATTTTGAATTTGAGTATGGCTCCCTAAAAATAAATCTTTTATTACTTGGAATTAAGAAAGCCATTTCCTCCTCCAAATGATCTTGTTAAAAATGTATTTCAGGAATTTAAATGATCTCTATCTATTCCTATGCCCTATTCAGTTTACTGGTTGTTATGGTTGGTCAAATCATTAACCTGTTACCCTTCAAGCAATCTCAAGGTTACGTGTGATCTTATAAAGATCTGCAGAATATGAGGCAAAGTCAAAGAAGACCACCTTGAAGGCAAGTCATTTAACAACTTCACCTGAGTGTAAGCTCCATGAAGGCAAGTAACTGGTTCCCAGTGCCTAGGACAAGGAAAGCGTAAAAATACTGCTAGGAGGAAGTACGAGGACAATTAGGCATTCCTCCAAGGGGTCAGGTTGCCGAATGCAGGTGAAATTCACTGTACCTCTCAAGGGGAGAATGAAAGAACTTGAGTGTGCCCTGAAGGCTTTTAGACTTCTCCTGGGGTCTGTTTCTGCCCTAAGGGGTGCTCTGGGTAGAATCTCTGGTTTTCCTCGAATCCAATCCTGGCCTTCTTTGCTCCCAACCCCCTCATTTCCCCACTTTCCTCTGCTACTCCCATTTCGTTCCTCCCTTAAGCCAAGTTGAACTTCAATCTCAATGTAGTTCTAATACAGTGCATACTTTTTACTTCCCTGGAATAAAGTTTCTTATAACGAGCAACAAAATC
This sequence comes from Mustela nigripes, assembly GCF_022355385.1. Lineage (NCBI taxonomy): Eukaryota > Metazoa > Chordata > Mammalia > Carnivora > Mustelidae > Mustela > Mustela nigripes. Next base: position 12,270,465 of record NC_081559.1, on the reverse strand, counting down.
TTCTTTAGTCTGTAAAATGGAACTAAATCATGCAGACACAATGCATGCAGGTGCATTTTTAGGTGTTAATGTATTTGTTTTTAGATCCTAAAACTAATGCTTATTTTAAAAAATAATAAAAAATACGGAAGTCTATAAAACAGAAAAAGAAAACACTCCTTCTCAATTTTCACTTATTGAAGTTAGCGATTACCAGATACCTCCATATGTATACAGAATTTCCCTATGCACATATGTTTACATACACGAATTGTTTTTGATTTCTAAAAGTGAAATCAACTATTCATACTATATCACATTTTGCTTTTTTTCAAGTTACATAGGCTCTCCATGCCTCAGTTGCCTCGCCTGTGGAATGGACAAAGAGGCAGTACCTCTCTTGGGGTTGTTGTGAGGATTAAATCAGCTAATACATGTAAAGTACTTGGAATAGTGCCTGGCACCTAGTAAGCTCTCAATAAATGTTAACCCCCCCCCCCTTTTTAAAAAAAGATTTTATTTATTTATTTGACAGAGAGAGATCACAAGTAGGCAGAGAGGCAGGCAGAGATAGAGGAAGAAGCAGGCTCCCTGCTGAGCAGAGAGCCCGATACGGGGCTGGATCCCAGGACCCTGGGATCATGACCTGAGCCGAAGGCAGAGGCTTTAACCCACTGAGCCACCCAGGAGCCCCTACCCTCCCTTTTAAAAACATTTTTAACTTAAATTCAAGTCAGCTAACATATAGTGTACTACTAGTTTCAGAGGTAAAAGTTAGTGATTTACCAGTTGCATGTATATATATATATATATATATATATATATATATATATATATATATACACACCCAGTGCCCACCATGTACATCACGTGCCCTCCTAAGTCCATCACCCAGTTACCCATTCCCCCCACCTTTCTCCCCTCCAGCAACTCTCAGTTGGTTCCCTGTAGTTAAGAATCTCTTATGGGGGGCATCTGGGTGACTCAGATGGTTAAGCCTCTGCCTTTGGCTTGGGTCATGATCCCAGAGTCCTGGGATCAAGTCCTGCATGGGGCTCCCCGCTCGGTGGGGAGCCTGCTTCTCCCTTTCCCTCTGCTGCTCCCCCTGCTTGTGCTCTCTCCCTGTCAAATAAATAAATAAATAAATAAATAGTAAAATCTTTAAAAAAGTCATCTCTTATGGTTTGCCTTCCTCTCTGTCTTTATCTCATTTTTCCTTCTCTTCCCCTATGTTCATTAGCTTTGTTTCTTAAATTCCACACATGAGTGAAGTCATATGGTATTTGTCTTTCTCTGACTGACTGACTTTATTTAGCGTAATAGCCTCTAGTTCCATCCACGTCATTGCAGATGACAAGGTTTTGTTTTTTCTTGGTGGCTGCAGAGTACTCCACTGTATATGTACACCACATCTTCTTTATCCATTCATCTGTTGATGGACATCTAGGCTTTTTCTATAGTTTGGATATTGTGGACATTGCTGCTATGAACATTGGGGTACAGGTGCCCCTTTGAATCAGTATTTTTGGAACCTTTGGATTAATGCCCAGTAGTGCAATTGTGGGGTTGTAGGGTAGCCCTATTTTCAACTTTTTGAGGAACCTCCCATGCTGTTTTCCAGAGTGGCTGAACCAGCTTGCATAACCACCAACAGTGTAGGAGGGTTCCCCTTTCTTCACATCCCTGTCAACATGTGTCATTTCCTGACTTGTTAATTTTAGCCATTCTGATTGGTGTGAGGTGGTATCTCATTGTGGTTTTGATTTCTATTTCCTTGATGCTGAGTGATGCGGGTCTGTTGGCCTTTTCATTATTGCTGTAAATGGTCCTCTATTAGCTCACATTCATTTGTTTTCCATTTTTCACTATTCCAAACAATGTCGTGATGAAAACTCTTAGGCTTTAATGCAGTCCGAGCAAGTATTTCTGTTGCACAAAATCAGAGAACTGTAATTTCTGGGTTGAAGGGTAAGCATGCTGCGAGGTGAGGTCCAACTCACTCACCTTCCAAAATGTGCGTGCCAACGTGGCAAATCGCGGATGAGAGAGTGTCTCCTCCCTGACAGCCTACACCTACACCAACACTGCGTGTTATCCAGGCTACCATTTTCAAATATGTGGGGGGACAGTCCGTAATTGGCATTTCTTGTTATTTTGAGGTTTTTCCAACTAGCTATACATTTAGTAGATATTTGTACTTATTCTTCTGTCCTTTGACTATTTTCTATTAGGTTTTTGACTTATCAATTTAAAGAACTTAATTACATACAGTGGATATTAACCATAATCTGCTATAAATCTGCTATAAAGTCTAGCTTGTTACCTGTCCCTTCGATTTTGAGTATCCTGCTTCCTGGAGGATGGAACTGCAACCTCCTAAGTCTCCTAGCTGGCATTTCTCTAGGCCATTCCATTGCCCTATCAGATGAGCCCCGTCTCAGTGGTACAGATGTGATAGGACCAGTGGGTCGCATGTCACACTCTCACCCCATTGTTGGAGCGCAGATGCCTTTGCTTGGCTATAAACTGGTCTGAGGCAGTGTTACATGGGGACCTTACGAGGGTGCACTTAGCACCCCACAGGCCCCTAGGTGGGGATGGCTCAGGCCATACAGGCAGACAAGGCAAACTTTTAACCAGAACGCGTGTCTGTTTCTGTTAAGATAAAACACTGCTCCTTGCAGAGTGGAGTTGTCAGTGTGCCCCCAGGGGCTAACTGGTCTCCTGGAAGGATGGTGCTAACTTGGGGGGCCAGTTCTCGTTTGGGTTGGGGCAGGCTGGACGTTCAGCAGCTACGTGGAGGGATAACACCCAGCATTGTCATCATGACTCTCCCCACGCTGTGTCAGGTATTGGGGGGGCCAATGGCAGAGATGGCTGAGATCACTGCCATTTTGAGTATGGACTTGGTGTTCAGTGTCTCTTTCATGGTAGGAGGTTACAACTGGAACTGGGATTTCTGGGTGGGATTGCTGAGAGGCCCAACTAACTCATTTCCCAAATTGTATGTACCAGTCCCATGAGTCATGCACAAGAGGGTCTGTTTCTCTACAGCCTTCACCAGCACGGTCACAGTGGACACAGCAGCAAGTGCTTTCGGTGCAACTTCGTAATGTCCAGCCAGTTATTTTGGCACGATGGCTCATGCAGGGGAGTCAAATGAACTTGTTTTGTGAATGGAAGAAAGGTAAGTTTTTCCCATTATTTTTCCTAAATTTATGTAGCAAGCAGTTACCATTTCTGATGTGCAATATGAACATTTTGACACGTTGTGGCCCTCCCCATGTACCCATCATGAGCCTCTTGTCCCCCATCTTCCAGTTCCTGCCCAGCTGGCCAAACCATTTGCTGCTATGCATATATACCCTAACCTTGGGCCACTCTCCTTTCTACATAGAATGGATAACCAGGTGCAAAACCCAAAAACACTGCCCATTGGGAAAATATCCCCTAGCCACGTCTGAGTGGGTCTGCAGTGCAGTCACTGCCCGTATCTGGCTTGTGTGTACATACTGATTTGTGAATCAAGCTTGGACTTCCTCCAACCAACCCATTTGTGAGCCACGCTCAGACGTTTTCCTTCTCCCTCAGCTTGTCCTAAGGGATCTCTCACACCACTGTGTAGCCATGGGTATAAACTGCAGGAGAGATGCTCACACAACAGAGATGCTGGGTTCCTTCTGATCCCACTTGTGCTTGATTCTAGATGGACCACTTCCATCATACCTTCTTGCTTCTGGGATCACTTGATTACATTTTAGCAAAATCTTCAAGTTATTTGTGTGCATTTTAAAATTTAAGAAGCACGACATTGTTGCAGACAAAAGGAAGGATGGAAGTGACAGCACTTTTCAGGCAGATGACCAAGGTTCCAGGTGAGAAACAGAAAGGGAAATTCTGATGCTAAAAATGGGGGTCATGAGACAACACTGGAGAGATGGTCTGGGGCCAGATCACAGAAGGAACATAGGCCGTCTTGGAGACTTGGGATACTTTCTGGTGGAATGACTAGGAAGCCATTGAAGGGTTTTCAGTAAGGATGAACATAATCTCATTGCACGCGCGCGTGTGCGCGCGTGTGTGTGTATCTATAAACTTGTATCTTTCACTTTAATCTGAAGAATAGTTTGGAAGGGAAGCAAAATGAATGTAGGACAGTCATAAGGAGACTACCACATGGGTTAGAAATAATGTTGGCTTGGAACAACACTGTAGCCGTGGGAATAAAGAGAGGGAGGCACAGGTGTAGCTTTCTCTGAGGTGGACTGACAGGACTTCATACCTGAGCAGGTGTGTGCACCCAGAGGATGGAGCCTCTGGGACCAATCCCACACTTCCAGCTTAGCATCCCGGGGGTGGCTGTACTGACAAGTTTGAGAGGTCTTTGAGACACATCCACCAAAAGTTCTTGAGTTGAGAGTGTGACAGGGAGAAGGTGCCATCCATTAGTCTCTAGTATTTAATACTTCAGTGTAAATATTTTTTTTTTGCCATGAATGCAAATGGAATTTTTCAGGGACTTTTGTCCTGCTGCTCAGCCCTCTTTGAGGTATTGTCACTGAAGGCCACTGGGATTAATTTCTTAAGATTGTCACAACTTCTTAATCTTTACCACATTTTCTGTTTCTCTCCACATATGCTTTTTAAAAAATATTGAGATGAAATACAAGCTTTTAATGTGTGTAATTAAGTGGTTTTTAGTATTTTCACAGCTTGTACAACTATCACTACTCTCTAATTCCAGAACATTTTCATCACCCCAAAAAAGAAACCTTCTGTATCCATTAGCAATCACCTCCCTACCCCTGGAAACTACTAATTGACTTTCTGTTCCCATGAATTTGCCTATTCTCGAAGTTTCATGTAGAGGGAATAAATAATACAATATGTAGCCTTTGGAGTCTGGCTACTTTCACTGGCTACTTTCAACCATGTTGTAGAATATGTCAGTATTTCATTCTTTTGTATGGCTGAATAATATTCCTTTGTATGGATGTACCACCTATTGTGTAACATATTTTGTTATCAGTTGATACAGTTGGGTTGTTTCCACTTCTGGTTGTTAGGCGAACGTGATAACCACTACACTACGGAAACCCCTCCAGTTTCCACTTCTGGTTGTTAAGAGTAATGCTATGAACATTTGTGTACAAGTCTGTGTGTGTACATATGTTTTCAATTCTCTTGGGTATATACTTAGGAGTAGTCATTTGATAATTCCATGCTTAACTTTTTGAGGAACTGCCAATTTATTTTTCCAGTGTCTGTACCATTTCCAATCTTCCTGGCAATGGAAGGTTCCAATTTCTTCACATCCTTACCAATACTTAGTATTATCTGTCATTTTGATTATAGCCATCCTATTGGGAATGAAATGTTTTCCGTTGTGGTTTTCATTAGCATTTCCTTAATGACTATTGACTTCAGGCATCTTTTTATGTGCCTGTTGGCTATTTATATATCTTCTTTAGGGAAATATCTGTACAATTCCTTTGTACATTTTTAAATTGTGTTATTTATCTTTTTATTGCTGAGTTGTGAGACTTTTAAAAATATATTCTGCATAATAAAAAAATATATTCTGCATAATACATTTTTATTAAATATATGATTTGCAAATATTTTCTACCATTCTGTGGTTTGTCTTTAAATTTCTTGTAGAATCTTTTGAAGCAGAAAGTTTTTAGCTTTGATGAAGTCTAATTTATCCATTTTTTTTCTTTAGTTCCACAGACGCTTGGATATAGTGCCTAGATCCATTTGGACAATAAAAGGAGGCTGATAGCAGATGGGGACATGTGAGAAAATGACAACTTTACAGTTCACACTACTAATAAAATTATTTAGAAAATTGCCTTTCACTAGACAGTGTAATTTCTGTTGGTGGATACAAGCCAAATATGAATCACATACAAATCATCGTCTTCTATTTCATTCAGCTGGATGGATTTAAGAAACAGAGTAATGGAGAATATCATTCTAGAGGAAACCAGTTAGTACTTGTGCTACTTAAAATATGATTTCTAAATTGCTTAAGCATATCTATCAAAATCCAAATGGAACATTTAAAATCAGCCTCATATAAAAGCAGTACTCTGTGAAATGATTTCTAAACTGTGAGCATTTATCTTTCTGACCTAGCATCTTCAAGCATAAAGACTGGAGACATTGCTATGTTGGAAGAGGCGTCCCCTTTTCCCGGAAGTTCGTATTGGATTCATATGGGTACATTCCAAGGAACATAGGATCCAGGTTTGTCTCTTGGGATCTGGAATAAAAGAATAAATGTGGATGTTTGCAATTTTGAAAACCTTTGTGATGGTGAAAAATAGCATAAAGCAAAACAGGATGAAAACCACCCAGAGGGTGACCAGGACAAGGCGAGGTCTCAGAGCGACAGCATGAGAAGCGTGGGAAACTCTGGGACAGGACCGCGAGTCAGGACGAGGCAGCTACAAGAGTTGTCAGTTCACCCTTGAAGAGGGACAAATGAAAAGAGGAATTAGTCTCTGTGTTCCTCCGTAGTGGAGGTGGCTCCTGGGGCTTAGGACAAGCTGTAAGGGGGACCACACAGAGCCAGCCCTGAGAGGAGGAAGAGGAGGGAGCTCTCCCCTCAGTGTAAGGACAACCTTGCATATAGTCAGGGGGTCACTGTCAACAGCATGACTTTCGTCCACAGCTAAAATCTCATCACTGAAAGTGACCGAGGAGAGCGGAGATGTTTGCTGTGCAGGGGTGTTCACGCAGGACGAATTCTGCTCTTGGGCCTAGGCCGGAAAGGGCTCTTCCCACTCTACAGCTGAAATCGGGAATTACACGCACTTTCCCAAGTATCTGATCGGCTAGAGTGGGACAGACTGATGGCGTGGCCCATATTCTTGGCCTGGGTGTCTCAGGTTCAGGGAAGAATTCCTGAGCTCCCGTTCCTGACCGATATGTCCTGGGAAGGGAACAGAACTAAGGAGGAACATGAAGCTGACGGAAGAGCAATCAACCTCTGTTTGTAAGTCGAGTGGAGCTGAGCCCCGCCGGAGGGAGGGCAGGACCAGGCCGAGGAAAACCTGCCTTCTCAGGGTCTGTGGGCTCTTCCCAGGCCCAAGTGCCCTCAGGATTCCTGCCACCTTCTCTTCCATGGAAAGTCACCATGGTGGGTTAATAAAACTTGACTCAAAGGACCGGGAACAAAAAGTCAGAATTTTCTGAGCAGATCATACCATTTTTGTGAACTTATCTTCACAGGCCATTCGAATCTTCTCTGGGGTCAGCGGACTGTTGAGCTTTAATGGTCCAAACAGGCCTCTCTCCCGTCGTGCTGCGTTCACCGCGTCATGAATGGCAAAAAACACTGAACAGCCCAGGAATAGCCCAGACTCTCCTAGACCCTTGAAGGGAAAAAAGTCAGCGAGATTTTGACTCTCTGTTTGTATCTGTATGTATGTATATATATATATATATATATATATATATATATGCGCATCTATAGGTAAACATGAGTAGAGATGCCTATATGAAATATTATTTTAGAGAGTATGTGTACCTGTGTGAGGGGGGAGGGGCAGAGAGAGAATCCTCAAGCGGTCTCTCCACTGAGGGCGGAGCCCAGTGGGGGGCTCAATCCCACAACCCAGGAGATCATGACCTAAGTCAGAAGCAAGTATTGGACTCCCATCCAAGTACTAACCAGGCCCGACCCTGAGAACCAAGTATTAGATACCCAACCTACTGAGCCACCCAGGTGCCCTTATGAAATATTATTACATACGTAACGTTTTTATTTTAAGAAAGTAATTTAATATTTTAACCTAGTATTCTCATTCTCAGGATTCCTGCCTAAGGAAATGATGCTAAAGGGAGAAAGGAGATACAGGTACGAGGTGATTACTGCACAACGAAAAATCAGATACAACCTGATGGTAACGGGAGTCATGTTAGGCTCCAAAATTTGAAGTATTTAAAAAGAATTGCAACATTGTTAAATTAATTTATAATTAAAATGTTCAACAGGGCCTTTTCTTCTAGAAGTCTGGTAAAAACCCCAAACCACCAAGAAATGAGGGCACCTCCCCCGGCCGCCTGCACAGGTACCACAAACTCACATAAACTTGAACTTGTTTGCCAAGCACAGCTTACCTTGGAGGAATACAGGGTATTTGAGCTTTCAGACGGGGGCAAGAAAGAAATGTGCAGCTCCGTGGGGATGTCGCAGACGGCAGGGATTTTATACTGGTTTGGACCGCGAGTGTGCAGGACACCCTGAGGAGAATACTGTAGCTCCTCTATTGTATAAAGCCCCACGCCTTGAATAAACGCGCCTTCAATCTGGGAGCAAAGGAAAAGAATTTCCATTTATGAGAAAAAAACAATCAACCGGAGCAATTCAACCTCATGCTGTTTATTCGAGTTTTTAAAATCCAGTGTAAGAGGGTTTTCGGCATGTTCTGGAAGATGTCTCTGAAGGTTTACTTAGAAGTTTACCTCAAAATATATCTAAGCATCTTATTCAGTGTGAAGTTCGAAGTCAAAGAACTTGACTTTGAATCTCAGTCTGGCAGTGCAAGTACGACTCTGGAGGAGGCCTCAAACAGCCTGTGCCCAGAGGCCCTCCTTTTTTCTGTCCGTGAGCCAGAAAGAACCTTCTTGACCGCGCTGTCTGTAGCCCCCAGCACACCGAAAGGGCTCTGAGAGTCCCTCATTTCATGTCACCAGCCTCACTCATGAGTGGGTCTGGCTTCTCACTTCCGGACTCTGTTTCCTCGCTTGTTACGTGAACCGCGTGCGCCCAAAGCTTCATAGAGCTTTAGGAAGCTCTCATCTTAGATGCCAGCATGTGGGCAAAACTGGCTCCCCACACGTCTGACTTCTGGGTCTCCTCTGTGTATACTTCCTTGCTGTGGCCCTATTCTTTCCACCTCACCCACCGCCCTTCCTTGTGTCTATTTGTGGGGAGAACCTTCTCCATTGCCGTGTTATATGAAGTCTTCCTAAAAGCCTAGACTACACCCCAGGCCACGTCACCTCCACCCACTAAGGCGCCTGTCTCTGGGGCACCTCCTCCAAGTGGGCCCCTTCCCGTCCCTGCCCATAGCTGCCCCTTCCACTCCACTGAGCCAGGCCACGCAGGCACTCGCCACCATTGTCAGCCCCTCCCCTGCCCTCCACTAGCCCTGAACACAAAGGTGGCTGGATCTCCTGTCTTGTCTTAGGTCCTCCACTCTTCTACCACCCAGAATGCCTTTTCCTGTTCATTCCTTGACAACCTCATCCTGAAGCCCGCTTTGATCTCTCCAACCCACACGTTCTTCCCATTCTCCAGGGACACAAGTCATGATGGGAGAGAACCTCAGATTATGTTCCACTGCGGGTAGTAAGCTGAGTTGCCCACAGGTAGGAGAAACGTAAAGAAAGTGAGTTAAGTTTCCAGGTGAGTCCTGAGTCCGAGAATCCCAGAGTGTGTGCTTCTCTTAAAAAGGCAGCCATGACTTTTCCTCATGGAAATGCAGCGCCCGTGCTGGGAAATTTTCTGTTTCCAAGAAACACGAGCCGTTCGAATACTGATGTAAGGCAGCTGGTGATTCTTAATTTTGTCAATTATTTCAAATTTAAATAAAAGATGACGGTGGGCCAAACAGGCTACCTGTTATTAATAGCGAGTGCCGTAACTATTTGATGTCATCCCAACAGGACTTTAAACTCCTCAAAGGCGCAGTCCATTGTAGGCCCACGACGTCACGCTTGGCCTCCAGTCTACTTCTGACTCAGGGGTACGGGGCGCATTCTGACCCCTCCAGGCTTGCTTCTTCTGCCTCCCTCAAGCTCCTCAGTCACAGACCCCTTGTCTCTTCTAAAACTACTCACAACATCTTTGTTTCCTTCCCTTCTTTTAAACAAAAAGAGATTGGAGTTTTGCGGCCGGCCTGGATAGACGGGTTCTGACCACAGGGGCAGAAAGCTAAGAGGACGAACAAGCTGGATGGCCTGTTCTCCCCACAGACCCCCACGGCGGTTCTGGCTTTCACCAAGGGGTTGGCGCGAAGCAGGTACACGTACCTGGCCTATGTCGAGGGCTGGATTTATGCTGTAGCCGATATCCATGACAATGTCTGTTCTGATGTTCTGGTAATAAAAAAGAGCAAAATTGTTTATTTTAATGAGCACAGCGTAGGAGAGAAGCCTGAGAAACAGTTCCTTCCAGGATGCCATTGGCATAGAACAATTTTGGGGGCCACAATATATTTCAGGAGAAAGAATCAACAAAGATTTTATTGGGTCACAAAAGCTAGCATGTATAACTTTCAAAGTTACACACGTACTCAAGAAGCTTCAGCACGGATTTTTTTTTTTTTTTATTTTTTTTTTTCCCCCTTCAGGAACAACAGGAGAGAAAAGTATTGATTTGACTGTTTGGGCTGAGTGACGTAACTGACTGAGTTCAATCCTGCACAACAGACATAATCCGCGACACAGAAAATGTTTACAGCCCTCACAATCCTTGTTGAAAAACCCTATGGCTACCACACAACACCCAGAGCCCAGCTGGCTGGGTGACACTGATGCATCAGCCAACAAAGTCTCCACTGTGACCTGCTGTTGTAGATGTTTCATTCTGAGAGCAGAGGAAAGATAGATCTAAAGCACAACCTGGTGACCAGAAGCTCCTGAGGAGCTACGAATGAGGGCTACAGCAGGCCCGGCCGGGTTCCTGGGAACCTCTCTGCTCTCCAACAAGTCTGTACCTTCTTTTACGGGATGTCGTGACCTCTGTCATGACCAACACATGCTACTTCCAACTATTAATGGGACAACGGTAACCCAAGAGTTCTCTTATTTGATTTGGGACTTTCATCTAACATTTTTCTGAAGAAAATCAGAGAGGGACCCAGAACGTTTCACTATAATAAACTAAAACACCTCTGTTCTTTAAGGACATGATGAGATGTGAAGTTCTCTGTGACGGCACTTGGCAAGGCTGGCCTGCTGGCAGCCCCGTGGCCTCCCTTCCTGGTGAGGGGAGGTGCTCTCAAGTCTCAGCGTTAGCGAAGGCCTTGCTTCCTGAGCCATGAACTTCCTGTTCGTCACTGTGTTCTGTTAGGGCTGAAGAACGGGGTCGTAGGTTGTGGCAGCCGGCCTCCAGGATGGCCTGTGACGACCCCCACATGCCGGGTTCACTTCCTGACGGATTCCCCCCCATGCTCTTCCAAGGTTAGTTTGCGGCCGACAGGGTATGTGGAAGTGCTGGTACCTCACCCCGAGCTGGGGCAGAGAGGGCTGCGGCTGCTGTCTGGTGTTCTCACGGGCTCATACTCTCCTGTTCCTTTGCATCAGTCCCTTTGGGTTTGGGGGGGCAGCTTGTGTGCCCTGAGGACAACGAGACGTCCCATAGAGAGGCCCTTGTCATAAGGAATGGAAACTTCTGACCAACAGCCAGTGAGAAACTGAGGCCTCCTGCCGACAAGCAGGTGATGGGACTTGGAATCAGATATTCCAGCCACCATTGAGCTTTGGGATGACTGTGGCCCTCCTTAACAACTTGATGGCAACCTTGTGGAAAATCCTGAGCCTGAACCACCCAGAGAAGCCACTCCTGGATTTCTGGCCCTCAGAATGCTGTCGGTCAAAAAATATTTGTTATTTTCAGCTGCCAAATTTAAGGGAAATTTGTTACATAGCAATAGAGAAGTAATAAAGAGATGTAGGTTCAAAGTGAGGGAAATTTTGTAGGAATAAGAACAGTTCTAACAACACAAGGAGAATGACTGAGAAATAGGCCTCCACGGAGGGCCCCTGCTGTCATGTTGCATTAGAGCCCTTCACCTAGGGGTATACCCCGCCTGAGCCACAGATGTAGCATTTTTGAATATGCCTGGTAAAAAGACTAGTATATCTCTTAAGATTGTTCAACCAAGTTATAAGAACACACCTTAGAATTTCATACTGAAGCTAATTATTACCTATTCTCTGCTCTTAACAAGGCCACGTCATATACAGATAAAGAAAACCCAAGTGATTAAGATTTCACCAAATTTTTCTTTGAGGGAGAAGGTGATGTAGAAATCGGTTAGCATAAGAGAACTTTCTAGTGACCTAAAAGAGGACAGCTACTCTAGCATGAAAACCATGCTTAGAATGATCACTGTTTTATCTCAGTCCAAGGTACCCCAAAAGTGATCTGGTCCATGTTAGATTCTAGACAAACCAGATACTTTACCCGGCAGGTTCAATAAAGGTGTATACAATTTCAAAGATCTGGTTGATGCTAGTTTTAAAAACATAGACACTGGAGACCTACTAAATGAAAAGTTACATCTTACCATAATCCAAGATAATAGTCACAAAGTATGTTTGGAAATATCAAGACCTAGATCTTGCTTCTGGGTAAATTTTGGGACAGATTATCACGTGACAGTTGTGAGGGTATCACAGCCCCACTGAATGTATTAATGATCATTTATTATTATAAACAGTGGCCAGTAAGTAGCTTCATTGACCCACAAGGACCTAGCTACAAGAGGAGAAACTCTCCTTGAAACACAAGTGTGTATGTCTGTCTGTGTGTGTGTGTGTGTATGTGTGTGTGAGAAAGAGAGAGAGAGAGACAAACTGTGTGCATATCTCCTCACTGCATCCCTTGAAAGCATAAGGATGCCCTTAAACTGTCTAAAAAGCAGGATCCAGCTAGATAAAAGATATCAAAAGCTGGCCACTAACGTCCCCAGGACAGTCCTTGGTGCTTGTTAGCAGGTTATGGGCGCTCATGAAATCCTTCCAAAATGTCATATGTTGGTATTTCCCATGAGAGGTCAGGACTGCTGGTTAGACCCACAGTCTACATCAAAGCTTTCTTTAGGCTGTGTTTCCTCCTTGAAGTGGTTTCTTTCCTGATTCCATTTAAAGGAGCCAGGAAAAGAAAGAAGGGAGGCCACCACTTGTTTTCCATGGAAGGGACCACAATACCAAGGCAATGGCTGAGCTTCTATTTTTTTCTGGTAACAGAGAAACCATCCTTAGCCAGATGCACGGTGCTTCCGTGGTGCCCCGACACGGGTCATGCGTGCAGTTTAGGTCTATCTGACGTACAACCTGAAGACCTTCCCCCCTGGTACTGACCTTATGAGCGCCCGTCAGGCAGTCTATTTCCACCTCGGAACAGGCAGCTCCGTAAACAAAATAGTGGAAAGGATGGCCTTCGCCTGTCTCCCAGTTCATGTCGGACTCATAGCCCCTGCAGGAAAGAGAATTCGTGGGGAGCGCTGTTAAGTGACTCAGCACCCTAACGACAGACCCCGGTGGTTAAACAGACCAACAGGAGGCTGGATTCAGTTTGCTCGTAGAGCAAACCAGGGGGACACACTTTTGCAATGATGTGTCAGCATGGAACACATGCAATAAATCTGCTGAATAAATATATACTTCTTTCTCATTGAACTTTTTTGTCTGACGCCAAACCATTGTCGCTCAGCTCATCTGGAAAATAATGATCAGTTTACTTTACTGGAAAATGAAAGCCATCAGGAAACATTCAATTGCTCTTCACCAATGAATGACTCTTTGTACCCAGAAGTCAGGTGCTCATTCTTTGGTTCCCCAACCTATTGCTTTTTGTTAATGCTGAATCAGATTTGGGGAATTTCACCTGCATTTTGGACCAAACACTATTTCGAAGGCACATATTTGCCTGTCTGTCTGCCTTTCCAGCTCCAGGATTCAGCCTTCTGTTTGCAGGAGCAGGTGCCTGGCTCTCAGTCTTTGCTACTTCTCTGGTCTCCATGCCTACTCCGTTCTGACTCTTCCTTAAGGCCACCAGCTGGGTGTCATGGCAGAAGAGGAGCGCAGGCCAGCAGCTGGAGGGCACTTTCTCCCCTTCCTTACTCCGCTTCTCCCAGCCTGCAGGTGCCCGTTAAAAGTGCTTCTGAGGGCGCCTGGGTGGCTCAGTGGGTTAAGCCGCTGCCTTCGGCTCAGGTCATAATCTCAGGGTCCTGGGATCGAGTCCCAAATCGGGCTCTCTGCTCAGCAGGGAGCCTGCTTCCCCCTCTCTCTCTCTCTCTGCCTGCCTCTCCATCTACTTGTGATTTCTCTCTGTCAAATAAATAAATAAAATCTTTAAAAAAAATAATAAAAAAAAAAATAAAAGTGCTTCTGATACTTATTCCTGGTAACCAGCCAGTGCCCCGGGACTCACAGGAGAACTAGCAACACGACAAAATCAGACAAGACTTTCTGTATCAACCTGTTTCCTGATGGCTTTCATTTTCCAGTAAAGTAAACTGATAATTATTTTCCAAATGAGCTGAGCGACAATGGTTTGGCATCTTGACAGCATATGCTTATTGTCACGTTCCTTCTTTTTTGCCAAGCTAGAAGGTGTGAAATGGTATTTATCTTATTATGGATTTAATTTGCATTCCCCTATCTTTGTCTCTTAACTTCAGGATACGTGAAGTTTTCAACGAAAAACTGGCCACTGCAGTGGGTTCCAAGCACTAACCTCAGAGAACCCTCCAGTACCACTCAGAAGGACCCGAATCATCAGTTCCGCCGTATTTTATTTTATGTGACTATTTTTCCCAACAGAACCCTCTCTGGGCATTTGGATGAATTAGTAGCTAAATGTTGTGCATAACAGTGGGTTTAATAGAATGTTACCAAAATCAATTTTTTCTTCAAAAAATTTTTGTTTCAAAACTCTTCTTCAAGTGGCAGCTGTTAATATTCATAGCATGTGACTGAAAGGACTCTTTACCTGAAGTATCCAGTAGCTGAAAGGCTAATGCTTTCATCAAAAGCAGCTTGTGCCTAGGAAACAAGAGGGAAGACAATGCAGTGATGATGTTTAAAGAAAGACTCACTGGCGGCTTCAGTCTTGGTTCCACTATAGGGGAAGGGCAGCTATCAGTACTAATAACCAGGGACAAGCAAGATTCCTGTTTCCCTTTCAGCATTCTCCAACTTCACAAGCACTCATGGTCGTTGCCGGGAGTAACCGCGCGCGTCCGGTGCCTGGGACCGTCTCCCGTGACAGCCAAGGTAGGTAACCTACCCCCGTAGTCTGGGCTAGTGCGGCTAACAGGTGTTCTGCGGATGAAGAACCTCACTGGGTCTTCTGGAAAGACAGCCTATCCACAGGGGATGTACCAGGAAACAATGGGTGGTTGGGGGGTTAATTTTAATACCAGACATTCATTGGTCTTAGAAGAGTGGCCTAGGGGCACCTGGGTGGCTCAGTTGGTTAAGCGACTGCCTTCAGCTCAGATCATGATCCTGGAGTCCCAGGATTAAGTCCCACATCGGGCTCCCAGCTCCATGGGGAGTCTGTTTCTCCCTCTGACCTTCTCCCCTCTCATGCTCTTTCTCTCTCTCAAATTAAAAAAAAAAAAAAAAAGAAAGAAAGAAAGAAAAGAAAGAGAAAAGTGGCCTAATTTTGGTAAAGTGTACCACTGACATCCAAAGTTCTCCTGACTCTTCAGGGCACACAGTTGACTAATATACAGAAAAGTGGGGGTTAGGTCCAAGTCCCCAAGTCTGAGAAAGAAAAAGGTGAGAAGTGCAGCCATTAGAGAAGAAAGTGTGCTAATGGCAGCATCTCCCAGGGAGGGCTGGCTGTTTGTCCCGTATCTCTCTTCAGTCAGGCTCTCTCTGCCTGTCTCTGGCTCGGGGAGCACAGGGCAGAGGGCAGAAATAAAGATACCCCAGAAGGATTGAGAGCCCCTGTAAATAAGAATTATAGAATGAGTCCTAACTCTGTAGAAGAGCAGGAACCATTTCTAAGGGGGATTTCTAAGCTGTTTCCCCGGACCGATGCTTTTAATGTGACATCCCAGAGCAGTCGGCATGACATATACTCTCAGCTTTTACTGACAGCCACTCCACACCATCTGGTACTTTATAACCTGTTACCTTAAAAGCGCACTAGCCGACTTCAGAGTGTGCGTTTTCTCTTTCAACTAGGTTGAAAGTTCCTAGTACATCTAAGGAAGCCACTGAAATTTCCACTGCATTTAGTGCCTACTACCGGTTGAATACATACCCAGTGGTTTGGTTTCCTATTTCTAAATGAATGCGTATATGATATTTTACTTTCATAGAATGATTATAGTGTTGCCTTTCCGTTTAGGAAGGGTGGAACCAAACAAATAGATTTACAGCTATTATCTAGAAAATACCTGGGATCCATCAGAAGAAACATTAATTACTTCTGGCTTAAAAATAAGGATTTTAGGTAGTAAAATAGTCTTTTTCTCTAATGAAGGATTTTCCCAGATGCAAAAGTTGCTCCACCACATTATGATAACATTGCCACGTGCAGAGAGCCAAAAGACCTCTACTTATCATTACGGAACTATAGTACCCTTTCAAGTGCCATTTCAAGTGATATTTAATTCACACATTTCTCCTCTCTCCTTTTTTTCCCCAACATAAAACACAAAAGTGACAGTGATTCTCACCCAATCCTTCCAAGTGCCTTGAGGATTCTTGCTGATGATGGGTTCAAGGCGTTTTAGTAGAGTCTGACAAGCATCCTAGGGATTATTTTTAAATCAAAATTATTATCATAACTTCAGACAAACACTAATTTCAAAACCACAACACATGTGCCACTGCAGAGGTTTGTTTAGGAAGCCCACGGGACACAGAGAAGGTGGAGACTGACCCTTTAAGAGGTGATGGGGAAGGTTTCCTGGGGGTTGGGGGTGGTCAGGGTTGAAGTGGGAACCGGTCTTAAAGACAGACATTCTAGGATGGGGGGTCTACAATCCCATGCTGAGGTCAGGACGTAAGAGACAGACTGCTGGCAAAGCCCTGACCGCTGTTTTTAAACACGGCAGGTCAGATGTATTTTGTGGAAAGCTCGCTCTGTCAACTTGAAGCCCTGAGTGAAAGGCAATGAAACTCAAGGACAGAGACAGAGGCTTGTAATGGTCCTGGCAAGAGGTTCATGTCCAAATCCAAGCAGCCATATTCCGGAACAAGGATGTCCTACACCAGGGGAAGGCAGGTTTTCACCAGGAGGGTGTGAGAAGAAGGTGAGAACTGGATGAAAGCTCAGTGCCTTCGGAGCTCCTCCCATGTGTCTGGCCTGGTGGGGCTGAAGGTCTGGGCGCCGCCGCAGTGACTTTTACCTTCACGGCCAGGCCGTTGACATCGGCCACCACGGACCCTCCAGAGGAGTTCGTGTTAGGGACGGTTTCTGTGCTCGTTCCGCGCAGGTGGATGTTAGACATCGGCATCCTTAGTTCACGACTGACCACCTGCATGTTGGAAGAGAGGTTCTTTGCAAATACTTCGGTTCGTGCACACAGCCCCACGGGAGCCCATGTAGCTCACATCTGGGAGAGAAGCATGAATTCCTCTAGCCACGGAAAGTTCTTTTCTGAAAACCCTGTAGCTAGTCTAGACCCCAAATCCCGAGTACACCTTGTTGCTTTGACTTTCTTAGGTGCAAGAGCATCAGGAAGAGGAGGAAAAGCCCGAGCCAACACAGAAGGAGATGCTTCATGTCTTCATAATCATGAAATCTACACCTGGAGGCCTTTCCTACCATCTCACTCTGCAAAATTCTAGCAAAGTCTCTATAACCAGAAAAATGCAGATCAAGGCAATAATGAGATATTATCATTCACAACTATTAAATTATCTAAGGTTTTTAAAAAAGCCAGAATGTAGTTGGTTATTGGTATAATGAAATGGATACTTTCTGGAAAACAATTTAGTAGTAAGTGTTGGTGATTGAAGATACACTCTGCGGGGCGCCTGGGTGGCTCAGTGGGTTAAGCCGCTGCCTTCAGCTCAGGTCATGATCTCGGGGTCCTGGGATCGAGTCCAGCATCGGGCTCTCTGCTCAGCGGGGAGCCTGCTTCCTCCTCCCTCTCTCTCTCTGCCTGCCTCTCCATCTACTTGTGATTTCTGTCAAATAAATAAATAAAATCTTTAA